>NC_073313.1:13256638-13569909 GCF_027595985.1 Sorex araneus | reverse complement strand
TCAGGGATGCAACCCAAAGCATGCACTCAGCCAGTTGGACTCTCCCTTTTGCCTTAATTTTTTTTTAATGGTGCCAGGGTTAAAGCCGAAGCCCCCCCCACACACATGTATTCTACCACAGAGCTACCAGAAATATGTAACAAAGTTCTAAACCTCAGCAGGATATACTTTATAGGTATACATGTAACCTTTTGTTACAAATGGAAACTTTGCTTTAGGCTACAATGGTTAGGGCAAGACAAACACCCAGTAACATGGTAACTCTTTTCTTCAAATCCTCCCATTCACACCCACACTGGCTGCTTGCCACAGACTTCGGACAGCTAGGCTGAAGCACTGTTCTTCCTGCATTCCCACTGGACAAATATCCAACGCCCACGAAAGACTTTCTGGACCTTTCAGTGTGATGATTGAGACCATATTCTTTTTCTTAAAATTTTTCTTTTCCTTTCTTTTTCTTTCTCTTTCTCTCTTTTTTTCTTCCTTCCTTCCTTCCTTCCTTCCTTCCTTTCTTTCTTTCTTTCTTTCTTTCTTTCTTTCTTTCTTTCTTTCTTTCTTTCTTTCTTTCTTTCTTCCTTTCTCTTTCTTTTATTTTTTATTTTTTTGCTTTTTGGGTCACACCAGCGATGCTCAGGGGTTATTCCTGGCTCTGCACTTAGGAATTACTCCTGGTGATGCTGGGGGGACCATAATATGGGATGCCAGGGATCAAACCCGGGTCTGCTGCATGCAAGGCAAATGCCCTACCTGCTGTACTATTGCTCCGGCCCCTTGAGACCATAGTCTCACAGAACTAATTTTTCCTCTCAACCCCTGCTCCCACCACCTTCTACATTGTCCTAAACAATCCATATCGCTGGGGTGGGAGCTTTAATACAGCATGAAGGGCATTTGTCTTGCACGCGACTAACCCAGGTTCGATCCCTGGCACCCCATATGGTTCCTCAAGCATTGCCAGGAGTAATATCCGAGTGCAGAGCCAAAAGTAAGCCCTAAGCACTGCCAGGTATGCCCCCCCTCCAAAAAAAAAACCTCAAATAAATAATCCATACTACTCCAGTGTTCTGGAGCTATAGCACAGTGGGCAGGGCGTTTGTCTTACATGCAGCCATCCCGGGATTCTTCCATCCCTCTCGGAGAGCCCGGCAAGCTACCGAGAGTATCCTGCCTGCACAGCAGAGCCTGGCAAGCTAGCTGTGGCGTATTCAATATGCCAAAAGCAGTAACAAGTCTCACAATGGACATGTTACTGGTACCCGCTCGAGCATATCGATGAAAAACAGGACGACAGTGTGACAGTACTATAGTGCTATTACTGCAGTGTCCATCCACCATGGTTGCCAGGCTCAATTTAAACCAGTGGTTTTTATTTTTTTACACCTGCAGACCAGCTCTGGATCCGTGAACCTAGCAGTTGAAAACCACTGGCCTAAGTTTAATCCTTGATTGCATCTAAAATGATCCCCTCTAAAATGATCCATATTTCACCCTATCTGCCTAAGATAGAACTGAACATGATG
This sequence comes from Sorex araneus, assembly GCF_027595985.1. Taxonomy (NCBI): domain Eukaryota; kingdom Metazoa; phylum Chordata; class Mammalia; order Eulipotyphla; family Soricidae; genus Sorex; species Sorex araneus. Next base: position 13,568,389 of record NC_073313.1, on the reverse strand, counting down.
TGGGGGGCAAAGGTTTGAAGAATTATTGAGCATTTATGTTTCATTTATACACAATTCCCAGCATGCCACCAGGAATATGACATATGCAAAGAGGTGGCAAAAAAGTGACTACAATGAGTTAATATGCCACAACCATTTGAAAATTTCTCCAGAATGCAGTTTAAACGTAGAGGTGGGGAGTTATATCATTCTCCCAATGGATGAAGGGAAATACATATGCGATAAAATTCAATGTGCATCTGTGATAATCTCTTAGCAAACCTGGAACAAAAGAAAAGTTCCTTAACTTGGAAGGATTATCTATTCAAAATCTAAACATCACTGTAGAATTTGCACCTGTTCTCTAGGACTTCTAAACCTGGAAGAAAATAGGTATGTCTGTAGCAAACACGGGCGAGTTGGAAGCGTCAGAAGCCCTAGGAGAGGTTCCCAAACTTATTTGGCCTACTGCCCCCTTTTCAAAAAAATAAACCATTCAGCAGCCCCACGAAAATCTACCTTCTTTAAGGGAACAAAGAGGAAGTGCATCCTCCCCCGTGGCCTCACTGACTGCTAACTCCCCCATCAATTCAGTGTCCTGAAGAGCAGGCAGTGCAGTTCCCTTTGAGAAACACTGCTCTAACAGGAAGTGAATGAACAGGTATGAGGATTGCAAAGGGAGAAAGAGCTCTATCAAGTACATGATATGATTAGAAAATCCAAAAGACCCTGTAGAACAGTAATAAAAGAATTTAATACAGTGACCTGCTGAATGTTTGTGGTTGTCTGAAATTCATATGTTGAAATCCCAAATCCCACGAGACAGTATGAGGAGTGGGTTTGGAGGTATCTGGTTCACAGTGGTAGAGTGTCCTTATAAAGGAAACCCATAGTGCTCTCTCACCCCTTTTACTGCATGAGGACGCAGCTTAAAAAGAACTTGGAAGTGGGTTTTCAACAGACCCCAAAACCGAGAGCACCTAGAACTTCAACTTCAGCCTACAGACCAGTGAGAAATCAATTGCTATTTCAATGGACCCAGCCAATGGCAGTTTGTGAACTGAGGCCAAAGTGAACTGAGAGGGTGGCTAGGTTAGAAATAGTGAGCAGCCCATAGATGGAAGTCTGCCTCATGCTCTGGGGGAGAAGGCAGCTGGAATAGAGAAGGGATCACTAAGTCAATGATGGTTGGAGGGGCTTGGAGCAATGGTACAGCAGGTAGGGCATTCGCCTTGCATGTGGCCAACCCGGGAGCGATTCCCAGCATCCCATATGGTCCCCTGAGCACCGCCAGGAGTAACTCCTGAGTCCATGAGCCAGGAGTAACCCCTGTGCATCGCTGGGTGTGACCCAAAAAGAAAAAAAAAATTAAAATGATGGTTGGAGGGATCATTTGGGACAGGAGATGTGTGCTGAAAGTGATCAAGGACCAAATATAACCTCTCAGTATCTATATTGCAAACCATAATGTGAGAGTATGGAGGAAATTGTCTGCCATAGAGCCGGGGGGAGGGCTGGGATGGGGAGATACTGGTGACATTGGTGGTGGAAAATGTGCACTGGTGGAAGAATGGGTGTTCGATCATTGTCTGACTGAAACTCAAACATGAAAGCTTTGTAACTGTATCTCAAGGTGATTCAAATAAAAAGAAGAAATAGTGAGCATCTCTTGGTAAAATATCACCCATTCAGCTTCTATGGAACATAGTATGTCAACCTCTCAAAAACCTTAATAGGGCCGGAGTGATAGTACAGCAGGTGGGGTGTTTGCCTTGTATGTGACAAACTCGGGATCGATCACGGGCATCCCATATAGAGCCCCAAGTACCACCAGGAGTAATTCCTGAGTGCAGAGCCAGGAGTAATCCCTGAGCACTGCCTGATGTGGCCCCAAAGCAAAATAAAATCAAAAATGGACCTTCCATATGACCCAATGAGTCCACTCTTGGCATCTACACCCAAAGCACAGAATTGATTAGTTCAAAAGCATATATGCACAGCCATGTTCACTGTAGCACTAAATACAATAGCCAGGAAATAGAAACAATGCAAATGTCTAATGACAGGTGAGAGGATGGACACTGTGGTTTATATACACAATGGAAGACTACTCAGCTATGAGAAAAGAGGAAATCTTGCATTTTGGTACAACTTAGATGGAACTGGAGGGTATTATGCTAAGCAAGGTGAGCTAAACGGAGAGAACAAATAGTGAATTATCTCGCTCCTATGTGGAGAATAAAGAAACAGAGTAAGGGAATAAACAGTGACCAATAGTAAGCATCCTGAGTTGGCTTATAGAACTGGGTTCGCTAAATGGGTGTCACGTGATGCGGGTGGAGCTGAGATTTACAGGGTTCCTCTGGTGGTGGGTGCAGTATGTAGGACTGTACACTGTAGTCTCATTGTTCATCAATTTGCTCGAGTGGGCACCAGGAACGTCTCCATTGTGAGACTTGTTTTGGCATATCAAATACACCATGGGTAGCTTGCCAGGCTCTGCCATGCAGGTGGAATACTCTCGGCAGCTTGCCAGGCTCTCTGAGAGGGACAGAGAAATCGAACCCAGGTCGGGCCATGTGCAAGGCAAACAAACACCTTAACCGCTGTGCTATCACTCCAGTCCGGGTGCAGTATGGTGGCATCGTATTCCTGAAACACTAAAATAAACCTACTGCAAATCATGGTGCCTAAAGAAAAAAATGATTGAAAATTAAAATTGTAGTAATACAAGGGGGTGGAGGAAGTAGGGCTGGGGATGTGACTCAGCATTTGAGTACCTTGCAAACATGAGGCCCTGGACTCAATTCCTGGTACTGGAAAAGGGGTGCTAAAACATTCATTCTAGGGCCAGATAAGGTAATTGCCTTTCATGCAAACAATCTAGGTCCAATCCCTGACAATGCAAATGGTTCCCCAAGTAATCCTGGAGCACAGAGCCAAAGTAAGCCCTGAACACAGCCAGGTTGGGGCCCCAACACAAAACAAACACTATAAAAGATAAATAAATTTCATAGTCGAAAAGACAGCTCAGCAGGCTATGTGCAAGCTTTGCATGTAGCAGGCCCCGGCGTGATCCTCAACAACACATGGTCCACTGAGCACTGACAGGAGTGACCCCCGAGCACTGAGTCAGGAGTAGTCCCAACCCAGTATGGCTCTTAAACAAAAATATAAATAAATAGATAATAAATTCTTTTTTTTTTGCTTTTTGGGTCACACCCAGTGATGCACAGGAATCATTCCTGGCTCTGCACTCAGGAATTACCCCTGGCGGTGCTCAGGGGACTATATGGGATGCTGGGAATCGAACCTGGGTTGACCATGTGCCAGGCAAACACCCTACCCACTGTGCTGTCACTCCAGCCCCTAGATAATAAATTATATTCATACAACCAACCAACACAGAAGAGAAATAAATAAATAAATAAACAAATAAATAAATAAATAAATAAATAAATAAATAAGCACCAGTTTGAATAAGAAAACTATAAACTGCTTGGGAATAAATCTAACAAAAATAGTGAAAACCTTCAGAGAGGAAATTAGGTGTGGCATGTGAATTGTCTAGACCTGAGCTACATGTTGCTATTTAAGCTGAAACATAGGGGATGGAGTGCCAGCACAGTGAGTGAGGTCTTTGCCTTGCACATGGCTGACTCCAGTTCTAATTTCTGGTTTCACATATGGTCCCCCAAGCACTTTCAGGAGTCATTCCTGCGCACAGTCAGGAGTAACGCTGAAACACTCAAGGTGTGGTCCTAAATCTCCACTTCTAACCCCAAAAAGTGATTAAAAATCTTCTAACAAAATTGCTTTATGAAATTAGAAGTTGATGGAGTTGTAGCTATGAACTCTTGCATGGTACACAGTTGTAAAGTCTCAGAGATGATCTCATGCACTGTACTGTGACTCACAATACAAATGCAAGTAAGTGGAATTATAGCTCTTTGTATCTTTGGCATCAGTCAGCTGAAGCTGTGGTTTTAAAAAGAATAACCCCAAATCTCAAGAGGCTTAGAAAAATGAGAAATTAAGCTGCAGCAATAATATAGTGGATAGGGCACTCACCTTGCACTCAGGCGCCCTGGGTTCGATTCCCGGCATCACATAAATTCCCCCGAACATCACCAAGAGTAATTCCTGAGAGCAGAGCCAGAAATAACCTCTGAGCACTCCAGGGTGTAACCCCAAAGCAAAAATGAGAAATGAGGGCAGAACTATTGTCCATCAGGTAGGGTCATTGCCTTGTGTGCAGATGACCCTGGTTCCATAGCCATCACCTACTATAGTCCCCCTTCATGTCAGGAGTGAGCCCTGAGCAAAGAGCTAGGAGTGAGCCCTGAGTATCACCAGGTGTGGCCTCGAAACTATTTTAAAAAGGAAATTTTATAGCAATATAGTGATAGCGATTATTTCCACCCTTTAGGTTGATGGCCAGAGCAAGTCACACATTGGGACATAAAATCCTCATAATGGGAGGGGCACTGAAAGCCACTTGGCAAATCTGAATATTATGGTGTGGTGTTCTAGAATGCTACCTCTGGGACGGTCATCAAATATTTGAACAAAAATACAATCTAAAAGAGCTCTGATGACTCATGGCTTTGTGTTCTAAATTGGAAAATTTTCAAATTTCCTAACATGAATTAATTAGATTTTGAAAAAGTTAGTTTGTGGACACTGGGTTTAAAACATTAACAAGAATAGTATTTGATCCTGTTTATTAAAGTTAGTTAAGACTGCAGAACAGAAACATTTTTCTATTATGCAGAACATAAGTAAGTAGGAACTCTTAGAGAAATTCTACTCTAACATCAAATAGAAAATTGATTTAACCAACTTGCATTAAGCCTCTGACGTGCCCACATTAGCCTTGGAGCACAGAGAAATGAAAACATAATGACTCTTGGCATAGGGAGCCAAGATATATTATAAATATATTATAAATAACATACAATATAAAACAATGCTAAGATAAGACTTTTTTTTTTGCTTTTTTGGATCACCAGCAAATGATGCTCAGGGATTACTCCTGGCTCAGCACTCAGGAATTACTCCCAGTGGTGCTCAGGGGAGCATGTGGGATGCCGGGGATCGAACCCAGGTTGGTGACATGTAAGGCAAACACCCTCCCCACTGTACTATGGCTCTGACCCCTAAAATAGGAATGTGAATAGAGAAAATTCAGAGCCTGAATGAAGTGTAAAATGCCCCAGCTTAGAAATGTAATGGAATTTTGTGAAAAAACTACTTTATAACAAGGCTTACAGTTTAGAGGCACCAAATTATATTTATAGCACAGTGTGTTTGGCAGGAGACACGCAGGGGAAGAGAAAATGATCCTACATATTTATGAGAATTCCCAGATTAGTTTTTACGAAGCACAATACCTATGCACATACTAAAACACCACAGTGAGAATGATGAAATTTGATTGCACTCTTCTTTGTCAGCAAAATTTAAAAAACGGGAGGAACTCCTTATTTCCTTTTTCTAAAAAACCAAAACAAAACCTTGTCACACATACCTTATATATGAAAGTGGTTTTTTCTTTTGGTCTTCAAAATGTGGAGTTTTACATGACCAAAAACTGTGTAACTGACACAGAAGTTTGGAGAAGCATAATCGTGACAGACATAAATACTTATAGAACTTAGGATGACTCTAAGTCCTAGAATATGAAATTTGTAGTATAAAATATGAAATGAACCAAATTTAGTTGAAGCTGTTCTTTAAAGAAAAGGTCAGTCCAGTTTCTTAGGTTAGTAAAGAATGGTTTGGTTCTTGAGTTTTAAGAAAAGTAACAAGTCAGATAGTAAAAGCTGCATATTGCATGACCCCATTTATATGAAATGTCCAGAAAAGAGAATTCCACAGAAGCAGAAAGTAGTTTCAAGGTTTCCTGGGATTTGCAGGAGGTGGGGGAAGGGGAGTGAGTGCTAATGGGTACCAGGTGTCTTTGGAAGGTAATGGAAATATTCTGATATTAGATATGGTGATGGTTACACAACTTTGCGAGGACACTAAAAACTGCTGAACTAAAACAAGAATAATGAAATGTGTATGGGCTTTTTAAACAGCATAAGTTGAAAATAGTGCTGATGTAAAAGTTTTGGGGATGTTTTCTAAGCTACTGGCATAAAAATCAGGTAAGTCTGTAATAAACAACCATTTAGTAACAACAAAACCAAGATTTCTTCAATGTTTTCCACTCTCCACCCACTTTGCCAAAAAATTTCTATATGAACCCAAGTTAAAGATATATAAAATAGATATACAAACCAAACTTTTACTGATAATAATAATAAATTTATATTAAAATGACCTCCACGTTCAGTTCAATAGCCCTTTATGGGATTGTAACTCACAGTCTAAGAATCTAGGCCTAAATAACTCTTTCAACGATTTTCTTTTTGGTTTCTGGGCCACACTCAGTGGTGCTCAAGGGTAACTGTTGGCTCTGAACTCAGGAATTACTCCTGGATGTGTTCAGGGGACCATCTGGGATGCTGAGAATAGAACCCAGGTTGGCTGCATGCAGGGCAAACACTCTACCTGCTGTGCTATTTCTCTGGCCCTCTTTTCATCCAAATTGTATTGATTTACCACTGGTTTACTATAGTATAAAATTTAGGGAGTACGGACAGCTTAATAGCACCTCAATATACTATCTATCTATCTATCTATCTATCTATCTATCTATCTATCTATCTATCTACCTATCTACTTCACTGCACTCATTACCAAATCAACTATCTTTTTCTTTGGAGGCAGGTACTCCCAAGTGGTGTTCATTGTCTCAGGATCACTCTCAGTAATTCTCAAGTAACAGGATCTGCTGTTCTATGTGAGGGCCTGAAGATACCTGGGATCACCTGTGCTACCATGGCAGTGTTGGGGGGGGGTCATCATGGCTATGCCTGGTGATACTTGGGTACCTGGGGGACCATTTGGAGCAGGGAACAGAAGCAGGGTCAGCCACATGAAAATAATTATATTCTCCATTAAATACTTGCAGGGTCTTTCAGCAAGGAAGATAACAAATAGAATCTCAGTTTTGATCCCTTTCCTTATTTATTTCTATAGAAAATGCTATTGAATGCCAAAATGCAAAACAACATAGAATAAAGGGAAAGAGGATAAGGCAACTGCATAAGTACCTTTACCTGCGAGTTTGAGCACATATTACCTAGGACTTGATAGAGGTATTTTTTGACCTTTTTATATCTGCAGACCTGTGGAAATAGGTAAATACACTAAGGCATGTTGCCGGTGAAGTACAAGCTGGAGGAGATAACCAAAATAGATCCAGCTGACACATTCCTGCCTGGCTTGCCACAATGGTGTTGGCTGGTGAGGGAAAGCCAAGGAAAAAGTACTGGCAACAGTCCACTGAGTTCCTCCATGGTCTGGGCCTTATGATCCAGCCAGTCTCTTGAAGGCAGGCATCAAGCTGCACTGGAGACCTACTTGATCTATGCTGTGTGGGTCTCAGGACTACTCAGATTTTCAGGGAACCTTGGTTCTCAGACCGAAGCAGGATATGCTCATCATAGGAAAAGGAGAAGTCAATACCAACTTCCACCCCATTTCTCACGGAAAGGAATCTCAGGATAAGACAATATTGGAGCAAAACTATTTTATTGAGGAACTGTTTTATTGAGAAAATAAAAAAAATAGAGGAGAGAAGTGTCTAAAGTAACAGAGGTTGTAGCACCTACAGGAGGGAAGCTGATTAGATGGGTATTTTCCAAACATCCTTGTCTTGGGGCTTTCCATACATGGAGATAAGAGCAGAGCCCTTGCTAGGGTGTTGTCAAGGAAGAGGACTCCGGTGGTCTTCTTCCTTCAGAGAATCTTATCAGAGCTTTTGTTCCTGCTTAACTGTCTCCTGAGAGTTCTTGACTTAGGCTTTCAGCTTGTGTTTTTAGTCTGGAGTTTTAGACTGGCCGCAAGATAGATACCTCGCAAACATTTCTTGGTTTTATGGCCTCTTGACATTCAGTGTCTAGGGGCCCTCTTACTTGACTGCCTACCCCAGTCAGGAAGAAAAACTATTATTTACAATATGTATTTATATGATTATTTGTATTAGTACCACTAGGTGATCTAGATGGTTAAGCAGCAACAACATTTTTTTGTTGTGGACAGTACGGAAATTTCTATGAACAGATAGTTGGAAATCACTGCTTATGTTTAGAATTTGTTTATAATATGTTTATAATTACAGCTCATGTTTATAATTTGTATCTGTGTCAAAGATACAACACAGGGAAGAAAAGTTCAAAAGTATTTTTGCAAGGGGCCCAAGAGATGACTCAATGGTTCAGAGTGCAGGCTTTGCATATGGGAGCCTGGGGTTTGATCCCCTGAGCACTGAGCCACTGGGAGTATCCCCCAAGCACTGCTGGGTGTGTACCAAAACTAGTCTAAAAAATCCTCCCCTGATTTCTAATTCTTTATTCTTTCCAATCTCAAATTATTTTTGCCTGTTGTAAACAACATCAATCCCTCTAATATTTTACATAAATATATGTCTATACAGGTAGAGTGTCATATACCCAGTTTTTCTGTTTTCTTAGGGGGTGGATTAAAGCTTTTCAGCAGAGTGTGGGGGCTGGGGTATACTCCTAGTAATGCTTGGACTGGCAGTGTCAGGTCTAATGGTTAAGAGCTTGGACCCAGTGGCGCCTAGGACCATCAAATTGGCACTGTTGATGGGCCTCCATGGCCATATGTGGGTGGGGTTCAGTGGTCATGCAATACTGGGAATCAAACCTGGGGGTCTTCACACATGCCAGGCAGCACTCCAGTCTTTGGGGCTCTCTCTGTCTGGCCTTTTGTTTCTATGGGGTGTGACAGGGCCTGGGGTCACACCTTATCATGCTCAGGGTTTATTCCTGGCTCTGTGCTCAAAGATTACTCCTGCCAGTGCTCAGGGAGGGCATATGTGATAATGGGGAGTAGATCCAGGGTCAGCTGTGTGCATCAAATCAATGAATACTTATTGGAGGCTTTTAAAACAATCAATTGTCTTCTTTTTATTGCATCAACATTGCACTAGAACATTATTGAAGATTCAGGTGTGCATCACTGAAATCAATACGTGCACCCCCTTTGTCAGTCTATGACTCCTAGGCTCCCCTTGCTTCTGCTAACCTCAGATGGGTCTTCTAGTCCCAACGTTTATCACTATCTTCTTTAGTTGTGTTTATTTTCTCTAAATATCACATATTAGTGAGGTCATAGACTGTTGGTCCTCTATATCCGACTTAGTTCACTAAGCATAATAAATATCCTGTGGGTGCATGCTGTTGCAAATGGCAGGCATTCGTGTTTCTCTATAACTGAGTTGCGTTCAGTTTTGTAATTATGCCACTTCTTTATCCCTCTATCAGTTGATGGGAACAGAGATTATTTCCAGCTCTTGGAAAACAGAAAGAACTAAAGAAGATGATAATAGATGTTTGGCCTAGTCCCATGTCACACAGCATAGCAACAACTGTCTTCCTGTGTCTATACAAAAATGACATTGCTAAATACACCATGCAAATGACATAAAGGAAAGAGAAAAGCAATTATTAGTAGTATCTGATGGAATTGGGTGTGCCTCAGTTGCACTGTTGTGGGAGTGGCTCAATAAACCTTAAGCTCCCTGTGGGAGCAGCAAGAACAACCCAATGTTATCCAACAGTCTAGGATCTGGGGGTTTGGCCCAGTGTTACAACAAATGCCCAGCATGTGGATAGCCCAAGTTTTGAGCCCTGGTACCCCCCAAAACCAAACAAAACTGCCCCCCAATTTAATTTAGACTTGATCCTTAATTGTTTAAAATAAAGTCATCTCCCACAAAAGTGTGTATGAATCTAAATTTAGGAAATAAAAGTTTTACTGAAATCATTATTTATTCTGATATGCATTATAATAAAAGTTATCTTTTCCAACTTTCATTAGCTTGTTTTGCAATATTTTGTATCTACTAAAGACCAATAATCTTGCACCATTTATTAATATCTGGTCATCATAATTGTGTGTTCTGTCTGTGCATGCATGTGTGTTTGTGTGAGTGTGTGATTGAACCCAGGACCTCACACATGCAAACCATGCTACCACTAGGTCCATCAACCACTGAGCTCCCATATTTTATAAAATTATCATGCATGTACATTCTCAGTGTTGTGAAAGCAATTTTAACTTGAGTTTCTGGGTATCTATTTGAAATAGAGCATCTAGGATTTGGCTATTGCCTAGAATCAGGGTGATGTGAGAGGAGTGAATCATGATTCCAAGGCTTTCAGCTGAGGTCATGCAAAGGTGGAGTTGCACTCAGTGGACAAGCAGCACTGGAAAGAGCAGGACCTTGATTTGACACAGGCTAAGTTTAAGAGACTGAATAGATACAAAAAGGAGGGAGGTAGAGGTGAATCTGCTCCACGGGCCTCCAGTTCCAATTGGTGTAAGCTTGGAGCAAAAGAAGGGGAGCCATGAGCAAGCTGATGGCAAAGAAACCCATGGAACTAGATCAAGGGAATGAGTGTGGAGATGGAAGATGTCCAAAGACCAAAGTCTGGGCCTCTCCAAAGTGAAAAGGTTCAGAATAATGAGGACAACAGCGCATGATATGGAGAGAAAGGGGCCAGTCGGCAGGAAAGCCAGGGAGCGAGACCAGCACGCCACATGAGAAAGCGTTCCCAGGGAGGAAGTGAGTGTGTCCGCGCGGCTGCGAGGCTGCAAGGCCAAGAGGGCCCTGAGCTCTAGCGTGGAGGGGGAAGTGGCTGGTGCCGAGAGCAGCGGGGAGACAGTGCTAATTGGGAACAAAGGCATTTCATCCCGAGGGTCAGGCGGAAGGAGAGTTCACAGGTCCCGGGGCCGTGCACAGACGGACAGCGTTTCACAATCTGTGCCCTGAGTGGGAAGCGCTGCAGACTTTGTGGAAACGGAGGTTGGGATTCAATAGATCTGGGATGGGGTCCAGCTTCTCCCAGGAGACGCAGCTTCCCCCGCTTCCAGGGCCTCGCCGTGAGGGCAGAGAGGGCAGGGCTGACTTCATTTGCAGCGATCATGACTTGCTTTGCTTTGCTTTTTAAACACCTCCAGAGGAATTCAGGGTGGAGGAAGCTCGGAGGCCGCCAGGGTCCCTAGCCGTGCTGGGGATGGAGCTCAGGGCCTCGCGTATGGCCGACATGTGCTCTAGCCTCGATCTCTTCAACCACCCCATTTTTTTTCTGCATCTGGACTCACTGCTCTGGCTTGATTCTAGACCACCTACAGTGTTGGTGCCATGGCTCGTACAGTTAATTCTGTGACGTAAGGGGCTGCGGATGGCTGAGAGAGAGCCTTCTCCGCAGGAATGCACGGGCGCAGGCCCATCAAACTGCCTGGCCCCGAGGCGTGATGGGGTGCTCCCCCTGCCCCCCAGGCACCTTTGAGGAAAGACTGCCATTATCTCCCCATCATATGGCTGCGTGAGCGGGGACACAAAGGTTCAGGATGACTCACGGAGAGAAATATGCAGCGGAGATCTTGTCTCCACTTTCCTCCGTCCCTGCATTTGATTGCTTCAAGAAAACCTTGAGATGCAGTTCCAGAGACCATGCACTACGCCCACAGAGAGTATACTGTTCCACAGGGCTTAGCATTCTTTCAGGGTCATGGTGCACTGCCGCCGCAAGCAATATTTGAACATTCTAAGCACCCCAGAGAAGCCCTGGTTCCCTGTTAGCCACTGTCTCATTTTTGAATGGTACAGAAATCTCCTAAAATGTCTGGAAACTTTCTGTTTGGCAACTGATGAGGTTTCCGAGAGCTGGGGATGAAAGTCCATCTGTTTCATGAAAACCAAGCATCAGGGACTGAAGTCCTCAGCCTGAAGAGCCAGGAAAGAGGAAACTAGAAGAGCTGGCAACTCATGGACTCCAACCCCCAGTCCCCCCAAACCTGGGGTTCATTGCCTTTTATCGGGCGCATTCATATCAGCTGCCCCAGCCCAGTTTCCCACGGTGTGCTGTGGTTGGTGAGAGGAAAGGAAAACCCAGCAGCAGGCTTGTTCTGTCTCCACTCATTCTCAGTCAGGTGCGGGAGGGTCCGACCACACGCCTTGGGCACCACTGAGCGTCTCTAACTTCTGCTTTCAGGGCGGGAGAGATAGTACAGTGGGTAGGGTGTTGGCCAACCTGGGTTAATGCCCCACATCCCCTATGGATCCCTGAGCACCAGCAGGAGTAATTCCTAAACTCAGAGTCAGGACTAAGTCATCACTGGGTGTGCTCCCACTTAAAAATTAACTGTGGGTTTATTTTTATTTTAGCTGTTGGTTTCTGTCCACAAAGGTGCATTTAGTAAATGATGATCCCGTGGGATGATTTAAAAGCGGCTGCTGGAAATTTGTGTCGATGTTTATGTACATTTCAGAAGAAGATAGTTTAAACAAAGAGTTGAGTTGAAACTTAATGGAGGGGCTGGAATGATAGCACAGCGGGTAGGGCGTTTGCCTTGCACGCAGTTGACTTGGGTTCGATTCCCAGCATCCCATATGGTCCCCTGAACACCGCCAGGGGTATTTCCTGAGTGTAGAGCCAGGAATAACCCTGGTGCGTTGCTGGGTGTGACCCAAAAAGAAAAAAAAAAGAAACTTAATGGAAACAAATTGTAAGGTTGTGAAGGGCAACTTTAACTTGCTGATTAGTTAACATGTAACTTTTTCAGGATTTCAGACCTTTTAAAAAATGTGCCATCACTTTAAAAAAAGGCTGGAGTGATAGCGCAGCGGGTAGAGCATTTGCCTTGCATGCGGCCGACCCGGGTTCAATTCCTCTGCCCCTCTTGGAGAGCCCGGCAAGCTACCAAGAGTATCTCACCTGCACGGCAGAGCCTGACAAGCTACCCATGGCATATTCAACATGCCAAAAAAAAGTAACAATTAGTCTCACAATCGAGATGTTACTGGTGCCCACTCGAGCAACTTGATGAGCAACGGGATGACAGTGACACTTAAAAAAAGACTAAGGACTGCCTAGAGTCTATTCCTACCCATTCTGTTTATCACGTGCGCGCGCGCGCACACACACACACACACAGTGGCGATGGAGAAGGCAAGAACCTCCCCACCAATGCTGGGGGCCCATCAGTGCACTGGGGGTTGCACTCCATGAGAGGGAGGATGAGGTCACAGGAATCCATAAAGTGCACCCTCCTTCCACTCAGAAACACTGTGGGGTGGGGGGTGGTGTTGAGTGGCAGAGGAAACCTTACCCGAGTGAGGTTTGATGCCTGGCACTGCACAAAATAACCCCGAACAAGTTGTGAAGAGATGGGCCAAAGGGTTGAGCACCGGCTTTGCCTGCAGGGAGGCCCACGGTCAATTCTCAGCACTGCCTGGAGTGAGCCCCAGCAATGAGCCTTCCAGTGCTGCGCAGAGTTGAAGCCTCTCCCCACACTCTCCAATTATGACTGTAAATGACACAGACGTGCAGCTGCAGGAATCCAGTAAATACGATGCTAGAATATCCTTGCGCCTTCTAGCTTCTCTCGAGCCCACAGCGTGTGACACTTGCCCGGGGTTTCCGGCCACGCTGTACCGCTGCCTCTTCCCTGCCTCACGCCTAGCTCTTACAATGTGCTATAACAGTGGCTCCCCTCCATGTGGTGCCTTCTGCGGCCCGAGATTGTGTTGCTCATCTCTTGGTCCCCAGCAGTAAGCCAAGACAGTGCCATGTGCGAACACCCCTGCAGAGCGCGCCTGATCCTGCAGACTAACGGCTCCGAAAGCTCCTGTCAAAGAAGGCAATTGGGACTTGAAGGCTGTCGCCCAACTGCCCTTCAGCTGGGGGCGGGGGAGGTGTTCTGAGAGCAAGGAGGTGCCCCCAATAGTCTCGGGACTGACGATGATAAATGCCTCTGAGGGACAGACAGATACCTCCCCCAAATATTTTTCATTTACCAGGAAATGATAAAGAACAAAGCAGCCGGCCGTTGAGCCAAGGCCCAGCCTGTGGAAGGCATCAGAGTGGTGCCAGCTGGAGCTTCCTGGCTGGGAAGAGGGCATGAAAGGAGCTTGTCATCACAGGAAGCGCTAGGGGAAGAGACAGAGCTGTGATTGTGTCCAGGTTTTTCGCTACAAAAAAAAGGGGGGAACCTGGACAAAACAAGCGTGCACGGGCACCCCCTGCAGAGAGCACCCGAACCCATGCATCCGTACATCCTGGCTCCGGATGATCCCTGCCTGCCCCCCCACCCCCCAGCTGGGATCTGTGCTCAACATGAGCACTGTGCTTCCTGCCTTTTGTGATCCCCAGGGCTGGGGATGGACGGGGAAGAAGTTTGCACTTTGTGAAACATCTAGTTGCCAAACTGCAGAGGGGAGGAATTTTTCCCTTCTGCCCTTTTGGGTCCTTAGCTGGGGCTCTGTAATCAGACAAAGTAGCCAGAGAAAAGTGTCTGTGTTTATGGCATAGCTTTCACGAGGAAATGAAGACCGAGAAAGAGAGGGTAAACTGAGTGTTTTCAGGCTGGAGCAATAGCACAGAGGGTAGGGCATTTGCCTTGCACGCACCGGGTTCGATTCCCAGCATCCCATAGGGTCCCCCGAGCACCATCAGGAGTAATTCCTGAGTGCAGAGCCAGGAGTAACCCCTGAGCATCGCCAAGTGTGACCCAAAAAGAAAAAAACAAACTGAGCGTTTTCATCCCAGCTTTCATAGAGCGGCAAGTGAGGGGAAATGTGAGAGGGGCTCAGGCTCTGCGCTGATGGGAGAAAACTGGGGCCACTTAGCCAGTTCCCTCAGAGCCTCCCACACCTCCCCACTTGTGGAGATGAGGAAACTCTTTAGATGAAGGGTCTTATGATCTACTTCAACGGAGAAGGAGAAGGTAGAAGTCACCTTTGACCATTTCTCTAAATTGCTTCAGCTCAAAGTATTGCACACGGCAAGGCTCAAGTTTGGGGTCTTGTGTGCTGAAGCTACAGGGGGGTCTTCGCTAAGCCTGAAAACGCAGGGAGAGTATTCAAGTATCCGATGGAAAGCAAGAGAGGGCCGCCCTCGGGCCCCTGCATTTATCCCTGCTTTCCTCCCCATCTGCAGAGACATGGAAGCCAGATGGCTCCCTGCAAAAGGTCAAAGTTTATTGCCACCAACTCCCTAGATTCCATAGCTCCCCACTAGACTTGGGAAGATCTCCTGAGTCCTTACTCTGATGGACAAGTGTCCTCAGAAACCTAAATGGCAAACTTCACCTCCTCCTTCTCCCCCAAGCCCCGGAATCCCAGTTTAGTGAACTCTTTTTTTTTCCTTTTTGGGTCATACCTGGTGATGCTCAGGGTATACGCCTGGCTCAGCTCTCAGGATCACTCCTGGCAGTGCATGTGGGACCCTATGGGATGCCGGGGATCGAACCTGGGTCGGCTGTGCGCAAGGCAAATGCCCTACTTGCTGTACTATTGCTCCAGACCCCTAGTTAAGTGAACTCTTGTTGCACCTCAGGGTCAGGAATTCTCTCAGCTTGGTAGCTTTCCACCTGTTGCTCCCATCAAGGTGATTTGGGATTAAATGAAAGATCCTTTATCTCCTGAGTAACTTTAAAGTCAACTTTTTTACAGAGTAAAACATAGGATATGAAAGAACTGCCATCTATCCTAAGAAATGAAGGGTTGACTTAGTTGAGACCCCAGATTATTCGTTCCTTGTTTCTATTTGAACAAAACACAGGCCAAACTGATTTAAAATCAGGAAGACTACATGGACCGTTACATCCCAGAGACTAAAGGAATTTGCATTTCAGCCATTTGCATTTTTCTATGAATTTAGTTTGCAAGATGACAAAATAAATTCAAATCACAAACACACACACAGCAACAACAATAACAACCCAACAAAAACATTGACACAAGCTAATCCAGCTTGTTTTTCATGTGCCCAGCTCTTTTATAACCACACTGAATCATTTTTAACAATCACTCCAAGTCACGTGAAACCACACTTTGGGAAACTCAGTGTTTATGTGACTTTTTGCAAGTTTCTCTTCACAAGACTAAAGTGTTTTACCACAGTAAGCCACGCTCTGCAGCCACAGGGACAGAATACAGGATGATGGCCTCGGGCTGACTTTCTCCAAACCATTGGGAAACACAAGTACGTAGCAGGGTTATGCACCTTTGGGCAATTCTGTCCTGAGGCAGGTTAGCTGGACACAGTGCTGACAAGAAATTAGGAGAGTTGGGAGGTCAGAACTGGTGAAAATGCGTACGCTTGAAGCCCACGCAGAAGGGAACTTTGCCAAAAAAAAGAAGAATGACCATTACAGGCATTTGTAACATTTATTTTAATGCTGGGCTGGAGCGATAGCACAGCGGTAAGGCATTTGCTTTTCACATGGCCGACCCGTGTTCGATTCCTCCGCCCCTCTCAGAGAGCCCGGCAAGCTACCGAGAGTATCGTGCCTGCACGGCAGAGCCTGGCAAGCTGCCCGTGGCGTATTCGATATGCCAAAAACAGTAACAATAAGTCTCATGATGAGAGACGTTACTGGTGCCTGCTCAAGCAAATTGATGAGCAACAGGATGACAGTGATGACAGTGATGACAAAAATTAAGTGGAAGTCTCATAGAAGGCTTGATTTTTTTCAACAAAATTGGTTAAACTAAGGCTTCAAAGAAGTACTTTCCTCTTTAGTTCCTTAGAGAAAGGACTGAGGTGAAAAACATCCTCTAACACATCAATTTTTTTTAGTGGTTGTTAACATGAGCACAATTGGACTTCCAGACCTGAAGGAGTTCAGAATATTCCGCCCCTAAATATTTCAATCTGGAGGAAGGATCCTTGGTAGCTGGAGACAACTGAGAGGAAGCAGACACAGGCTGTATGCCTGCCCTCTCTCCTCGCCTCGACCTGGAACAGAAGTGTCTGTCCTTGAGAATTCCAGACCAGCAGGGTAGGAGCCAACTGATCACTGGAGGTGAAGCAGACTAAGGGTCCACACAAGTCACCTGGACTCCTCCCATCAGCTGCCCCTTCTGGAGACCTTTTCACTGTGTGCGCCCTCCCCAAAGCCCGAATGAAGCTCTTTTCATTATCTTGTTATTTTCACCGATGTATTGTTGTTAGGACACACATAAGCCAAAGTTCTTTTAAAAAATATTTATTTATTTTTGCCTTTTTGGGTCACACCCTACAATGTACAGGCACTATTCCTGGCTCTGCACTCAGGAATTACTCCTGGTAGTGCTCGGGGTGACTGTATGAGATGCTGGGACTCAAACTCGGGTCGGCCACATGCAAGGCTAACACCCTACCCATTGTGCTATCGCTCCAGCCTCAAGCCAAAGTTCTTTGGGAGGCAGGGTGGAGACACACCCGGCAAAGCTCAGGAATTATTCCTGGCGATGTGTGGGGGACCATATGGGATGCTGGGGATTAAACTGGGTCGACAGCGTGCAAGGTAAATGCCCTACCCACTGTACTATCACTCTGGTGCCCAAATATCAAGGTCTTTAATATACTTTGAATTTCCCACCCCTACATAAACTGAGTTTATCCTGCTTGTGTTGATAAGTGCTTTGCTCTTGTCCCTCGCTATCTTGTCAGTTTAACCGTCAGGATGTCAGCTAGAGAGCCATGGGGGCGTTGAGGCGCTTCTCTAGAAACCTAACACACATTTGCATCACCTGTGCTTGAGAACATGCATTCTCCCCCACAGCAGCAACCGAAAGTCACAGTTCAACAGTACTAAAGGTCAAGGATAAAGTAGGAGGCCCTGAGTTGTTTAGTACCATAAAAAAGAGTTTATATATAATGGAGAACTTATAGGAAGAAAACAACAATGAGAAAGTACAGAACTTTGGTTAAGCCAGGACCAGAAAAAAATCTGCTTGTGAGATGCAATTGTGGGGCAACTTTCCAGGCTCAAGGGGAAAATAAACTTCTGGTTAGCCCAATGTTTCCCAAAGTGAGCAACAATGTCTTGCAGGAGGTCTGGAAAGGTGGGGGCGGGGAGGGGGGCAATTTCTGTTTAAAGAAGGCAAGGGGGTGCTGAGTCATATCTTTGAAAGGGGCTCAGTAGGCCAGATCAATCTGGGAGGGTCTGGTTCCCCAGTGGCCTCGCTGATGGACATGATCCACTTAGCCCCGTGTTTCCAGGAACGTGTTCCTTGGAAGCAAAC
This sequence comes from Sorex araneus, assembly GCF_027595985.1. Lineage (NCBI taxonomy): Eukaryota > Metazoa > Chordata > Mammalia > Eulipotyphla > Soricidae > Sorex > Sorex araneus. Next base: position 13,550,253 of record NC_073313.1, on the reverse strand, counting down.
CTGAAGAAGCCTTGGACGGTGACTGCTGAAGGAAGGAAATCTGGGTGCCATTTACGAGGGGCTCTTCATGGCTTCGGGGCTTGGACCTGTTTATTACTCTGTAAAGTGAACAGCAGAACTCTCCTTTTTCAGAGCTGTGAGAAGGGTCCAGTGAGGCGATCTGCCGGTCGTTCTCCACTCTACATGTGACAGTAGGTTGAGGAAACTCCAGAGCAATGCTGGGGTGTGGGATGCATCCTGCAGGTCCTGTGGGAGTTGCTCGGAGGTGGGCCTTGAACACATCTGTGTGTGCTCAAAGCTCCCCAGGGAGCGGTTAGAGGGATACTACAGTGGAGAGGGCACTTGACTTGTACACATCAGACCCAGGTTCGATCCCTAGCACCCATACTTGGTGGGTCTCCAAGCCCTGCCAGGAGTGATCCCTGAAGACAGTCAGGAGTAATTCCTGAGTGCCGCAGGTGTAGGCCCCCAAACAACCCACCCAAAACTCCCCAGGGGACTCTAATATCCAGCCAGTGCTTCAAAGCACAGGCCTATTGCTAAAGCGGGGCTCCGCCATCCATCCTGAAGGGGCTCACCTGGGGATCGTGCCAAGCGGCAGAGCAGGATTCACGGGCTAGGGCCCGAGGACCGACATTTCTTCCAGACCCCAAGGTCATAATGAGTTGTTCGCAGCTACACCATGAGCTTGGCAAAGTACTCAGTGATCACAAGGCACAATCGGAATGATCACGCCTCTTCCCAAATGACCAACTTTTAGTGACTGCAGTGGGCGCTCTCCTTTTTCCTGCTTTGATTGCACTAAGGGTGGCGAGTAAGACCAGGGACTGGGTTTGAGTCCTGGCACTGCCAAGAAGAAAATATGTCTCAAATATGGGGCGAAGAGATGGTGCGGTGGCAAAAGCATCTGCCTTGCAAATGTGAGGCCGTGAGTCTGATCCCCAGGGTTCCTGCGTGCATGGGCCACTCTCCTATCTGTGATGTCCGGCGGTGCAAGAGACTTCCAGACACACCACAGCCAGGGCTGTGCAAGCACAAACACCGCAGCTAAAGAAGCATGACCCTGGCAAGTACCGCGGCCCAGTGTGCGAGACCCCAGGTCAGCACCAGAGAAACCACTCAGGGAAGGGAAGGGGGTAGACACGCAAGGGGTCAGCCTGGTTCCCTGCGGCAAAGAAACACGTTGCTCACAAGCACACCCACTTGCTATGGTACCACTGCTCCCCGCATTCATTGCAGATAACATAGGTCATCATTTCTTCATCGGGGTTGGCATTCCGCACCCAGCTGGGAAGGAAGAGTGCCCCTCGGGCGATTGCAGTGACCTTGCAGTTGAACTGCTCGCAGCGCCTGCATTTGATCTTCCTCGTCTGGGTGCCCTCCCCGACTTGGGGCAGGGCATGCTCCTGGATGCCGGCCTCGGTGTAGGAGGCACGCAGCCGCTGCAGCTCCTGGTGGGCCATCTCCAGGCTGGTCATTGCGGCGAACTCTTTGGGAGACGTGGTCCCAGAGAGCAAGTTGTGCTGCAGGTGCGAGTTTTTGGGGTTCTTCAGATTGGCCACTTTGCTGCGGATGCAAGCTTTATACTTCCTGAGGTCCTTCGAATGCCGGGCGAAAATGTGCTCTTCAATTTCTTGCGCAAAGGGCTGCCAGCCGGCAGCCGGGGGCTGGACTGCCGAAGAACTTGCTAAAGCCTTAGAGAGAAGGTCTGTGCATTTAGTTCTCACAGCAACCGCGGGGTCCGGCAGCTCACTGCCTCCCTGGTCCATGGACAGCGACTCACCAGCCCTCGGCTGCTCTAGCTTAGGCTGCGTTTGGCCAACGCTGTGACCAGGCGTGACTGTTTCAGCAGCTTTGGCCGCAGCAACCGGCTGGGCTGAGAGCAGACAGGCCGAACAGGAGACGCCGGGCAGCCCCTCCTGCCTGGGCTCCTGAGAAAGTGCTGAATTCTCCTCTTTATTTCCCTCTGGACACAACGGTTTGGGGCTATGCCGTGGTTTGTAAAGCGCTTTCCATTCTGCCAGCAAACACTTGGCTTTCTTCTTCCAGGCCGCTGACGGGCAGCTTTTGAGGACTGTGTACACAGCCCTGACCACATGTGTCTCCTGGAGGTGCTCTCTGGTCATGTGAACTGTTTGTAACTCAGTCAGGGGGGTGCCAAGATCCTCAAAATTCCCTTTAGCCATGAGCTGCTCAATCAGGGAGGCTCTGGCGACTATGTGGTCCTTGTCAGACATTTTCAGAGCTGTAAAGAAAAGAGACGTTGTGGTTTCCTTCTCCCTGGTCTTATTTTGGCGCACCAGGCAGTGCGTGGGGGTTCTTCCTGGCTCAGTGGTCTCGCCTGGCCATGCTCAGGGAATCAGGAGCTTCCCGAGGCCTCCCACCTGCAAAGCCTGTGCTCCAGCCCTCGGCGCCATCTCCCCAGACCGGTTTCTGCTTTCTTAAGCCGGTGTTTGCAGACACAGCTTCCTGAAAGCACTACACCTTCTTACCTGCGCGGTGTTTTCTCCAACGGTTTTCTGATAAGCTGTGTGGAGTGGTAGGAAAGGGGACCAGGGGCTGGGAAGAGAGTTCAAGTGGCTGGAGCACGGGGCCTCTGGTTTGATCCACAGTACCACCCGGCGTCCAGAGAACTTCCAGGTGTGGCCTTGGTGGCTCTCGGTACTGCTTGGGAAACCTCTCCTAAGAGAAAAGGAAATGCCATCAGCAAAGGGTACAACATCCTTTCAGAAGTGTGGGTTTCAGTGGTTTTAAAGACAAGTAGGCGTGCAGGCAGCTTCTGTGGGAGTCGTGGCTTCAAAGAAATCTGCCGGGAGCTGGGTCCTAACAGCTTCCGCCTCTTGTCATGCATCGGGCCACACCTGCCACCATGGGGACAGCCAAACCATTCCTTTCCCCTCAGATTCAGCTCTATGCTGTTCTATCTGCAGATTCTGGCATTCTTAAATTGTGCATCTGCGCATATAAAAGGAGACACCGGAGCAGAAAGGGGAGGCTAGGCTTGGGGGCATATAAAGGAAGCGCACAATAGCAGGTGCTGAGAGGAGCCAGGTCTGAAGTGCCCCAAACCAAAAGGCCCGGCATGGCTGCTTGAGTCTTCTGAACCCTGGGAGGCGGCTGACTTCACACTCACTGGTCCCTGATTGGCTGCAGGAAATTTCTCTGTTCCATTTGGGGGTCACTTTTGCTGTGGGGACCACCGTTGGGGGTGCTTAGGGGGCCCTGCAGGGGCACCGGGGCCAAACCCAGGCTTTCACATGTTAGGCCTGTGCTTTGCCACCTGTGTCACAACTCAGCACTTATTTTTTCCTTGCTTTTTGGGTCACACCCAACGATGCACAGGGGTTACTCCTGGCTCTGCACTCAGGAATCACTCCTGGCGGTGCTCGGGGGACCATATGGGATGCTGGGAATCGAACCCGAGTTGGTCACGTGCAAGACAAATGCCCTACCCACTGTGCTATCACTCCAGCCCAGCACTTTTTCTTATTTTCACTTTTAAATATAAAAATTTACCTGGTGGTTGTGTGTGTGTGTGTGTGTGGTGCATGCACACATTTGAATCTTATCCAGAGCAAACAAATGTTTACTTTGTCTGGCTGTCCCTCCAGTTCAATAGGTAACTCTGCCCTTACTGACCCCATGGATGGCTGTACGCCCAGCTGGTCTACCTGTGAATGTAAGTATCTCGAAGGCACGGACTCTGTTTTCCCAAAATTTATGGACTCAAGGTCAGAGAACCTATTTGAAATGACCAACAACAGGACACTCACAGGCCAGTAACACTCAGGTGGTTCCAGACAGGAACTGCCATGAAGCATCATGTCTCTTAGTGATTCTGCATCTACCAAGTCACTTTAGGAAATGAGTGACGTGGGAACTGGATAGGCAAGAATTTCCTGTCAACTAAGAAGAAGCTCGAAGGTGCGAGTGTTTGAAAATGACAGTGCACCCTTAAGATGAAAGCATTTAAAACTACGTACTTGGGGGATATCAAATGGCAGGAGGGACTAGCCCTAACATAACATGGTTGAAAAAAGCCAAGATGTAGAACTATGTAGCTAAAAGATAAAACAGAGTTACCACATAAGCTGGCATATCTACCCCAGAGAAATAAAGACATCTGCATGTACAAAAAAAAAATCACACAGATTTTTATAGCAACTCTTTTTGGTGCAACTTTTTATACCAGACAAAAGTAGAAGCACCTCAATGGCCAGCCTGCCACGGATCTAAAAAAAAAGGGGTATATCCATACAATGGAGTATTATTTTGCAATAAAATGAGCAAACTGATTCAGGGTACAATATTGGAGAAACTTTGCAAACACTCTGCTGAGGCCAAGAAGCCAAACATATTCGATTCCATTTATTTAAGATATCCAGAAAGGCAAATCTAGAGAGGCTGTAAGTGCATCATGCGTTTGGAGTGAGGAGAAAGCTTTGGGGGAGAGTGGGAAGGGGAGTGGCTGTGACTGGGCCAGAGGTGGTTTGCCAGGAGGTGAAAACCTCCAGAAGCTGTGGTGATAAGTTGTAAAACTGTAAACAGACTGAAAACCACCTATCGGCTGCAAGGCCTGAAACTTGTATCCACATAAAGGGGCTACTTTATTTATTGATAAGCACCAGACCCGGGTTCAATTCCCCGCACCACATGAATACCTGGAGGCCGCCAGCACTGATGAGGACGCCCAGGGATTCCTGGCACTACAGGGTCGACACAAGCAGCATTACCTTATCTGGCCCCGGCCCTGGACCAACCATCTGCTTGGCTGAAAATCACCAGTGGAGCCCCAAGACCTCCTGATAACTGCTTGACCTCCTTCCCCTATAAAGTCCCCAGAGACCCTGAGATCCTGACCCAAGTTCTATTTAAAAAGTATGCATGGGGGCCAGAGCAATAGTACAGCGGATAGGGCGTTTGCCTTGCATGCGGCTGGCCCAGGTTCAATCCCCAATATCCCATATGGTCCCCTAAGCACCTTCAAGAATAATTCCTGAGTGCAGAGCCAGGAGTAACCCCTGAGTGTAGCTGGGTGTGACCCAAAAAGCAAAAAAAATGCTGAAAAGGGTACACAAAATTTGAAATGGGCCGGGGATGGAGATCATGTTGGAGCACATGCCTTGAATGGGTGAAACCCCGGGTTTAATGTTCCAGCACTGCAAGAAAACAACAACACTTGCAAAGTTGAAACAGCAGCATTTTCTTTCTTTTTTTTTAAATTTTATTGAATCACCATGAGATAGTAACAAGCTTTCATGTTTGGGTTACAATCTCACAATGACCAAACACCCATCCCTCCACCAGTGCACATTCCCCACCACCAATATCCCGGGTATACGCCCCCTTCCCCACCCTCCCCCTGCCTCCATGGCAGACAATATTCCCCATACTCTCTCTCTACTTTTGGGCATTATGGCTTGCAACACAGACACTGAGAGGTCATCATGTTTGGTCCATTATCTACTTTCGGCACACATCTCTCATCCCGACTAATTCCTCCAGCCATCATTTTCTTAGTGATCCCTTCTCTATTCCATCTGCCTTCTCCCCTCCACTCATGAAGCAGGCTTCCAGCTATGGGGCAATCCCACTGGCCCTGGTATCTACTGACCTTGGGTATCAGCCTCATGTGATGTTATTCTATACTGCACAAATGAGTAACAGTGGCATTTTCCAACTGGCAACACTTGAAGTGAGTTTTTGTTGGTTCCTTTCTGTGACGACTGTGTATTCTTTCCATAATCAGGGCAGTTATGTATCTCTTATCATTTTATGACATGTGAAGCAAAGCTATCCCCCTCCTGGCCTCCTGCCCCTTCTCTCGGGAGCTCTTACATGGGGCTCTGCATGCAGAGCAGCGGGCCCCGTTTCCTCTTGAGTTGATGGCTGAAGTGGACACGCTGACTCTCCCGCTGAACATCATTGGACATCATTCTTTCCACCCCAGGGAGCTGCGTAGGTGAAATTGTAAGGCCTGTGGTCACTCAGTGAATCGCCAAGTCCAGTCTAAAGTGACTGGTCCTTGTAAGACGGAGAATTGCCATCCTTTGCCTTCTAAGATGGCTGCATTGAAGGAAAGGAGAAAAAAGCCTTCAAAGTTCAAAGGCTGTGGAAACAAAGGGCAGAGGGAGATAGCGCAGAAAAGTCTTGAAAAGACCTGCGCCTGCCCAAGAGTCAAACCTGGGTCTCATCTCTCTGATGACTAGCGATGTGGAGCATTTTTTCATGTGCCTTCTGGCCATTTGTATTTCTTTTTTGAGGAAACTTCTGTTCATTTCTTCTCCCCATTTTTTGATGGGGTTGGAGGTTTTTTCCTTATACAATTCTACTAGTGTCTTGTATATCCTGGATATTAATCCCTTATCAAATGGGTATCTCGCACCACAGAGACTGGCACACATTCAAAAGAATAAAAGCAACCAGTGCTGGCATGGATGTGGGGAAAAAGGGATTCTCCTTCATTGTTGGTGGGAATGCCAACTGTCCAGGCTTTCTAGAAAACTATATGGACAGTCCTTCAAAAACTAGAAATTAAGCTTCCATATGATCCCGCAATACCACTTCTGGGAATATATCCCGAGGATGTAAAAAAGCACAGTAGAAATAAAATCTGTACCTAGATATTCATTGCAGCACTATTCACAATAGCCAAAATCTGGAAACAACCCAAGTTCCCTAAAACAGATGACTGGTTAAAGAAACTTTGGTACATCTACACAATGGAATACTATGCAGCAGTTAGGAGAGATGAAGTCATGAAATTTGCTTATAAATGGATAAACATGGAGAGTATCATGCTAAGTGAAATGAGTGAGAAAGAGATGGACAGACATAGAGGGACTGCACTCATTTGTGGAATATAAAATAACATCACATGAGGCTGACACCCAAGGACAGTAGATACCAGGGCCAGGGGGATTGCCCCATAGCTGGAAGACTGCTTCATGAGTGGAGGGGAGAAGGCAGATGGAATAGAGAAGGGATCACTAAGAAAATGATGGCTGGAGGAACCAGTTGGGATGGGAGATGCATGTCGAAAGTAGATAATGGACCAAACATGATGGCCTCTCAGTGTCTGTGTTGCGAGCTATAATGCCCAAAAGTAGAGAGAGAGTATGGGGAATATTGTCTGCCATGGAGGCAGGGGGAGGGTAGGAAGGGGGGGTATACCTAGGATATTGGTGGTGGGGAATGTGCACTGGTGGAGGGATGGGTGTTTGATCATTGTGAGACTGTAACCCAAACATGAAAGCTTGTAACTATCTCACGGTGATTCAATAAAATTTAAAAAATTTAAAAAAAAATCCTGATGTAATGTAAAAAGATAAAAAGAAACCTGGCTCTCAGAAGAATCTGCCTGAAATCTTGGGGCCTGACGGCAAACAAGCAGCCAGCTGACAATGACAGGGCTTCCAGCTGTAGAGTGTGTCTGGGTCCCCTGGGCCCTGACTGCCAGTTCTGTGCGTGCAGTCTGCATGCCACCTTCACTGGACATTGCTCTCTGCGGCGGGCAGCTGGTGGGGTGACGGAGACCGGAAGGCATGTCCTTGAGGAGGTTAGGCAATGTTTAACTCAGGGCCGAGCCTCTGAGCGAGCGGTCAGAGTTTCAAGGGGATTCGGAAGGGGACCATCACTTGAAGCTCAGGACTGCGAAGCGTCAGAGAGCCCTCCTCTGCCTTATCAGCAAACAATTTTACTCACTCCTGGCTGCTGCTGTGGTTTGCGTTTGCACGCAGGAGCGCCGCGGGCTCCATCTCAGAGCCCCTTTGGTGGAGCTCTCTTCCAGCTGCTGAGTCGGAACTCTCCCTTGAGCAAGTCACCCAGACTACAAAAGTGCACGTCAGGCCTTTCTGAAAGGTTTACTTGGGGAGGTCGTGCTAAGGACACTCGCAGCAGGGTGCAAGAGACACTTTGCATCTTGCAAGACCACCTTTGTCCCTGTTGCAATAATATCCACCCTTTAGATCCTTTGGCGAATTTTTGTCTAGGTGGAATCGCTCAGCCTTGGTCCTTTGTGACTGGCTTCCTGTTCTCAAGATTCGTTGTGACAGATCAGAACCTCTTTCCCCTGGAAGGCTGGATAGTATTCCTCGAACTGAGCTCTTTAGCCACTCTTTCAGCACTGAGCATTCAATGAATTCCCTCTTGGCTACTGTAAATACTGGGCTTTGAACACGACGGTGCAAACATCACTTTGAGATCCTTCCTGACTTCAATTCTTTTTGGCAGAAAGTCAGAAATGGGATGGGCAAAGCATATGGGAAATTTAGATGTGAGCTTTGGAGGAATCACCATTTTGTTTTCCATTCACTCTTATATTTTATTTGGGGGGGGCTCCCAATTGGTGCTCAGGTGGTCTGAGGGCTCCAGTGGTGATTCTTGGCTAACCAGGTTGCCGGTTTAGGGCAAGGGCCCGAGGATGTTAGAGTGCTTAGGCCCTGCAGAGCTGGGGAGACCCATACCACCTCAGCGGTGCTTGGGTTCTCCAGGGCTGCACCTTGGCAATGCTCGGGCCCCTGTGATGCTAGGAACCAAACCCAGGTCAGGTGCTTGCCAAGCATGTACTGCTGATCAAGGAATCCTGGTGCAGAGTGCACTGTACCTCCCAACTCTGGCCCTGTATCTTTTTTTTTTGCTTTTTTTGGTCACACCCAGCAGTGCACAGGGGTTACTCCTGGCTCTGCACTCAGGAATCACTCCTGGCGGTGCTCAGGGGACCATATGAGATACTGGGAATCGAGCCTGGGTCCGCCACGTGCAAGGCAAACGCCCTACCCACTGTGCTATTGCTCCAGCCCCTGGCCCTGTATCTTAAAGAGCATTTAACTCATGTGGAACGTGCTACTCTCCCTGTGGGGCAATCTGACGGGGATAAAGAATTTAGTATCCTAGACTGTGAAGTAAATGAGATACCGAATTTTGAGAACTGGACTAAAAAAATACAAAGCAGGATGTATGTGTTCAGTTGAGAACTATATTAGCAACACATATGTATCATGTACCTAATCCTTGGATCGGTGCTGAACCTACACAGATGCTGTCTGCCTGGAAGGAGCCCAGTAGACAGGATCCAATCAAGAAATCGACTACTTATAATACAGGCGGTGCCTCCACCAGGCCGGCCACTGGCCTGCTAGGGGACGGGGAGGGGGAAGACTGCAACAGAGCCTGGGCTTGCTGGCATTTGGCCAGCTCCCAGGGCGCCTTCACTTGACTCGCAGCGCGAGGTGGGCGGCATCACCTTCCAGTGCATCTCCCTGCAGATCCCTGCTGCGTTTGCTCACTGACAGCCTTCTCTGGCTCTCGGTGGCTCTCCAGATGGGGGCTGAGGGCTTGTCCTGTGATGAAACCCTTCCGGCGTCCGCTGTGACTGCTCCGAACCCGCCAGAAGCAGCAGTCCTTTCACACTCGGTGCCCGTGTGCCAGAGGCTCGTGAGACAGGTGCCAGTCCTGGCTGCAAAGCCCAGTCATCCAGAGACACAGCCAGCCCTGAGACGGCACCACGGCCTCGCCCCACAACACAGGGCCTAGACCCTTGAGGGCTGGTTCTTCAGCTCTCCCGGTGACAGTGACTGAAATCAGAGCAGCCACCATACCACACGCTTGGAAAAAGCTCCTCCTGAAGCAGTTCTACTGCCACCAGCCCAGAGACTGTTTCCGTCCTGCTCCTACGCCTCCTTGGCTAGAGGAGCCCCTTTAGATCAGGAAATACTAAAAACGCCCACTGTACACAACTAACTCAAGAACCTTCCCTCCAAATTACCACAGTGCAGCAGTGACTGTATCCTGTCACAGCCCATTACTCCCTCACTCCCTCACTTACCTCTGTGTGGAGCAAATCAACCTGTCAGGTGCTTTGATGTCATCTCAATCCTTGCAATAAAACCAGGCCTCACAGACGAGGAAACCTGTCAAAACCAGCAAATATAGGTTTAATCACGGAACCTATTCCAGTAAAAATATATCCTATTCTTTATTTGATGTTATAATGAGATCTAACTTAAATTAAAAAATATGAAATGGAAAATCACAAAGGAGGCTGGGCTTAAAGTAACTGTCATTTGCAACCCTATAGACATTGCTTATTGGATATGCCAAGGACCATAAGGTAGTTGATTACAGGAGTTGATGGTGTTCACGTGTGGCTGGCATACCGCACACTTCTCTATTAGATTCTATCTTTCATTTCTGTTTGGGAACCCACCTGGTAACGCTTGGAGGCTACTCCTCTGTATGTTGCTCCCTAGTGGTGGTCAGGAGCTACGTGTAAGGGTGGAATCAAACCTGGGCTTCTTGCAGACAATGCATGCAGTCCCGCTTACTGAGCTATCTCTCTGGCCCCAAAATATTCTCCTGCATTGTCTGCCCTTCCTACAGGACCATAAGAATGGTAATGACGGCAGTTTTCTTTTAGCTTTTTTGATCACACCTGGCAAAGCTCAGGGATTACTCCTGGCTCTGCACTCAGGAATCACTCCTAGAGATGCTTGGGGGACCATATAGGATGCCGGGGATTGAATCTGAGCCGGCTGAGTGCAGGGCAAATGTCCTTCCCACTGTATTAACGCTCCGGCCCTAAGAATGGCAATTACGGGGACCAGGAGATCATATAGCCATTAGGGAGCATGTGTCTGATCTGGATTGGAGTCTCAGAACCACATGGTCCACTAGTCACAACCAGGGTGGCCCAGGTAACCCCAGGCACTGCAGGGCCTGAGAAGTACCTCATCCTCGGGTCCTCAAATTGAATTGCTGGCCCACTGGGCCAAATCACCAGTGATGCCCCCGACGCAGAGCCTGGGAGAGGCGCCATCCCCCACCCACCAAAAATGACAACTTTTTAAGTCACTGATCCACACCCGGCAAACATCTGCCGAGTGTATCATCTACCCAGTGCTCGCTAGGACTCAACAAACATACATGTGTTACATGCATACATACATATAGAGAAAGTCACAGTATTATGGAGGCAAACCTAGGGCTGCTGGAGGGCCTTGAGGTGATAGGGGTCAAACTCGGGGCCCGGCACATGCAAGGCATGCACTCTACCACTTGAGCCACATCCCCAATCCCTCACTAAGAGAATCCAGAATGCTCACTCTCCTCTCTTCCCGGGGCTTTATGACTTTTTATTACAAAACAGCTTGCTTATGCCCAGTGGCGCAGAGCCCACAGCTCCCAGGCTTCGGCCTGGGGAGACCAACCGCAATGCAATTCAAATACCAAAAAATCATTATAACGCTCTAGTTTAGAACCAAACAAAAAAGCCAGCCTCCCAATGGGATACCCCAGTGGGTTCCAGGAGTTAAATCATTTGTGGGTCCCCAGAGTCCCACTTCTAGAACTCAGGAGTGTGGAACAAGTTGGGGAAGTTTTGTGACCATCTATGCCTCAATGTATTCATCTACCAAATGGGAGAAATCCAACCACTATGCATTGATCTGAGAATTAAATGAGACAGTCCTCATAAATTAAAGATAACTAGGTGTGTCACACAAAAGCTTGAGAATGACACAGGCCGACAATGCATCTATCTGCCTATCTACCAGTGCAAGCGGAGAAGGCAGATGAATGTTGGTTGCAGGCCCAACCCCTTCTCTAGCAGTGCAATCCAGCAGTTTCACTGTAAGACACACATGTGAAACAGCCACATTTTAATTATTTAACCTTTTTAAAGGTTAAATAATTTAACACATTTGATTTGTCAGTGCAAACAGTGCCATCTCAACGCATAAATGATACAAACAAGTTCTTGAGAAATTTTGTGTTCTTCCTCCTCCACAAATTCTCCAAAATTCGATGCTTTATACTTAATGTATTTATTAGCCAGGACCAGCTAATAGTCTTAAGTAACTCGTGAATGCCAAATGGAACACAGTTCTAGAAGACATGCCAATATATGGGTGCTCAGACACACCCGAACCCCTTGTTTCTGAACACAAATCAAAATGACTCTAACAGAACAGGGGTTACGGTGCTTGCCTTCCACATGGCCCGCCCGGGTTCATCCCCAGCACTGTTCGTGGTTCTCCCAAGCACTCCTAGGAGTGATCCGTGAGCACAGCCAGAAGTGGCCCCCAAGCTCCCCAAACTAAAAGTCTCTCTGGGGCCACAACGGTCGGCTCTAAATATCTGCTGACTGAGGCAAATAAAAAATGGAAAATGTTAACTCTCCTGTTGAAGCAAGGTGCACACGTCTGTATTAAAAGTGCTCACACGTGGGGAGAAGCATTAGAGAAAAGATCAGGGTAAAAGAAGCAGCTTCCTAAAGCTGAGTACATTAAACCGAGCTAGGTCTTTAGAACTCTTTTATTTATTTATTTTTTGCTTTTGGGGTCACACCCGGCGATGCACAGGGGTTACTCCTGGCTTTGCACTCAGTAATTACTCCTGGGGATTTTATGGGATGCTGGGAATCGAACCCCCCGTCGGCTGCGTGCAAAGCAAACGCCCTCCCCGCTCCCGCCCCTATATCTCTTTGAGATCGAGTTGAGGACCGTGGTTGCAATAGCGCTCCCATTTATGCTTGTGGTGTGCAAAGTTACAGGCCCCTTCTTCCTTTGCCTCTGCTCTCACATCTTTTTTTCTTTTTTCTTCCCTCCCCACTCTCCAATTCCCGACTCCCCCCCGCTCGGTAACTTCAGTTCGAAAGGCAACTTTTTAGTTCCTAAGCATCATCCCCAAAGGGCCCTGCCCAAGAGTTCGCTCTGGCACCAGTCGGGGTTCTGGTGGGGACAAGCGATTAGCCAAGGAGGCTGCAGCTGCTGCAAGGTCTGGCACTGCGCCCCCGGCAGCTGCGGCCCCAAGGGATCTGCCCACCCCGTGGCCGCAGCTGGAGGACATGCAGGGAAGAGGGAGGGAAGGCACATCCGGGCCCCTGCGCTCCCGGGCTCCCCGGGAGCCTCCCGAGGCGGGAGGGCTTCCCAGAGCGCACCAGGGCTCGCCCTTCGGGCCTGAGCACAGACGTCGGCTCACCAAGCAGCGCAGACGACGCCCGAGAGCCCTCGGAGGCCCTCGCACCAGGAACGCTTCCGGCTCCAGAGGCGGGACTAAACACGCTCAACCAGTAATAGTCCGTCCTTGGCGCACGCGTGCTAGGAAAACTGCGCCTGCGCAGAGAGCCCAGCAGCAAATGGGGCGGGCCCCGAGGCGGAGTCAAGAGAGGGGGCTGGTCCCGCCCATCGGCGGATTCTCTCACCGGGGGCTGAATGAAAGGAAACCAGCTCTGCTCTGGTTTTCCATTAGCAGCATTTGTGGAGCTGTTCCACAACATACTCTTTCTGTTTCCGGTCAAGGCAGTGAAGAGCTAGATGGAAACGAAATTGGACAAAAACGGGAGTTAGCTGTTTATTTCAATCGTTAATTCAAGAAGTATTGATGCACCCCAAGGCTCATCAGCTGACACATGAGCTATAGACATTCGTTTAGTTGCACGTGTCTCCTGCACTTCACACCTGCTCATGTTCTTTCTCTGCAAGGGTCAGATTAAGCCAAAGAGATCCACATGCACAGAATGTGGCAGCCTTGGATGATCCTCTACTACTAAAGGTTGCAGGAAGCTTTGCTCTGCTTTCACAGAGTGCTGTCAAGAAGCTGGATGAGTCTCTGATCGAATAACATAGCAAATCTTACCCCAAAAGAAGGAACACCCCCCCACAAGATGAAACTAATTAAAGAAGCAACAGTGACAAGACTTAAAAAACCTGAAACATTGAAGCCCTATCCTGGAGTTGAGGGAACAGAGAATTTAATTTTAAAGGGCAATTGCTCTCACATTGCTTCTATCACAAAAGCTAAGTATATCTAATTTATTTAAAAGGCTAAACATGGTAAGGTATATTTTTCCCATTGCCTTGAGCAAGTCCTGTTAATACTCTTAGTTATTAACTAAGTTATTACCTGTCATTATTTATCCGGGAGTTGGAGCTTCAGGCTTGAGCAAATCCCCAACTTTTTCCAGTCAGTTTCAAGTACTAAGTGTTCATTTAATGTTGTTTACGGGTTCTTGAAAACTGCAGCTCTAAATGAAATGATGTATAAAGAAACCTGTTCCTTGAATAATATCCATTTGATTAACATGGGCTGGGGTGGTTTTTTTTTTCATTAAATTTTTAAAGAAATGATGTTATTCAAGGACCTGCTTTATAAGAAATATTCTGTTTGGGGGGAGTGTTTGAAGGACCATCCCAATCAAATATCCAAACTCGAATTACTCTCCAACTCAAATATCTGACCCCGCTCCCATCCACTGTGTGACCCCTTTGGAGCAGCAAATGGATCAATTTCTCACTCTTTTTTGCTCCCCTTTTTGCTTCCCCCACTACCTGGAGTATGGGCAGGGGAAAGGAATGGCTAAAAGACCTTTTGTCATTAGGGTTGTGGGTTGAATGGTGATCTCCCCAAACACAGATATGTTTATTTCTTAACCCCCAATGTTGAGGAACAGTTTTCCCCAATGGTGCCAAGACACGTTACTGCCCAGGTCCGGGCAGACATGGGGCGAAGGATGACGGGTGCATGGAGAAACACCCTCCGGGAGCAGATGATGACTGTTCACTTTATTGCCAAATACACACATTTTATAGAGGGTCTCGGCTTTACAGAAAGGTCCAATCACATAAAGTTTAGCATTATTGGCCTATTAGCTTTCCAACTCTGCTTTGTGCTGGTCCAATCCCAACAAGGCTAGATGCTACAGTTAGGATGACTTGCTAAGCATGCATGATAGATTCTGTGTCTTGGGCTCATGTGACTAGGAAGTTGAGTGAAGCTCAAGGCCAGACCCCTGATGCTGACACCCTGTTCTTGCCAATTTTTCCCAGATGGTCCCTTCTGTGGAGCCTCCCTTCTGCGCCACTTTGCAAGGTTGGATCTTATCTGCTTCAGTGTCTGTAGCCAAGCTCCATACCCCAAAACTACACATGTGATCTGACTGGGGCAAAGGATCCTTATAAATATAATTAGGCATCTCAAGATAAGAGCCCAGAGAGGTTCATTGCATGCAGAACCTGAGCACAGAGCCAGGAGTAACCCTGAGCAAGATTAGATGTGACCTCCCCCTAAAAACAGCCCTGTGACCTGTCCCGGGGCTGGAGCAATACTACAGGGGGTAGGGCATTTGCCTTGCACGCGGCCAACCCTAGATTTGATTCCCAGCATCCCATATGGTCCCTGAGCACCACCAGTAGTAATTCCTGAGTGCAAAGCCAGGAATAACCCCTGTGCATCGCTAGGTGTGATCCAAAAAAGTAAAAAAAACAAAGCTGTGACCTGCGCCTAAAAAAAAATCTCAAGATGAGATCATCTTGAATTATCTGGCTGGGCCCCAAATCCAATGAGAAGTGTCCTGCTGAGAAGTAGAAGCCCATGCAAAAGGGAAGGCAGACACTGGACTTATGTCACCTTGAGGCCAGGATCTTTGTGGGCGCTGCCAGAAGCCAGCAGGAATTCTCTTCTAGCGCTCTCAGGGGGAGCATGGTTCTGTCAGCCCCTTAAGGTTCCATCTGCAGCTGCGTAACTATGAGATAACCCGCTTCAGCTTGAGGTGCTTGGTCATCGCAGCCCACCAGCACACCATACTGCTAGGAAACCAAGGGCACTATTTGTGCTCTGTTGGCTTCTGTCCAAATGCTGCCTTCTTTGTTCTATCTGCGGTTGACTTTGGGGAGTTTGGGGGAGACCCTCCTGGATGGGACCCCATTCACCATTTTCCAGACACTGACAGGGCATCAGCATCTGCTTTGCAGGGAATGCCCACGCAGTTGTTTTCTGCTGGGATGTTTAACATGCAGACAGACATCTGGGCGGCCAGCTCCTTGCTCCATGAGCACTGAGGTCTGGGAAGGGCCCAGCAGCTCCATGTCCACCAAGCCAGGGAAGCAGAGCCCCTCTCCTCAGCATCCTCTGTGGCTTGAGGCTTCCTCTGACTTCGGAACCTTTCGGGGAGTCAGGCACCTTTCTGGTGATGCCGCCTGCCAGTCTTTGCTTCTCTTTCAAAGTCCCCTTCCAGTTTTGTAACTGTGTATCTCCTGGTGACTCAAATTGAGAAAAGGTCCCCTTCCACTTGCATCTGGAGCAGAAGAAAGCTTCCAGAATTCTAACAGGCATTGTCCACTATTGCTGCCTCCTGGCCATAAACTGAACATGGGGGAGGGGTCACAGTGTTGCTGTGGTTGAGCAGACAGAGCCAGCCAGGAAGGGGGTTGCTTGACCCAGTGCCTCGCTCACTGGAATTAAAGAATACAAAAAAAGGGTGCAGCTGTCGGAGCATGTGGAGCTCGTTGGTTCCTGGGGGCATTGCACATCTGCAACCCGCCATCTACCGCCCTGGAACAGACTTTTATTTATTTATTTATTTATTTATTTATTTGCTTTTTGGGTCACACCTGCGATACTCAGGGGTTACTCCTGGCTCTGCACTCAGGAATTACTCCTGGTGTTGCTCAGGGGACCATATGGGATGGTGGGAATTGAACCTGGGTGGGCCGCGGGCGTGGCAAACTCCCTACCCGCTGTAGTATCGTTCCAGCCCCTGCAATGGACTTTTGAAGCCAGGAACTTTGCCCAGGAAATGCACGCACTGCAGGGTAATGACCGACCAGGAACCGCGTTCGGACCCGAGCTACTCCTTGCAGGGGCTCGTCGCCTCCTGCTGCACGGAGGGGTTGAGGCACGAGGCAGCGGTGGCCAGGACTCTGCACTTTTTAGTGCACGGGGGTAGCCTCAGGGATCCCACGGCCCTGCGGTGCCCGTGCTGGTCCGACAGCGTGTGTCGCCTTCTCGGTGTCCCCTCCAGCAGATTTCTGTGCTCGGGCGTTACTGACCCTGGGGCTGGGCTGGACAGTTAATGGGGGAAGGGATGCCTTCTCGTGGGCCGTAGGACTTTATGCAGCATCTGTGGCTTCTCCATGGCAGTAGCAACCATATATGATAGCTAATATATGACTCAGGTCACTGCTGAATCCTCTGGAAATGCAGCCTGATTACCACTCTCCCCTTCCCCACTGAGAACCAGTTATCTCTGTGCCCAATTTCTGGGGTCTGGGCAGGAAAAGTGCCCATTTATCTTAGCTTTGTACCAGAGCGATCTTCTGGTCATTTCCATTCCTCTCTGTCTCCTTTTGCATATCATCAGCCCATTCTGTTCATTTCTCCCTCTGACTCAGTGCAACAAATGAGTAGAGAAATGAGAAAAGAGCCAACACATCGAACCCCAGTCACTTCTTGATGCATATTAAAGAATGTAAACCCAGAGGGAAGAAAACAACACTTACATCCCCATCCCCCCCAGGAGTGACTCCAAATTCCATTTAGTGGGACAAATCTAGACAAAGTAGATAAAGAAATAAAGTCGATTCAAAACAGCTGTTCATGAGGGTAAAACTATAAAGGATCAAACTCAAAGCCCCTGGGGGCTGGTGGATTTTTAGTGATCACAGCTGAAATAGAGAGTGTGATAATGCAATTTTACTTCAATAACTGACAATCAATGCAGAAAAAAAAAGCACTGGTCTGTGCTGCTGGCTTTCTCTTACATTCTTGCCCCATGAGGCATCACAGCTCATTCTCCTGGGCTGACACTGAACACACCATCCACGGCGTTGCACACCCGGGCGTGCTGCCAGGAGGGACCATTCATCAGCAGCAATGGCACAAAGAATGACTGTGTTCGTTCCAGCTTCTCCTGTCTTCAGGGGAGACACATTTGGCCAGAAGTCTACCCTCCTGACTGACAGTGCCCAAGAGAATTATTTATCCATGTCAGCCTCATTTTCCCATGCAACGATGTAACATATTGTAGTCGCCATATTATTTTTTTCTTTATGTTTAATCTTTAGCACTGCACTGTAGTACTGTCATCCCATTATTCATTGATTTGCTCGAGCGGAAACCAGTCACGTCTCCATTGTGAGACTTGTTACTGTTTTTGGCACATCAAATACACCACAGGTAGCTTGCCAGGCTCTGCTCTGTGGGCGGAATACTCTCAGTAGCTTGCCAGACTCTCCGAGAGGGACAGAGGAATCAAACCCGTGTCAGCTGCGTGCAAGGCAAACGCCCTACCCACTGTGCTATCGCTCCAGTCCATGTTTAATCTTTAATTAAAAGTTTCCCGGTTACTTTATTGAGGATTGTTATGAACAATACTATTGCTGAGAGTTTCCTGCCTCCCATATTCCAATACCACACCTGCCACCAGAGTGTCAGTTGTCTCCACTCATGTCCCAAAGTCCCCTCCCACACCCTCACCACATCATTCCACACAAATTCTAGCGATTAGGTTCATGGTTCTTCATTTACTTCCTTTTTTTTTTCTGCGGGGGCGGGGAGGCATACGTAGCAGTGCTCAGGGTTTACTTCTGCTTCTGCCCTCAGGGATCACTGCTGGCAGAGTTCAGGGCAGCGTATGGAGTGCTTGGGATCAAACCTGAGTTGACTGTGTGCAAGGCAAGTCTCTCCGGCACCATTGTCTTTTTTTATTTTAAAATTAATTCTAAGAGTAGAACTGACCCTTAGTAGGAATCTTGCTACTGTGTGTGTTCGGGGAGGAGACAGGGAAGGGACCACTACAACGATAGAGGGTTGTGGTCACTCTGGATCAGAACTGGGTGCTGAAAGGAGGTAAAGTGATATGCAGGATACCCTATTGGTTACCATACTTGAACCACAGTGCCTAAAAGGGAAAAAGGGGCCAGAGTGATAGCACAGTGGGTAGGGCACTTGCTTTGCACACAGCTGACCCGGGTTCAATCCTCAGGAGTGCGGGAGGGAAGCAGGACATTGGTGAAGGGATGGGTGCTCAAACACTACCCTTGAAACTCAATCATAACTGTAACCGTGATTCAGGATGATTATTTTTTTAAATAAAACATAATGTGCTAAACTCTAAAAAAAATAAAATTAATTCTATTATTATGTGCTTGTTCATTTCAAATCTGACTGGAACACCACCTAGATATTGAGGGGCAGAAGATATCAACTCCATTGCAATAACGAGACGAAACAATTTGGGCACTTGGGCTGAGCTCCTTAGGGGCTCAATGTCATGATAAAATGATGGGGTTTGCACCAATGGTGTACCCCTTCCGGAACGGGGATTTAAAGAGACTCCTTGTGAGTGAGGAAAACTGGTAAGACATCATTCCTGCAACAGGGGACAGTCTCACTAGCAATGATGCATAACCTTGTAGCCAGCTCACCTCCAAGGCTTCTCAGTGACCTGTGGCCTCCTGGGTCCTTATGGTAACTTCTTTTTTTAATTTTTGTTAGATGATGTCTGTCTCTGTCACTAGCTCCCAGCCAACATTGACTGATTCCTGTCTTCACATAGCTGTGTGATTTGAGGGCCATTGGAAGAAAATTCCTGACCTTACCAAGGTGTTGGAATTCCCTTCCTATTGGGTCCTTGGTATGAAAACATTGCAAGTTGCTGTCCTAAAAGAGCACAACCTACAACACTGGAAGAAATTTCCTGTGGAGCTTTCTTTTTTTTCTTTTTCTTTTTGGCTTTTGGGTCACAACTGGCCATGCACAAGGGTTACTCCTGGCTTTGCACTCAGGAATTACTCCTGGCACATGGATTCTGGGAATTGAACCTGGATCGGCCGCGTGCAAGGCAAACATCCTATTCGCTGTGCTATAGCTCCAGCACCCCCCTGTGCAGCTTTCTATCTTCCAGCCTTGAAACAGGACAAGTCGATGCCTACTGGGGTAAGTAGAAGTGAATGAAAGGTCTGCAAGACTGGACTCTTCAGGTCTCAGGATGACTAAACTGGAAGGTTCTGGAAGAAGCCGGAGTTTCACAAGTTGGATAGAGAAAAAACTGCAAGACAGCCTTCTATCATTGGGCTGCCACCAGGGGGCACTGCTAGAACTCTGGGAGAGGAGCCCCTCAATAAAGAAGGCTGTCTTGTGTTCAGCAGGACTGCAGCAGTGGAACTGCAACTTGGACTCAGAAAGAGAGACAGGGATTTTAAAAGGACCGTGACACACAAGCGGGAGGGAGAAACTTTTCTCACTGTCCAGGGAAACCAAAAAATGTGGGGAAGGTGATGGTTTCTGGCTCCTGAGCAATAATAATAAGTTGTTATTATATCTTTAATAATAATAATAATTAATAAGTTATTATTATATCTTATTTTCTTCCTAGTTCTCAGCCCTTGGACTACCCTCTCAAGTCTCTGCTGCCCTTGACCTCCAGCTGCCAGCAGATGTCCAGGGTCTCTCCTTTCAGGCCTTACAGGATGGGGGACATCCATAAGAGCAAGTCATTGGTGACTGGGTCGTGTGTGAGTCTGTGTGCCTTCAGTCACAACTTATCTGGAACTCAGAGTGGGATTCACTTTGAGGGTCTCCAGTCATTTGGCACAAAGTCTGGCACATGAGGTTCGTCTTATTTATTTACTGCACTGGAGATCGAAGCTAAAGTCTTACACATGCAAGGCTACTGCAGAGCCATATTTCCATATTTCCAGCCCTAGATGACATTTATTTGAAAGGGTAAGTTTGAAGGATAGAGTAAGTTTCGATGGACAGTAGCTAACCCTGTTGTAGAAAAGTCAGTGCAAACATGCCCAATGAACTTTTCCCAGAGAAGTTCCAAAGGGAACCTTCCATTCAAAAGGCATCAAGAGGGGCTGGAGTACAGTGGGTAGGGTGCTTGTCTTGCATGTGGCAGACCTAGATTCAATCCCGGTACTCCATATGGTCCCCCAGCCCTGCCAGGAGTGACCTCTGAGTGCAGAGCCAGGAGTAAGCCCTGAATACATTTAGGTGTGGCTCAATGCCCCCCCCCCCAAATTAAAAAGACCCCAAAGGCATCAAGAAACAATAACAACTCTCACTCCAGACATTTTTCCTTGTGGTCCCTTCTAATACCTCCCTCACATACACAAGAGTATAACTGTATAATTGTCATCCTGTTGCTCATTGATTTGCTCGAGGGGGCACCAGTAACGTCTCCATTGTGAGACTTGTTGTTACTGTTTTTGGCATATCGAATATGTCATGGGTAGCTTGCCAGGCTCTGCTGTCCGGGTGGGATATCTTGGTAGCTTGCTGAGCTCTCTAGGGGGATGGAGGGACAGAGGAATCAAACCCCGGTCGGCTGCGTGCAAGGGAAATACCCTACCTGCTGTCCTATCGCTCCAAATGACTGAGGAGGACGTGGTAATTCATTTCTGTCCCATTTCCTTCACCCAGTATAGTTAGAGGCCACAGGGTGGGGAGAATATGAACAACTAACCAACCGACCAAATCCAGAAATGAAAATCTATATCACACTCACAGGTTGATTAGAGAGATATGCAGAATAATCTTTGGTAAACACACCTAACCATTCTATCTTCTGGGGAAGGGGATGTTTGGGTTACACCCGATAGTGCTCAGGGGCTATTCCTGGCTCTGTGTTCCTGGTGGTGCTCAGACGATATGCAGTGACAGGGATCAAACTGGTGTCAATCATATGCAAGGCAAGAGCCTCAACCATTGTACTTTCTCAGCACCTAAATTTTCTATATTTAGTTCACTCTGGGGCATCCTTTCTCAGTTCCAGGCCAGACTCTCATCACTGCTTCATTCCACTGTCTCCGAGATGGAATACATTAACTAAGAGAAGTTTTTCATGTTCATGTCAAAGCCAGAATTTTTATGAAGCACAGATAGAACATGGGAATTGTGACAATCCTTTTAAATGGTCATGTCTCTCAGCAACCTCATTCTCCACATCACAAGGAACCTTTTTAACACAAAATTACAGACCCCCAAAATGTATGTCACCTCTTAATGCCCTGATCAGACAGAATAGAGCTTCATCCATGAAACACCAGGTCACCACTTAGAATGGAGACAGAGTTCCACTATTTGGCATTTTCAATCACTGTCTCACTGAATTAAAGAGAAAAAAGGAAAGGTGGAATTTATTTACATTGGCTTTTTAGATGTTGACCCAACATTAGCCTTCTTGGAGGGCCTCAGATTTGCTAGAAGAGTTTGTTTTTTTTTTTTTAAAAAAAACCCACTCACTTAAAATCCATGTACCAATACTCCATAAGAGCCAATTTTTAAAAGCAGAAACATGTGTTTAACCACTACCCTTCTTACTCCTCCTGCTTTGTGGAGAGATGATTTGGTCAGTCAGTCTGATTGCTTTTCACCTTCCCAAAGAAATGCATTTACTTGACATGATGATAAATAGTCATTATCCAATTCACCTTGTTAGAGTCCTCAAACATTTTAAATGCTGTAAGAGCAAAACTCTTTGACTGAAAAATAAATAACCACTATTGGAGTAGACTATCAAATTATAACATAGTCCCAAACTTTGATAGTTAACCCTCAAAATGTGGAATGCTTTTATTCTGTTTGTTTATTTTAAAGAGATTAAATCACCTAATTGATCTCTTATGGTCCGATTGGAACAAAACTTACATAGCAATCCTGGAAAAAGTAAGTTCCAGAATGCAATAGTATCAAGAGAAAGATTTATCTGCAATGCTGTGAATTTAGAAGAAACCAACATTCTCATTCTTTCTGCCAGTCCCTTTCTAACTGATGCCACAGAGGGAGAGTCTGATGTTGGAGACCATAATCCTATGTTTCTATCTCCCGTGCAACAGATTTTTGTCCCTACTATTTTATCAAGGATTTCTGCAGAGATACAGTCTTGGAGATTACTAATAGGGGCATATTTGTTTCTTGGCAAAGTTACTAAAAGCATTCTCTTCCAAGTATGAAGATTGTGCAGTAGTTTTCAGTTTCTTTATGAGGTTGTGAGGCTCCCTAAGTTCAGGGCTCATCAACTCACAGTGTACCTGGCTTCCTTGTCAACCTACCTCTTCATTGTCTCACCCCTGTGTCAGGTGAGTAGGTGCAGTGGTGTGAACCGGAAGCACATCTACCTGTTGTGCTGTGAGTAATAAAAGCCTTTGGCCAGAAAGAGAGAGAACAAACTCTCATATATGGGATATAAATATATAAAAAACACGGTAAGGAAATAACAGAACCAAAGCAACAGAATCTAAGAACTGGTATACTGAATGGAGATTACTTTGGTAGTGAGATGTGGGGAGTTGGGTATTGAGGTGGTGGTCTCAAAGGGGGATCCTGGGACAATGGTAGGGGGAAATGGACATATATGGAAGGCATGGTGTTGGATGTTATATGTATGAAATTGTACCAATGATAGTATTGTAAAATTGCAAAGCATGGTGGCTAAAATTAAAATTTAAACAATGAATGAAGTCCTTTGTTTTTAACCCAGAAGTTGCATGGTTTCTATCAGCATCTATGAAACTGACAGGCTAAGAATTGTTGACAACTGAAATCATGTCTAGATAAAAATATTCCATAGTCATCTCACAAGTATTCGGGGGCCCCAGACAAAAATACCAAGAGTACAAAAAAGTTTACAGACTTTCTCAGGTAATGCCAGTGCAGTGTTTGGGGGAGCATTGGCTTCTCTGAGCAGAAGGGGTTGAGGGGTTACCAAAGTCCTGTAACTGCACACATGAGATCAGGGATCCCCTTCTCCGTAGGAGACCGGAAGTCTGGAAGGCAGGACAGAAAGGATTTCCCGGGCAACAAGGCTTTCCCACTCCCTAGAGCAGATGACAGGTAGCTGAAGGGGCCCACATGCTGAGGCAGAGCTCCTCCAGCTTGGCTCAGGGACCACAGAGGGTGGTTTCCTCAGATGCTTATTCATTCCTTTGCTTTGGTCATAGTTTCCATAGATCTCTAGTGGTGAGGGGTTCCAGTTTCTCAGTCGCGGCTGGTGGGTATGGGAACAGGCAGAGCCACTTGGGAGAGTTACTCGGCAGCAAATTTGGCATGCCATTCCCCCCCCCCAGAAGATGGAACCAGGAAAGGAAGCAAATGAGAGGACATCTTGGTCACAAGTGCTAACATATCCAGGCCTGAGGTCATTCTCTGCCTGGGTTTCCCTCATGGGACCCTCGCCTTACCGCCAGGAGTAAAGTTTGCATGTTATCCTCATTTTGGGAAATTCAAAGCAGGAGAGGGTAAGTAATGGCCCCAGGCACCCCCTGCTCCATGCTGAGTGGGAACGGGTGGAGGGCAGCCGCTCTGCCTTGTCAGAGCTACAGGGCTCCTCGGGGAGACCCACGCACCTTGCAGAGAAGGTTACGGAACCCCCAGCCCCCACCCTTCTAAGACTGGAGCAGCTGCTGGGGCTAAGCCTACACCTGGATCTTTGCTGCTATGTGAGGCCCACATCATCTTGGTTCTGACAACAAGACAAGTTTAGCAACATGCTGGTTTTCCAGGTAGTCCAGGAACTACCAGGAGAACATTTTACATTCATGTTTTAAGCTCTGGAGGGCCTTATTTGAAGCATCTGTGATGGTAATTTTATTTTCTTTGATCTCTGGGCCACACGCCAGTGGTACTCAGGGCAAACTCCTGGCTCTGCACTCAGAGATCACTCCTGGCAAGCTTAGAGGCCCATATGAGGTTCTGGGGATCAAACTCAGGTCGGAAATGTGCAAGGCAAATCCACTACCTGCTGTACTATTCCTCCGACCCCACAAATTTTCTTAAAATAGTGTAGTCCCTTCTCTTTTGTTAACATTTTGTTGTGAAGAATATCAAACAACAACAAGAAGTTTACCAATTAGTATTAAGAGCTTTTTACATACTCATCTCCTGGTTTCAACAAATGCCAACTCATGGATAATTTAAAAACACTTCTGAGGGGCTAGAGCGATAGCACAGCGGGTAGGGTGTTTGCCTTGCATGTGGCTGACCCGAGTTCGATTTCCAGCATCACATATGGTCTTCTGAGCACCGCCTAGGGGTGATTCCTGAGTGCAGAGTCAGGAGTAACCCCTGTATATCGCCAGGTGTGACCCAAAAAGCAAAAAAAAAAAAGAAAAATATTTCTGAATTATTATTAAATTATTTAAAAATAGGTCATCATCCACTTTTCCTGCTATCCTCAAATCAATCCCTAATGACCTTCCCTCTGTCTCTCTCCCCTCCCCTTTCATTCACTCTCTCTGCCTAACACTAGTCCGGGTGTCACTAGGTGTGCCTTATTTTCCTCGCTTATTTCTCAAGGTCACTGTTCTGGCTTCATTATCTAGCAATGGTATGATGGCCCCAGTCACACATATGGTGGGCTTGGAGAATGGTCTGGTAGTGAATGCTGAGGGGCACTGCACAGGGGCAAGGTGCATGCTGAACCACCCAGTGCACGTGGCATTCTATTTCCTGCATTTTCCATAGCACTTGCTATCACTGACTTTTGCCAAACTGGTGTAAGGAAGTCAGCATTCTCTTAAGCTGCCAGCACAATTACTAAAGAGTTTCTGGATTCTTCCACACTGTGTTTAGTCATGTAGTTGGTGCAATTTCCAAAAAAGAATAAGCTCATTGCTTCTCATCCCTGTTTATATGTTTCCCTTATACATCCCTGATATTATCTAGCTGGAATAATCAAGCTTTCACCCTTCAGTACTCTCTCAGCTGTCCACATTGTCCTTCATGGGACAGAGTCATGGGGGGTAGGGTGTGTGTTCAGGGGCGATGCCTGCTGTGCGTGCCTGGCAAGCTACCTGTGGCATATTCGATATGCCAAAAACAATAATGAGAAGTCTCACATTGGAGACGTTACTGGTGCCTGCTTGAGCAAATCAATGAACAATGGGGTGACAGTGCTACAGACAGTGCTATTTAAACATACTTCCCTTGATTTACAACATTATGGGATCAGGGTAGTTTCATCTCTATCTGCTCATCTCCTATGCCAAAGTTCTTATGTCAGAGTTAACCTGATCTCCTTTACACCTTCTTCCAGGACCTTTTTTTCTGCCAAGGGCCATTTCAATACCCATAGCATTATTCATGGGCCAAAACAATACAGACAGATGGAACCCAGGCAGCCATCAAAAAGCAGATTATCTGTTTTATCATTGATCAGAGTCAGATCACATGAGTCATGGGCCCTCCTGCCCTATCTCTGATCTAGGGTGTCTTAAATAGTGAGTCATGAACCCACTGAATATGGAGGTGGTGAAAAATTTGGCAAGAGTAAAAGGTCTCTGACTGTCCAATGACCAAAATTTAATTCAAAATCAACTGCTTAATGAATCTGAGAGGTTTCTGGTGGTACTGTTGCATTTCTTAGTCCACATTTCCTTCCTTCTTTCCTTCCTTCCTTCCTTCCTTCCTTCCTTCCTTCCTTCCTTCCTTCCTTCCTTCCTTCCTTCCTTCCTTCCTTCCTTCCTTCCTTCCTTCCTTCCTTCCTTCCTTCCTTCCTTCCTTCCTTCTTCCCTTTTTTATTTTTTGGTTTTCGGACCACATTTGGCAATGATCAAGGCTTACTCTTGGCTCCTGGCAGGGCTAAGGTCATTATATAGGATGTCCAGGTTGGCTCCATGCAAAGCAAGTGCCCTATCCACTATACTATTGTTCCAGCCCCCACCCACTGTATTGCAGCTTGGGGACAAAAGATCACAAGTGAAATAAGTTTTAAAAGCCCTATTCTACATGAAAACTAGACAAATCACAACTGGTGGGGTAGCTACATGTTTAAAAATCAAACTCCAGGGGCTGGAGCACAGCAGGTAGGGCGATTGCCTTGTATGTGACTGACCCAGGTTCGATTCCCAGCATCCCATATGGTCCCCTGAGCACAGTCAGGAGTGATTCCTGAGTTCATGAGCCAGGAAAAACCCCTGTGCAATGCTGGGTGTGACCCAAAAAGCAAAAAAAAATTATCAAACTCCATTAGGACACAGTCACTTCTATTCAACAGTAGGGCTGCAATCGCATAGCCCTTGACCAAAAAATAGTTTGCCTACTTATTCCTGATCTCCCCTCACCAAAAACTCCTCCCATGTGTTATTTTCAAACAAATCATAGACATGATGTCACTTAACCTGTAAATACTTCAGTATGTACCTTCAATTGAAATTCTTAATCATAATCACAGAACCATTATCATATCTAAAAATAATGCTTAGTTTTATATTTTAAAATATAAAATAAATATATTTTAACAGATTGTCTGGCATATTATAATGCTATGCATATTAAAATGCTATGCATATTGAAACGGCCCTTGGCAGAAAAAAAAAGATAAGGTCCTGGAAGAAGGTGTAGAGGAGATCAGGTTAACTCTGACACAAGTGCTGAAATTTCCAGTCATTTTCTTTTCTTTTTTAAATTTTTTTTTGGGTCAAACCCAGCAATGCACAGAGGAAACTCCTGGCTCTAAACTCAGGAATCACTCCTGGTGGTGCTCAGGGGACCATATGGGATGCTGGGAATCGAACCCCGGTTGGCCACGTGCAAGGCAAACGCCCTACCTGCTGTGCTATTGCTCCAGTCCCTAGTCATCTTATTTTCTTAACTGCAAATACTTCCAGTGTTCCTCAGAATTGACTCAGAGTTCAAGCATCACATTCTCACTCTATTCTTCAGAGATTAAAGGAGGGCAATTCAAGAGTTTTTCAGATATCACAGACCAATACCAGTTCTACAGTTATAGTAACATAGCTCATTGATCTTTGTTCCAGAAATGTTCCAAGAAATTTCTACCTAGTTAAGGTAGAAGCACACCCAGGATCCTCTACTTTGACAATTTGGAGTCATTTCTTTGATTGGGGTCAGGTGTTAGTGTGGGAAACTTTGGAGGATGTGTTTCTGAGGAGATAGTAGATGTCCTCTTTGGTCACACAGTACACAATAGGCTCATACTATATATAGCTACCCTCCTTCATAAATTATTAGAAGAGAATCATAATAGCTTGGGAACCATACAACCTGAGACAGCGAGGCTAATTTTCCTGGGCTTCACTATCCTAAAAGGAGAGAGCAACACTTTCTTTGGAACAGGAAGGGAAGGGGTCATACAGGTCACATCTGTTGAATGTTGCCTCCTGCTTTGCATGTGAGAATGTCAGACAGTATTATTCAATATACATCCTTGCTCATGACAAGAGTTCAGAGGTGGTATAAAAACTGTAACTAGATGCTTTAGCCACTGCTGACTTTTAGCTTCAGAGAGGAGGCAAAAATGTGGGTTCACGCCATTGTTATTCAATATAATAAATACAAGCCCAAGAGGTTGGAGGATGTGGGACATCATGGTGACTGATATCTAGTCTATGCAAGTAGCCGGGCAATAATCACTCCATGGTAGGTAATTAGGGCAGCTCAAAGGAGAGTCTGGAGAAGGTTAAAGTCATGGTTTTGTGGAAGAATCAGTCAACAGTGTGTCATTCTCTCTACTGGTGCTTAGCAATCTGGAGACAGGATATAAAAAAGAAGGCAGCTGTGTGGATCAAGGTTGGGGTTCTGTGTAGTTTGTAAATTAGAATGTTACAAGGCCTTTAGTGGCAATGACAGGATGACCTTGGTGTCCAAGGTATGTTTTATTAGAGAGTAGTATCTAGAGATGGGGAGAAAATGGAGATATCAGATACACCAGACAGCTTGATATGGAGCTCAAGAATTCAATGATGAAGATCAAATTCAAAGGAATGAGCATGGTTCAGTGACTAAGGAGGAGGTTATGGAAACCAGAAGGGAGGCAGTTAAATAATTGTGGGGCTAGAAAAGAGGATGGGTGGTTTGCAAAGACAGTACCATGTTGGTGGATGAAAATGGCTATGAAGGATTAATCACACATCTAAGGAACAGTAACTTTTCCCTGAAAGCAAAGAAATAAGTTTTTAATGTCTTAAAATAACCATTTTATTTTCTCTTAAAATTCTGTGAGCTGATTTGCCTTAGCTGGGAAGTTCTTCAACTAGCAGTGGCTAGTTCTATTTGCGGTGTGTGTGTGTTATGTGTGTATGTGTGTGTGTTCTACAGTGATCAGCTATCATACAACATACTTTGTATGGCAATATTAATTCATACTAAAAGGAGAAAAATGTGATTCTCCACAACATCTTAAAATATTGTCGGCATCATTTGTATCAAAGAGAATGCTGTTGAAGGAGGATTCCTAAGAGTTTCAGCATCAAAGATATTTCTGAGGCAAAATGTTTTCAAGATGAATCAATGAACCACATTCTATCTTTCCTTCCTCCTATAGCTCCAAGTCTTAGAAAGGAGTGGGGAAATATCTAGGGAAATGTCTGCTTGGGGGCTATCTGGAAACTGTTTCTAACTACAAATCTTAAAACAGGATAGACTCTCATCCTTGGGAACTATACTTAGAATTCAGTTCCACACAAAATGATTCTTGAATTTGGAATAAAAGAGAAATAGAAAGAAGTTGTGATCTTTTATCTGAGTTCCCCTACTTGGATAATTTAGTTGTATACCATTCTCTGAGGTCTTGAAATAAAAATCACTAGCTAATTTGCATTGCAAAGCCTAATAAATAAGTCAGCAATACATTCTAATAATAGAAAGTGATTTTTAATATTTTCCTTTAATGCTAGGGATCAAATCAAAGACCTCATATATGCTAGCAATGTGTACTATCTTAAATTTTAAAAGAACTGTCTAAGAGTAAGAGGCTTTTGCACATACACAGGAAAGAATAAAAACAGAACAAATAATCATACACATAATTAAGCACAGAATCAACAACACAATCTTACTTAGAAAAATTTAAGCCATGATACTGAGTATTTGGAATCTTTTTAACAAGAAATTTAAACATACAAACTTGGCTCTAAAAGGTCGGGCTAAGCCATTAAGCTATAGGTGTCATATTTTCTCACATGTGTCATAAAAATCAAGCAGTAAAACCTTTCTTTCTTTCTTTCTCTCTCTTTATTTTTCTAGAAATGTTATATAGAATAGTGATTAATACAGACAAATCGTATGTGGGAGGAAGTTGAACTGATATTTCCATGTTTTATAAATTCAGAAACACGAGGAGATAAAACAGTGCTGTACTGAAAGCAAACAGTGATGCATCTTCTAGAAGAAAGACAACTTACAATAACATTTTTGTTCATACATTATAACTTTTAGTTTGTATACCTAAATGGGGTTCTATAATATCAAACTATAAAAACAACAGGAGTGGGATAAAAATCAATCACAGAGCTACCGAGGACAATGGCAGCATTTAAGCATGAGCAGAGAAGAAGCCGTCTGGACAGAAGCCTGAGAGCAGCAAGACGCCATCCACTGCAATCTCTCCGGTTCTGCCCTTGCCACGTTCTGCTTCAAAAATGATCTAATAATGGAGAGGAAATAAAATATTTACTTCCAAATATTCAAAGCAATGACATAATCAAGCTGTTTAATAACAACGAAGGGACCAAGCTCACGTATCCCTATTGAACAAAATCTGGCTTTGACACGGAATACTTAAAAATATGTGATATTCTCCAGATGCCAGTATACACACTGAATGAGTTATGTTCAGAGAAGACGGGGTCAAAGGCAACACCTCAAGGAATCTGAAGGCTGCAGAGGCTGAGTAGGGTAAGGTTTAAGGAGAAACTGTACAGAAAGAGAGGGACAGACATAGAAGGACTGCACTCGTTTGTGGAATACAAAATAACATAGTGTGAGACTGACACCCAAGGACAGTAGACACAAGGGCCAGGAACAATGCCCCATAGTTGGAAGCCTGTCTCATGAGCTGGTGGAGAAGGCAGCTGGAATAGAGAAGGAATCACTAACTCAATGATGGCTGGAAGAATCGTTTGGAATGGAACATGTTTGCTGAAAGTAGATAAAGGACCAAAAGTGATAGATAACCTTTCAGTATATGTATTCCAGACCATAATGCCCCAAAGCAGAGAGGGAGTATGGGGGAAACTGTCTGCCATGGAGGCAGGGGGAGGATTGGAAAGGGGGGTTATACTGGGGACATTGGTGGTGGGGAATGTGTACTAGTGGAAGGATGGTTGTTTGATCATGGTATGATTGAAACTCAGACATTGAGTTCGTAATTGTAACTCAATTGTAACACTGGGGTGATTGACCCTTGTAACTGTATCTCACGGTCATTCAATAATAATTTTTTTAAAAGAACAAACTTTAGAAATTTCATTTAAACAACAACAACAACAAATGAGGGGCTGAAGAGTTAAGGTGTTTGCCACAGCATCACATGTTCCCCCGAGCACCACTGCAAGGAGTGACACCTGAGCATAGGGCCAGGAGTAGTACCTGAGCTCTGCTAGATGTAACCACCTTTCAACGCAAAAATAAAAGAATAGGGTTGGAGCGGTAGCACAGCCGGTAAGGTGTTTGCCTTGCACGTGGCTGACCTGAGTTCGATCTCCAGCATCCCATATGGTCCCCTGAGTACCGCCAGGGGTAATTCCTGAGTGCAGAGCCAGGAGTGACCCCTGTGCCTTGCCGGGTGTGACCCAAAATAGCAAAAAATAAATAAATAAAAATAAATAAAAGAATAAATAGAATTAAAAAAATTAAAAAGATAAAAATTAAAAGACTGATTTAAAATAGGAATAATTAAAATCTAAAATAAATAATTTTAAAAGGCTCAAAGAAATTAAAGACCCTCTGAACATCTACTGAACTAGTCAAATGGAATCATTTCTGACATACTAAGATTTTGACAATTTCTGGCAGTATAGTTTTATTTCAATTTATGTATTTATGTATTTAGAAATTATAAGACATGTCATTGTTTCTCTGTGTTGAAACCATTCTTATTAGGTTATATTAATTTTTATAAGATACTACTCATGAAAAAGAAGCACATTTTTTTTTCTATTTTAGTAGTGTGCTGTAACTATAAAATAATGATTTTAATGTAATGTTTGCCTTGCCTGTCCCAACCTGGGTTTGATTCCTCCATCCCTCTCAGAGAGCCTGGCAAGCTACTGAGAGTATCCCACCCGCATGGCAGAGCCTGCGAAGCTAACAGTGGCATATTCAATATGCCAAAAACAGTTGCAAGTCTCACGATGGAGACGATACTGGTTGCCCTCTCGAGCAAATCGATGAACAACCAGATGACAGTGCGACAGTGCTACAGTGCTACAATGAAAATAAATCAAAACATTTAAGAATAGAAAATATGAATACATAGAGAACATCGGATGACTACTAAAAAGGTTTACGTTCAAATTGGATACAATTATAGGGGTTAAACATTTAAGGAAATGAAGGCATGGACAAAAGGGATTGAAGGGATAAGGCAGATGAAATATAATAGGGAGCAGGGGTCAGGGATGCCAGGTATTTTGTGTGGGGGAGTGGGACAGCTCTACTTTATATCCAAACCACAGAGTCCACAACACTGAAAGCAGGAGACCCGAACTACAACCAACTAACTTAAAAATGTGTCTGTCAATGAGCTAGGCTGGAGAGTGGGAGGGAAGCTGAGGAAACTGGTAGAAGGAAATTAACACTAGTGATGAGACTGATGCTAGAACACTGTGTGTTTTAAACTCAATTATTAAATAACTTTGTAAATCTCAGTATCTTAATAAAACAATTGAAACAATAAAAGCTATGCAAGGACTGTTAATGTCACTCATTAATCAAACGTATATATTTGGCTTTTTTGGGTCACACCCAGTGATGCACAGGGGTTACTCCTGGCTCATACACTCAGGAATTACTCCTGGCAGTGCTCGGAGGACCATATGGGATGCTGGGAATTGAACCCCGGGTCGGCTGTGTGCGAGGCAAACGCCCTACCTGCTGTGCTATCACTCCAGCCCCTCAAACATACTTTTTAGTGAAATATTACTAGAATAAATGTTTGCTGGATGAATATTTATAAGTTTCTTAAAATGACAAGAAAAACAGTTCATATTAATTTTATAATTAGAAAAACCAAAATATTTAATAATTCTGTAAGTAGTAATAGTTGTCACATATGGAGCACTTATGAAATACCATTCAATATACTCAGTAGTAACAGAGACTATTGTGCCTACTGAGTTCCTTAATTCTTTAATGCTCAGTGTCAGAGGCAAGCAGATTTAGAGAATAGCATAACAAATCTGATGCAAGGATGATTAAAGTTAACCTAGAATAAACATTTGAAAGAGAAAAGATAATTTAACTTGGAACACGTTCTTCTTTAGAATGACACATACATATTTTATCAAGATAAAATCTATAACAGCATCTGCATACTTTGGTTATAAATAGATTTAAATATTCATTCTGGAGGAAAGAAAAATGCAAACTATGGATGCACTTGTGTTCCTATGGAACGATTATGACTCTTGTTTTCAATAATGAGTTGTTTTCTAAACTTTTTGTCTTGTTAGTTATTTCTTTAAATTGAGGACTTATTTCTTTAAACTGTTTAAATTGATTTATTTGTTTACAGAATTCCTGGAATTTAGCTTCGCACTGAGTTCTATATGTTAAATCTGTATGTTAAATACCACTCCAACTGCCAGACTTCCAGTGTCATGTTACCACCACTCTAAATTTTTCTTTGTTATAAATTAAAATTTACACTCCCCATTAAAAATAGGGGTCACTCCTGATGACGTCTGATGCTAGGGACCAAGCTTTCTCATCTGATACCTATTACCAGAAAACAGGATTTCCTTTATGTTAACTAATAACCAGCAAGTTATAAAGAGATTCTCAGTTGAGTTGGAGCGAATTCCCAGTGCATCTACGTTACTGTTCTTCCTCTTGCCACCACTTACTGATACTCAGTTTTTCATATATTATTTTTTGTTTTGTTTTTGTTTTGCCTTTTGGGTCACACCCGGAGATGCACAGGGGCTACTCCTGGCTCTGCACTCTGGAATTACTCCTGGTGGTGCTCGGGAGACCTAATGAGATGCTGGAAATCGAACCCAGGTCAGCTGCGTGCAAGGCAAACGCCCTACCTGCTGTGCTATTGCTCCAGCCCCTCATATATCGTTTATCTTTTCTTCTCTCTTAACCCCTGCCCTCTCAAGCAGACTTTTGCAAGATTTAGAGTGAGTGCTCCTGGGGCTCTGCCCACTTCCCTCACCATCTATAGAGTGGTTCCTCCAACCTCTCATGTCAGTGAAACAACTGCTGCTCAGGTTCTGACATACCTCATGGTGGTCAAATTCGGTTGACTGTCGTTTTATCCTCTTTGTTCTTTCTGAGCATTTCATCTCGTTCACCACATTTCTCTTAAAATCGTGTACCCTCTATTAAAACTCAGACTGGAGCCATAGCACAGTGGTAGGGCGTTTGCCTCGCACGAAGCCGTACCCGGGTTCAATTCCTCCGCCCCCTCGGGGAGCCCAGCAAGCTACCGAGGGTATCCCACCCCCACGGCAGAGCCTGGCAAGCTACCCGAGGCGTATTCGATATGCCCAAAACAGTAACAACAAGTCTCACAGTGGAGTTTTACTGGTGCCCGCTTGAGGCTTGAGCAAATCTATGAGCAACGGGATGCCAGTGACAGTGATTAGGCCTACGAAAACAAACTGTGCAGTAAAGGATTAACTTGGGAGGTCAGAGCTGTCCAGATCCTGCACACCCCCAAGAAAGATCTGACCTTTGATTGGTTCCTCGGGATCACCTTTACGTCTTTGGAATATCCCACCTTGTAAGAATGACTTAAGTCATGTCAGATAACTTACGCCCTCGCTTCTTAAATTGTGGGTTATGACCCCACAGGGGTCACTTAACTGAATGTGGGGGTTGAGATAAATTTGGTAAGAGTAAAAGGCTTCTTTTTTAAGATGGTAACCTTTGAGCCTTTTGAATCTGGGCGCATGTGCTCCTCACCTTAAAAGTAACAGTTTTGTAAACTATAGTGCCTAAAATTTATTTTTAAAAGTCCCTGTTGTAGAGGGAGGCTGGTGGGTGGGAGGGAAACAGGGGACACTGGTAGAAGGAAGTGGGCACTGATGAAGGGATTGCTGTTTGGTGTGGGAACACTATATGCCAAAACCCCCAAATATGAATAACTTTGTAATTTACACTGACAAAATGTTAAGAAAAAAGAGCAGAAAGTTTCTGAATGCGTGGCAGCCAAAATTTAACTCAAAAACCAACCATATAATGAATTTGAGGTGCTGAAGTGGTTCTGGCGGCGCTCATCTGTGCTGCATTTCTCAGGTTAAGAGGGGTCACAAGTGAAAAATGTTTGAGGAGTCCTGATTTATGGCAGGGCATCGGGTCATACTGTATCAGTCTGGCCCCCACCGAGGCTGGAGACAGAGTAATGTGGGCAGACTAATCCTCTCATAAGAGCAACAAGCATCAGGACTCGGGTGAGCACCCCAGGGGGGCAGTACTTGTGGGCATTTTCACACATGGCTTCTGGGGGAATTCAGAGCTGTCTGTTGGCCTCCAATTAGTTGAAAAACACTGCAATCTGTGCCCAGTCGTTCCTTTTTCCAGTGATGATTTTAATCTTAATCCTTTCACTGGAGTTAATTGCAATCATGAATGTACCAATTTATCAAATTTTCTGAGGTCTGGGAGTCCTTCTAGGGAATTATAGAACCCAGGGTAGTCTTGTGCATGCCCGTCAACAGCCATTCTCAGGGAAAAATACACAAAAATGACCTTCTGGTTCTTTTTGTTCTTCCTTGTGATCTGTTATAAGTTCCCGGGATGGAATGAGGGGACAAAATGATTTCTTTACCAATGGAGGAGTTTACAATCTAGTTTGGGGACAATGGTCTGACACCCAAATTTTCTACAGAATGTGCTATACACACACCAGACAAGTATTATCACTCTTGTAGGGGGGAGAGGGGGGTTCCCCCAGTGCTGTCCAGGGTCTAGAGGACCATCCTCAGAGTTACCTGGCCCTGTGGTGGTGCAGGCCTAATGGTTGGGTACTCAGACCTGGGGATGCTGGGGGGGGGGGTGCTGTGTGGTTCTGGGGATTAAGCTTGAGGCCTTTGCATGCCAGGTCTGTGTTTCAAACATTTGAGCTATCTCTCCAGCTCTAGTTTTTTTCTTTGGGAATGGAGGCTGGGTCATATCCAGTGATCAGAGGTTATTCCTGGCTCTGTGCCTCTACTGGTGCTCAGGGGACCATATGTGGTACCTGGGATGGAACCATGGTGAGTGGCATGCAACACAAATGCCTTAAACCCTGTACTATATCTCTGACCGTCATATTTTTCTTGGTGCTTATTCACCTTGCTTATTTTGCCGCAGAATGTCAGTTCTTTAAGTATGCACTGTAGCACTGTCATCCCGTTGTTCATTGATTTGCTCGAGCGGGCACCAGTAATGCCTCTACTGTGAGACTTGTTGTTACTGTTGTTGGCATATTGAATACGCCATGGGTAGCTTGCCAGGCTCTGCCGTGTGGACGGGATACTCTTGGTAGCTTGCCAAGAGGGACATAGGAATCGTCCTTGGGTTGGCCACTTGGAAGGCAAACGCCCTACCCCCTGTGCTATCGCTTCAGTCCTATTCATCTTTGTACCCCCATCACTTAGGTGCTCAGCACGGGTTTGGGTTGTGTTAAATTGTTGAAAACAAATGTACATTCACGGTTTAGTTATTTTTTCACACTTACACTTTTGGTAGTATCAGTTCCTTGATA
Source organism: Sorex araneus (assembly GCF_027595985.1). Taxonomy (NCBI): domain Eukaryota; kingdom Metazoa; phylum Chordata; class Mammalia; order Eulipotyphla; family Soricidae; genus Sorex; species Sorex araneus. The sequence goes on along the minus strand of NC_073313.1, from coordinate 13,513,817 downwards.
CAACTGGACAGTCCCAGTCTTCCATCTTTCATCCTCACTCCTGGTTTCCTCCCAGGCCAGGACATTGTTACTGTTTTTCACAAACACACGAAGTTTCCCTATTTTGTCTCCAGACAGTCGGTAATTGAAGAGCAAGCAGAAGTTGCTAAGGGGCTGCAGGTCAGGGAGGAGAAGTTTCAATCTGCCGATGTCCTTCTTACGCCCAGTCAAAGCAGGGACAGCCATGTAGTAGCCAACAGCTTCAAGAGAAGAAACACGCAAATTGAATGAGGCCACTAAAGGATTTGGCTATTGACTGCAAAGTAGCTATAAACAACAAATTGTAGTAAAGCAGAAATCCTTTTCACTTGAAACACAAGAACAATATTTTAATGCTTACAAGGGTTTAAGGAACCACAGAGCAAAACTTCTTTGTTACAGAGAGAATGCTGAGAGTTAGAGCTGAGGAACTGGTTCATATTCACAAAGCTTAGTAGCAGAAAAGCGGTCAGTATATAACTAGGCCTTTAACACTAATCCTTTAGCACTAAAGTTAATTTGTAGCTGGTGGGGAACTTGTTTTCCAGAATGTTTTGTCTTAGCTGTTTGAACTTTGGGATGCATTTCTCCATGGAATCAATGCTGTGTGATGCTCCTTAGACAGGTCATAGTATGGTATTTAATCCATAGCAGACTTAAATAGTCTTGTGTTGCTCAGATACCAGATACATCACTCTACCACCTGATGTAACATGATAGGAACACATCTTCTAAGTATTGTAAAATATTTTTTATGGAAATTATGTTGGTTTATCTATCTCCCAATCAGTGGTAGTAGATCTTTGGTTATCTTTAACCTTCTGGTTGTAGCTTTAATGAAAACTCTTCAAAGACTCTTAGATTAAGAATCTGCTAAGAAGGAGAAATTTCTCCAGAACTCAGTGAAAGAGGTTTACAAAGCTGAGCCAATAAAAATACAGCAAACCCAGTGAATTCTGAATTTCAGATAAACAGAATGTCAGTGAGATATACTAAGCATATGTTGCTTATGTGAAATTTAGGTCTCCTGTACTTTTCCTAACAAAACTACCAGATTTTTTTCTTTTGTGACCTATTCGGGCAGATTTCTCCATGGTGAAACCTAGTTAAACTGCCCTTGAGGTTTTATCCTTCTAATAATGTGGATTCTTCCTTCCTTCCTTCTTCTCCCCCTCCAGCTCCTCCTCCTCTTTATCCTCTCCTTCTCTTTCTTTTCTTCTCCTACTCCTCCTCCTCTGCCTCCTCCTCCTTCTCCTTCTCTTTTTCTTTCTTCTTTTATAAGCCCTGAACATCGTACCCAGTGATGCTCAGGGCTGCTCAGATATCACTTCTCCTGGTGGTACTTGGGGGACTCTGTGGGTGCCAGAGATAGAATCCAGGTTAACAATGTGCAAGGCAAATGCCCTCCCTATCCACTATACTATTGCTATGGCCCTACCTCATGCTTCTTTTATTTGTAATTTTAAACACAAGTCCACCGGATCTGATGGAGGTTCAGGAGGAGAGGAAGTAAGGAGTGTGATTCCAGTATTTGTAAATAGGGGAAAAACTTTGGGTTGACAGAAACCTAACTGAACACATTACTGAATGTGTGACCTATTTGGATCCTGAAATAACCTCTGAGCTCCCAATGTGAAAGAGCTCTGGCAGGATAAAATTGGTCATGCTGTGATGGAAGACAGGGGAAACTCCAGTTAGAGGGAACAAGGTAGCCTCTTGGATAGGTTAAAATTTCCCATGCTTACCCTGAATCGCTCATGAAAGTTCTACTCACGCAAGTTATTGTGTTGGATAGAGCCCTTCTGTACAAATCCCAGTCTGAAAGAAATTTTTCTGAGGGGATAACCCGGATTTTTAAAAATGTATATGAAGCTTTGAAAGTAAAGATCTCAGGGAGGAATTAATCCAAAGACTATTAACCAGATGTACCCAAATTTATTTAGTTTTCAGCTCCTTTTACAGAAAAAATTCATTTCTTCTCTTCAAAAATCTATCTTCTTTATGGAACAAGCATAAAGTGTCCCAGTTGCACCTGAGGTCTCCTTTGCATTGTTTCCTTACCTCTGAAGAGGTAAAATCACCCTCTTGGGGAACCATTGATCTTTCTACTGAGGGCTGAGCTATGCATCCCCCAAATAAATGATTTGATGGGTAAGAAACTGGAGTCATTGAGGTATAGGTGTTACCTGTTGTTATTATATGATGAGTTTTCAGGAAAGGAGTATATATAATTTGATTTATACTCCAAATGAGAACTACCACACACAACATTGAAAGGAGAGCAAGGGCCCAGGAAGAGTCCTTAAGAGAACCCAGACTTGAGGCTGAGAGCTCAGTGTTAAATGACCAGAAAGTAATCTTCCAGCAGCAGAAGGGAAAGTTCAATGCAGTAGTACAGGCTGCGAACCAGGCATTCTTGGTGGTTTCCATGGTTCAACAGGTGGCTACACTAAAACCTCAGGTTTAGGTGGAGGTCATGTTTCTTCTCATGATTGATTTCTTTGCGCTCCAAAAAGAAAACAAAAAACTACAGAACACCGCAGTTGGCAAGAGTGGGTAAAGGAATAACTTCTGTTTTTAACTTATTGCATCCATACTCTTAAACCTTGTAAGTATCACAGCATCGCTCTGTCAGGAGGAGGAGGAGAGTCAATACAGAAGAGGTTTTCTAGAACATCCTATGTGTGGGTAGGTGGGTAGGAGAGGGGTTCTGTAGGAGAAAGTATGCTGAACTGTTAGTCATTTAGAAGCAACTTCAAATGGTTTAAAGGTTTTCAAATGTGACAGACAACCTAGACTTAGTAGGTAGAGGAATGATTCCTCCTGGAGAATCCTATATCAGTGCCATAATGTGAGCAGCAATCAGTGCAAGCTAAATACCGTTATCTCGATCAGCAGGATTCCAGTCAAAATCATCTTTCTTATCTTGTTTCCAGTCACAGACACCATGGTCAAAACTACAGTCAACAGAGATATTTAAATCTGTGAAGAAAACGGGTGCAGTTAAGATAGTTAAAGAGGACTCTAGAAAAACATTCTCCCATTTGGATCTTTGAAAGGCACTGTCATATTCTCAATTGCCTGGTCATGGTCACTGAAATGACTTTAAGGACACTGACAACTCAAATGCCATTTAAATATAGGAAGTCATTATAGATAAATTCTGTTGCTGTGATCTTAAATCAAAAGCTGTTGTACAACAGTGGCTGTGGCTCCAGTGGTAGAGCACACATTGTGTGTGTGTGTGTGTGTATGTGAGGTCCTGGGTCCCATCCCTGATACTGCATGATCCCTAAGGAACATCATATGTGGCCCCCACAAAAACAGAAGTTAAACACTGTAGAAAGAGACAATGGGCAAGAAGCTACTGAGCAAAGCAAAATAGAAAAATGTAGGCTAATTTTTGTAAAGTTCAGGCCAGAAAACAATCTATCCTGCCCAAGTAAGTTAGTGAAGACCTTGCTAGAACTTTATAGATGATCTGTGGCATAGCAAAATTCATGTAGGTCTGTGACATACAAGATGCATTCAGAACATAGGTGATAGAGCTTTCATTATTTTATGATTCCAACATCGCAGTTAGAAATTTGCCATCACTCTGTTGCATCAAATCAGTGGACACAAAACTCTTTTATAAACAGCTACTAGGGTATAGATGGTCAGGAAAATAGAATGATTGTGTCATTTCATTCAAGTTCCGAATCAGTGTTTCTGATAACCTTTTTATTTTCTACCTAGCAGTGCTCAGGGGCCACACCTAGCTCTGTGTTCAGGGGCCATGCCTGAAAGTGCTCTTGGAGCCATGCATAGTGTCAAGAATCAAACCGGGGCCTCAGCCACAGCTGTGTGATAGCAAAGAGCCTTAACTTTTGGCATCCCCACCTTTTGGGGCTACTTTATGTAGAGTAGTGTAAGATATTAACCCTAAGTGTTTTTGGTTTCATCAGTGAATTGCCCCTTTTCATCCCCCCAGAGAAGCTTACAGTGCTCTTGAGAGCACCTCTAATACCACGAGTTCATCTTTTACCTGTGTTAGTTACTAAGTCAAACCCGGTGATTCTGGACTTTGTGTTTGGAATGAGTTACCTGATTTTCTATTTACCCTATAGCCTTTTCATATTTTACTATAGAGCAACGTTCCTTGATTAAACACAGAAAGACTGCTAATACTGTGCTCCTAACATTTGGGAGTTGACTGAGTCAAATATATTTACTCCTGAGCATCTGTAATAATTACTTGACTCAGCTTTGGTTGCCGTAATTTCTAACACCTCACAAAGGGAGGTCCTGCCGTGGGACTTGGTTGGACCCAAGGAGAGTTGGCAAAGCTACACCGGCATCGAAATGGGACAATCTGGAAGCATAAAAGCATGTCTTGATGCAAGTTGTTATGACTTAAGAGACAGAACCCCTATGGGGAAACACAAGCTGGTCTGGGCTGAGGACTTAGTCTGGGATTTATGGTAAAAGACTTGCTTGCCTTCAGAGCCCAGAGAACTAAATTTTGGAATCTCTCTTACTGTGTTTATCCAAATAACTGCAAGTATTACTAAGAAGTAAACTTAATTGTTTAATATGTACAACTGAATGGAAAGAGAAAAGCAAGTAATTCACTACAGATACAAAGTCCAGAGTCACAGAGTTTGTGCTTAAGGACAAGACTGAGATTTGTAACAGACTGGCTCACAAAACCCCAAACCTTTATTATCTGGTCCTTTACAGAAAGGAAGTGTTTTGATCTGTGAGATAGATAACAGAAAGTGCGCTTGAAAAGGAGAAGATTGAGACACTCTGATTTATAACTCACAAATGCTTTGGGTTTTGATTTGGGTCTTTGGTTGTTTATAATAAAGAATAACAGACTGGAAAGGAAAGGTAAATACTAATGTGGTGAGCTGGTTCTTGACTTCTTACAATTAGCAAAATATTTTCACATATACAGTATCATATGATTTGCTTGTCACAAAAATATTATAATCAGGGGCTGGAGTGATAGCATAGCAGGTAGGGCGTTTGCCTTGCATGCAGCTGATCCAGGTTCGATTACCAGCATCCCATATGGTCCCCTGAGCATCGCCAGGAGTAATTCCTGAGTGCAGAGGCAGGGGTTACCCCTGTGAATTGCCGGGTGTGACCCAAAAGTATTATAATCAGACCCACTTTAGCAAGGTGAGACTAAGCAGTAAGATCTGTGTCCAAGTCCTGAGCGCTAGCTTTGGACCTGAATTCCAAACTAGACTGAAGCAGGGACTGTCCATGCCATACGTATCCTAAACTAGCACAAATACTGTCTGTTTCTGATCTTTTCTCCTTAACCCCAAATTCTTCTTATTCTGGTAAAGATCCTTAATTCTAGTCCCAGTTATACAGTTAAAAGAGACCAGGTAATGTCTGGCTCCAAAGTTATTTAGTTAATGCTCTTACTAGCTTGAGAAGTTGATGCTACTAGTCCATGAACAGTGAATGCAGCACAGTTTTTAGTTGCTTTAGTGGCACTTGTCTCAATTTTCCTCCCTTCCGCCACATGGAAGGAACTGTGGATGTGAATTGAAATAGGATATAACCATCTTCTCCACAACTCATGATTCACTGTAGGCCACTGAGAACACGTGGCTATTTGTTACACAGCATTCATTTTTAAAGGGAGGACTCCAAAGTGGTGCTCAGGAGATCAAGGGGCTGCTTCCAGTGACTCTGAGCCAACCAGGTCAGTGACTCAATGCCTGAGTCTGAAAATGTGGTGCTACTTAGGCTCTGCGCTGCTGGGGATTACTCAGATCACCCTAGTGGTGTGTGGGGGCCTCCTAGGTTACATTTGATGATGTTTAGAGGACCATGTGATGCTGGAGATTGAACCAGGGTTGGCCATAGGCAAGGCACTTACCCAAACCACTGTACTATCTTTCCAGTCTCTACAAAGCATTCTTGTGTCAACAGGTAGCTGACACAGGCACTTGGGAATAGATCTTAGGCCAACAGTAGCAGGTTGTGGGTCCTCAGACATGGTAGCTGAAGCAAAAATGTCTCATATGTCTACACATGCTATCTTACCACACTTCCTTCCCAGCACCAGTGGAAGTGGTGGAGGTAAGAAAACATTCTGACTATAATTGTTAATACCAACAGACCTGCTACGATCCTACTGAAATTCTTGGTCATACTGTAATGAGTCTCTCATCAGCTATATATGAATAAACTCCATAATTCAAAAACAATCTTCGAAGAACAGAAGTGACATTGTACAGCGTAAGAAAGCATGGATGTGGGAGAAAGCATTACTTACCTTTACGTTCCAATTCAGATGTTACGGCCTTTCTTTGCATCATAACAAGATCAAATTCACTTGCTTCCTTTGCCCTAGGGGCTAATAAAGAATACCCAATCCATTAGAAAAAAAGCCCTAAACCCAAACTAAGACAATCTGATTGAATAAGAGGATTTTTCACATATATTTTGCTTACTGAAGATACTGTAGTAGTGTTTTCCTAAATTTCCCAAAGCATTCATACTTGTCCCAGTTTATTCATTCAGAATACCTTTCCTCAGGCTCTACCAAAGTGTTTTAAGCATCTGTACCAGTAACATGTTTCTTCTCACCAGTTTTGCAAACGACCTTTGAGCTTTCTGCTCTCTATTAAGGGCAATGAATGTCTTGGCTAAATGGAACTGTGTTGATCCTTCATTTGGTTAAACCCAAGAGCCACAGGAAAAAACGTAAAGGGAAAGACAGAGACAGTGACAAATGCCCAGAAACATCAAATTGAAAGTCTCACAGTGAGGTTATGGTGGGGTTTGGAGGGGGTGGTACCCTTGAAACCAATCTTGAGGGGCCGAGACTTATGGTGGGTTCTTCAGAGCAACTAGTGTAAAGGAGAGTTTTTCAGTTGATGCTGACTACCTGAGCTCCACTGTAGAAATTTCTCTCCACAATGGTCAATTTTGGCTTTTGAAACTATAACCAGAGAATTGTGAAATTGTTCTTTCATTAGGCAGAGCTGTCAAAAGTGCTTTCAAGAAGTGAAAAAGTAGATGTTGGCAGATTTACCTTGTGGAGAAAGGACACACTAATATTGGCTGGGGTGATATGCACAGAGCGTTGAGCAGTCAGACAAAGGAAAGAGGGAACCATGAAACTGGAAACTTCAGATAAGGGGGGGGTACTTCTGCTCCTTGTTTTCCAAAGCAACAAATTAGAAATCTTCGGAAGATGTGCGTTTCCATGTCTTATAGAGAGCCTTAGCTCTTCTTTTTTTTCTTTTTTTTTTTTGTGTCACACCTGGCGATGCACAGGGGTTACTCCTGGCTCTGCACTCAGGAGTTGTACTCCTGGTGGTGTTCAGGGGACCATATGGGATGCTGGGAATTGAACCCAGGTCAGCCGAGTGCAAGGCAAACGCCCTACCCACTGTGCTATCACTCCAACCCCGAGAGAGAGAGAGAGAACCTTAGTTCTTAGGACTTGACATGGGACCCATTTTCCTTTAGGTATAAAATTATCCTTTCAATAATGTCTAATAATGTATATCCTTTTATAAATGTATAAAATGTTTAAATGTTTCTCACCGAATACATCTCCTCGAAGTCTCTTTTCTGGTTCCACGTGGTTCTTTAAAGCTTTTTCCCTTCTCTTCTCTTCCTCTCTCTTCTCTTCCTCCAACCTTGCTTTCTTTCTCTCTCCATTTCCTTTTCTTCCTCCATTACTTGTTTTCCCATCTCGGGAAATACTTTTTTCTGAGTTGAAAGGCTGCAAATTAACTTTTGTGGGAAGAGTTCCAGAAGGCTCTGTGATGACATTTTTAATTTTTGCTTTCTTTTTTATGCTGTTTTTGTGAGCAAGCAACTTCTTGATTCTGTCTTTGATGGTGCCAGGAACTTTGAGGATTTCTTTCACAGAATTTTCAGGGATAACTAAGCAAAAACAAACAGATGAGAAGTTCCAAAGGAGCTGATAATTATGTCATTCTCTCTCTCCCATCCTCCACCCCCCTCACACACACACACACACACACACACACACACACACACATAGTGGAGCATTTTACAAATGCTAAGGAGCAAGCAGTGGAAGATCTTGGGATCCACTCATCTAAATCTCTACCACCAGATCTTTAAGGACAGTTGTATTTGCTCATGTTTTATTAATTTATTATTTTTTATGATGACAACTTGTTTATGTTTATTACTGGTCACTTGCATGGTAGAGAAAAGGGCAAACTCAACAGTTCTCCCTGCCCCGGCCTGCTCTGGTGAGCCTGATGCAGGGGGACGCCACTCATCACGTCCAAGGACAGAGGACCCCCCGGCCTCCCCTGACAGGAGGAGGAATGGACCCCAATCTTGGGGTCTAAATAATCTTCTGTTTTACTCCATGGCTTGGAGGCTGGTCTCTTATTCTGGGCAACTCAGAGAAGGGAACACCAAGTAAAATGTGGACGTAGGTCATGCGGGGGAAGGGTGATGAGTGCCAAAATGTAGACTAGAGACTGAACACAATGGCCACTCAACACCTTTATTGCAAACCACAACACCTAATTAGAGAGAGAGAACATAAGGGAATACCCTGCCACAGTGGCAGGGTGGGGTGGGGGGGAGATGGGATTGGGGAGGGTGGGAGGGACGCTGGGTTTACTGGTGGTGGAGAATGGGCACTGGTGAAGGGATGGGTTCTCGAACTTTGTATGAGGGAAATATGAGCACAAAAATGTATAAATCTGTAACTGTACCCTCACGGTGATTCACTAAATAAAATAAATAAATTTAAAAAATAATAATCTTCTGTTTTATTATATATTTATGCATTGAACTGTACTGGACACTCACTCAGAGCACCGAGGTTTCTAACATGCCCATGCTCATGCTGCAGGTGACAATGTGAGCACACCCAACACTCACTGTCCTCACTGTCCCAAGGCTCTGCACAACTTGCCGGACACCCTCTCCCCTTTCCTGTCACACCCAATTGCCTTGTCAGAGTCTAAAGGTTTGTTTTCACCAGCCATTGTCTGCTTCCTCATTTTGTTTCTTTTGCAGGGAGCTGTTGAGGGAGCCCAAGAACCCCTCCAGTGATTCTTGGTGAACCAGGACAGGCAATTCAATGCCCAAGGATGTGGTGCTGGGACATTAGGCCCCTCGCCCTGGCTGGGGGAGTCTCCAGGGCTACACCTGGCAATGTTTGCAGGGTTGTACTGAAATCTGAACTTCGGTCTCTGTCTTCTGTTCCATCTCCCCCATCGCACTTTGTTTCTTTATATATCACCTATGAGCAAGGCCGCCTGATGTCACTTAACATAACACCCTCGAGTTCTGTCCATATTGTCCTGTGAAGTATGAAGACTCCATTGGGCTCAGAGCTGAGTAGCATTCCCTGGTGGGGATAATCCACAGTTCCCTTGTCCACAACCAAGCACTGAGCACTTGGGTTGTGTCCAAGTCTTGGTTGCTGTAAATTGCACTGCAATGCACATAGGGGTGCACGTTATCTTTACAAAGAGTTCTGTCCTATTTAGGGGTATAGATAGTCTTTAGAGTCTCTTAGCCAGTTACCTGTGTTCAGTCTCACCCAGACCAGCTCTGACTTCTCTGAGACTTTCTAGGGTTCTAAGGAACCAGTTGGCACACTTCTAGTTCTGCACCCCTGTCCTGCCTTGCCCCATGGCTCCACAGTCTGGTCATCCTTAGGTTGACCAATTCAATCAATGTTCATTTTTTCCCTTGCAAGCATCAGAAATTTTAGACATGTTACAAAATTTTATAGACATGGTACATGTTATCAGCTACTTTCATTTTCTTGAAACTGATGTGGTTTATGCCCCCTGGCTTTTGTTTTGTTTGAGGGTTACATCTGGCAATGCTCAGTGCTTACTCCTGGCTCTGTGCTCAGGGATCAGTCCTAGTTGGATTTCTGGAACCATTTAGAGTGCCTACAATTGAATCCAAGTTGGTTGTGTGCAAATCAAGTGTACTATCTCGCCACTTTCCATTTTTTTTTAAAGTAGGAGGCACAGCCAGCAGTAGTTTTGGGGGCTGACTGCTCCTGTTTTAAGCAGTTCCAATGTTGCTTAAGTATCTTAACTACATTTCAGGGGACACACTTTGATTATTCTTCAGACTACTTATCTCCCTCCACTGTGGTTTTCCATTTTTCTTTTTATTGAACCACCCTGACATAGAGCATTAAAAACTGTTCATAGTTGTGTTTCTGTCACACAATGTTCCATCATCCATCCCTCCACCAGTATAATTTCCTAGCAGCAGTGTTCCCGGTTTCCCTCCCATTCCTTCAAGCCACGCTCCAGCCTGTCTCTATGGCAGACACCTCTATTCTCTCTCTCCCTCTTTCTCTTTCTCTCTCTCATTTTAGGCATTATGTTTGTGATACAAATGATGAAAGGTTATGTATATACCTTAACTTGCTTTCAACACTCAGTTCTTTCCCAGAGTGATCATTTCCAGCTAGTATTGTCATAATGAATCCTCCTCTATCTTAATTACCCAAAATCTCCTATACCATTGACCAACCATTGTCCAGTCCTCCTGGTCCATGTTCCCTCACCTTTGTATTAGTTTCATATTCACATTTTTATATTCCATAATTAAATGCAGCCATTCTATATCTGTCCCTCTCCTTCTGACTCATTTCACTTAGCATGATACTCTTGAAGTATATCCATTTATAGGTAACTTTCATTTCATTTTTCCTAACATCTGTGTAGTATTCTATTGTGTAGATATACCACAATTTCTTTATCCATATATCTGTCCTCCGGCACTCAGTTTGTTTCCAAATTCTGGCTATTGTGAATAGTGCTGCAATGATCATAGAAGTGCAGATGGTGTTTCTGCTGTGTGTTTTTGGATCCCGGGGTATATTTCCTGAAGTAGTATTGCTGGGTCAAATGGGAGCTCAATTTCTAGTTTTTTGAGGAATGTACATATTGTTTTCCAAAAAGGCTGGACCAGTCTGCATTCCCACCAGCAATGAATGAGGGTCCCTTTCTCCCTGCATCAGCAACAGCACTGGTAGTTCTTGTTTATTTTTATGTGTGCCAGTCTCTGTCATGAGATGATATCTCATTGTTGTTTTGATTTGCATCTCCCTGATGATTAACATATGCCTCAGAGACCTGGGCCCTACACAAGCAGGATGAGAATGCTATTAGGGTATCCCAAAGAGGAATCGAAAGAACTATGCTGGCAATATCATGTTTCACTCAAGTGAGAGAAGGAATCCGGAGTTCTGACCTCCGTCGACGGTCAAAAATTAGGGATGCTGTCTTGTTTGCCAAGGCATCAAAAATCAGATGGGCTGATCATGTAATGCGATTCAGAGACGACCGTTGGACTAGAGCTGTTACGTACTGGATTCCACGGGACATCAGAAGACCTCATGGCCACCCTCCAACTAGATGGTCAGATTTCTTCATCAAATCTCTGAATGAACGATTTGAGGCTCTTTCTGTTCCTGGAGGGAGCAGGTATCATTGAGCTACACTAGCTCGTGACAGGGACAAATGGAGATGTTACTGGCGCCCGTTCGAGCAAATCGAAGATCAATGGGACTACAAGTGATACAAGTGATCCAAGTGATGATTAATGATGTACAGTATTTTTCATGCATCTTTCAGCCATTCAAATTTTTCTTTGAGCCTCTCTGATAAGGAATTTAGAATGGAATTGTTAAGGATACATAAGGAGCTCGAAGAAACCATGGAATATAAGCAGAAATTACAGACCTTCAGACTACTTTAATGACATACCTGCTCTTGCCAAGCTCCTACAGACCCGAAGTGGTGACTTTTCTAGGGTCCTTTAATACTTCTGCCATCATTCTAGTATTTCCCAAAACTGGTACAGTTAAGGTAGCTCAAGAGATTTGTCAAATTTTATATTGAAAAATCATAGCTATAATCACAGGCTGACCTATACATATTATCAGGAGTTAGCCATTTTGTGACTTCAAAGATAATGATCTATGGTTAAAGGAATACAAACCCATTTTCTTTTATTTTTCTTTTTAGGTCACACCCAGCGATGCACAGGGAGTACTCCTGGCTCATGCACCCAGGAATTACTCCTGGTGGTGCTCGGGGGACCATATGGGATGCTGGGAATCAAACCCAGGTCGCCTGTGTGCAAGGCAAATGCCCTACCAGCTGTGCTATTGCTCCAGCCCACAAACCTATTTTCTTCTCCTGTTCTCTTTCCCATTTTATTTTCTTCACCTCCAAAAACTGCTATCAAAAGCAAAATGACTTGATTACTTACAGAGAGGCTTCTAGAGTTATTATTTTATCTTTTATTTCCTATTTTTCTTTATTGAATAAAATTGTTTTGAAAAATAATTTATTCTTTTGATCCCTCTTATTCCCTATGACATCAATCAATGACCCTTGAAGGTGAATGTTAATGATGAAAAAATCCAAAGATGTAGAAAACAGGTCATGAAACAACATATTTGTTGTGTAGGTGAAGTAAACTCGGTGATATTACATGTAATATCCAAGATTACTCATATACTCAAATCAGAGTTAGGTTTTTAGGGTAGGGCATATGAATAACTTTTTCCCAGTTTTATTTTCATGACAACATCGATACTGTTTTAGGGGGAAAGAGTTTAATTTCTCCACACTTGGTTCAAATTATATGAGATCTAGAATCATAAGATTCATGGCCCTTTCCCAGGAACAGACTCAGGATATTTAAGAATTGACAACAATGTAAAAAAAAAGAAATGGAAAAAATCAGTGATATTTTCGTGTTAAACAGTAGCTAGGCATGAGGTAGTTTAAGACTGGGCAAGAAAACTAATTCACTTAGTTATACTACCTGGATTCAGTGTAGTGGGAAGTGAGATAAGGGAGCAGACATCAATTTTGGAACCTAAAAGGAATACTATAAAGAAAACTTAAATTTGAATTTTATTCAAATATTTTTCTTGGCATTGTTTTTGTCTCTCCTCCACGTCCATTTCTTCATCATTTTACTGATCCATTTTACTGATCCAATCTGTACCAAATTAGTGGAAAAATACACAAGAAGTGCACCAAATTTTGAATAATCAAAGAAAGAGAGCAAGAAAATTTTTTGAAAATGCATGTGCATTTAATACATTTCTGTTACTTTGAAATCAGACCAAGACTGCTATGACAAAAGAGATATCTTTCCCTTTTTAACAAAATAGTCCAGTTATTTATCATCATGACAGAATGTGGTTATAGGTTTGAAACCAACTCTCGAATACAAGTAATGCATCATGACTCACTTTGCTGACCTTTTGACAGCCTGTTTCAGTTCATTTGCCAGAGGGTGCAAATCAAGTTTGGATTGTAATGTGTTAATCATCTAGAGGCCTTCCCCTGGAGGCAGGTCACAGTGCATAATTGGGTTCATGGGTTCCTGAATCTTTTCCCAGGACCCAGTATGAAAAATGAACAGGAAACATCCATTCCCTGGAAATTTCCTTTGTTCAATCAGTAACATAAAACTGGAGACTGTTAATAAGTAATGAGGTGAGTGTTTAAGCCCACACCAGTCAAAGCTAAACATCTGCTTTCAGTTTTGGTTTTGAAATTCCAAGTTTTCCTATTGGAAAAAAAAAAGACATCCCACAGACGCCACCATGTAAACTCATTGGCCCAGTTCTACAGATTCACAACTAATCTTGGAAGAGATTCAAGCCAAGCCGCTAAAATTCATGGATCCACCCGTTCTTCTGGCTGAAAAGTCTTGGCCACCCTTGGGGAGGGTGGGCCAAGTCTCTTTCCTGCTGAAACCCCAGCAGTCGCACCCACACTCTACTGCCATGCCAACAGCACAACTTCACTGCTTCATGATTAATCTCTGCAGAGATGCCAAACTGGTAAAAACTCCAGGTACACCTGTTTTCAGGCTGAACACTCTGGGTATTCTTGGAGTGTGGGTGACAGCCTCTCTCAGACCCCCCTCATACTTCCAGGAGCCCAGGAAACCACACCCACATGCCACACTGGCTGCCATATAAAATGATCTGTACAGTTATGCAGATCCTAGAATTCCTAGAGCACTCAGCCACACATTTTCAAATTCCACAATACTAACATCTCAGTAGGAGCACATCAAATTATTTGGGAAAGTAGAATACATGTCAAGTAAGCTCAATAAACAAAAAAATAACACAGAAGATTTAAACAGCAACGAACAGCTTAGTAAAGCTTCAAAGATTTAACAGCCCCATGGTGAGATAAACCAATCTTCACAAATTTTCTTTTACTAAAGTGTTTTTTAATAATCCCATTAGCCACTTAGTTGTAGCACTGTCATCATCATCACTGTCATCCCGTTGCTCATGGATTTGCTTGAGCGGGCACCAGTAACGTCTCCACTGTGAGACTTGTTACTGTTTTTGGCATATCGAATACGCCACGGGGAGCTTGCCAGGCTCTGACGTGCAGGTGAGATACTTTCGGTAGCTTGCCGAGCTCTCCTGAGAGGGACAGAGGAATTGAACGGGGTGGGGGGAGAGCAAGGCAAATGCCCCACCTGCTGTGCTATCGCTCCAGCCCAGTTGTAGCACACAACATAAAATAAATTACATTGTGCTTGCTAAGGGAGCAGGCTTGGGTGATGAGTGGGAAACTGGGGACAACAGTGGAAGGAAAGTCACACTGGTGGTGGGATTGGTGTTGGAACATTGAATGCCAGTAACAACTGTATTATGAACAGCATTATAAACCACTGTGTTTAAAGAAGTAAAAAAATAAAAAACAAAAAAGAAAACATCACATTTGTGATATCACCATTTCACTCCCTTAACATGGAAGGAGTACTTTGGCAAGGATTTGAAAACCACAAGGATTCTGAATGTGCATGGCTAGCAGTTATATTTAGTTTTATCTAGGTCTCACTGTTTCAAATTTGACATAGCCTGGGGCTTCTCAAAAAACTTTCTTGATTATTCCATCATCTTCTTAATGATATAGAAATTTAGGAGGGATTTACAGCACATTTAGGAATCTCAGACATAAAAGCCTAAATTTCAGAGTTTTCTCATTCTCATTCTAAACTCCTGTAGATACAGTTGACAATTTCTTTGGGGAGTGATTTAAGATTTCCCTAGCTATCCACCTTATCAGAAACCTCTGCCTACATGAAAAATTATAGCTTTTCTTAGAGAAGGCCACTAGGATGTGAGAACATCTTACCACAGAGGAACTTCACCTCGACATTCAATCACCCTTGTGCTGACTTTCCCAGACCATCAAGCATGAGAAATATTTCTTTGGTCTGAGGTTGGACACAGTACTGGAAGCAGAATCTTACATGTGGATGAGAATTGTACAGCTATGAGTCCAGTTGTTTTAGTTTGTTTGACTCCTTGATCCCATGCCTTCTAATTTATGTCCTCAAACCAATGCTTCTCTTTATAATATAGTTTCAAGTTACTATATAGCCCTAGTGATCAAAACAGCATGTTATTGGAAAAAGGATAGAATCTTTGATGGATGGGTCAGAATAGAGTATCCAAGGACAAACTCCCACATATTTGGTTAGCTAATATTTGACAAAGGATCTGAGAGCATAAAATGGAGTAAAGACAGTCTCCTCAACAAATGGTGCTGGCAAAACTGGATAACCACAAGTAACACTGCATGTAGCACTGTCTTCCCATTGTTCATCGATTTGCTCAAGCAGGCATCAGTAACGTCGCCATTGTGAGACTTGTTGTTACTGTTTTTGGCATATTGAATTCGCCATGGGTAGCTTGCCATGGTTCTGCCATGCAGGTGGGATACTCTCAGTAGCTTGCCTGGCCCTCCAAGAGGGACGGAGGAATCGTGCCTGGGTCGGCTCCATGCAAGGCAAATGCCCTATCCACTGTACTATCACTCCAGTCACAATTTTTACTTGTGGATAACCACAAGTAAAAGATTAAAACTGGATCTGTATCTCACACCATACACAAAAGTTAATTCAATGTGGATCAAAGGCTTTGAGATCAAATCCAAATCTATAAAATACACTGAGGAAAATAGAGAATGCATTAAGATCTGAATCTCAAAGTTGTCTTCAATGAACAATGCCACTGGCAAAGGCAACAGAATCAAAAATAAACAAATGGGACTATATCAAATTAAAGAGTTTCTGCATGGCAAACAACACACATGCTAAAACTAAAAGACAGCTAATGGAATGAGATAAAATAATTGTGGTTAACACGTGCAATAAAGAATTGACATCCAGGCTACATAAAGTACTGACAAATATTGACAACAAAAAATCCCATTAAAAATGAGGAGAGAAAATAAACAGGGACCTCTCTGAGGAAGACTAATGGATGGCAAACAGGCACACAAAAAAGTCTCACCATCACTTACTATTAGGGAAACTGAAATCAACAGTGAGATACGATCTCATACCAGTCAGAATGACACACATACAAAATAATGGGAACAATGTCTGTTGGTGGAGATGCGGTGAAAAAGGAGCTCTCATGCACTGCTTGTGGGAATGCTGCCTGGTTCAACTCCTATGGAAAACAGTCTGGAGGGCTTCCAAATAACTTAAAATTGAGCTGCCATATGACCCAGCAGTTCCACTTTTGGATATTTACCCCCAGGACAGAAAAACATTCATGCACTGGACATATGCACACCATTATTCATTGCAGCACTCAGTATAATAATTAAGATTTGGAACCAGCCTAGATGTCCAAAAACAGATCAGTGTGTCATAAAGATGTGGCATATATACACAATGCAATACTATGCAGCATTAAGGAATGATGAAATCATATAATTTGCTGCAATATAGATGGAATTGGAAGATACCATGCTAAATGAAGTAAGCCAAAAGAAAGCTAAATACAGGATGATATCACTTGCATGTGGTATTTAGAGTAACTGGATGAGTAAAGGCAATGGTTTAAAGGGTTTTAAATGATTTGATCCCAAAGTATAGGCAGGAGAAGGAGAGATTAATTGGAACAGAGAGAAGGGGAGAAGAGACAGATGAGAAGCAACGGGGGCTGGGGGCGGGAATTGGGTGTCAATGTACATTGGTGGAATTAAGGAATGATAGAGCTAAAAATCCAGACCGCAGAGTCAACAACACTTAAATCATGGAACCCAAACTTCAATGAACAAACTTTTGAAAGGTGCCTATCAAGAGGGCAGGCTGGAGGGGCCTGGGAAAGGGAGTCTGTGAACTCTGGTGGAGGGAAGATGAACGTGGTGGTGGGATCAGTGGTGGAGCGTTGTATGCGTAAAATCCTACAATGAATAACTTTGTAAGTCATGATGCTTTCATAAAATAAAATGTTTTGGTAAAAAAATATGTTCTTCTTTGCTTCTGTCTCCCCAGGTCAAGAATGTGGTGGGGGGACATTTAAAATGAGTGAATACGTGCCAATTACTAAGATTAACGTTGGACGCTCATGTGTCCTATGTTTGCCATTATTTTTATCATCCATTACTGGTATGTTTAAGAACTTTGGCTGACTTATTTTTTTCCCTCAGTCATACCTCCATTCTTCTAATGTTTATGTTATAATTAAAAGGGAAAAAAAGAGTGGAATGGCCCGGTTGTCCCCAAACTTCCATCCTTAGATGTGTTCTTTACATGTTGAATTGAAATCAGAAGCACATCTGTAATGACAAAGGAAGTTGCTTTTCTATGGGAGAGACTGTGGCATATTTATTTTGGGGGGCCACATATGTCTGTGCTCAAGGATGACTCCTGGTGGGACTCAGGGGATCACAGGTGGTGCCAGAGATCAAACCCAGGTCAGGGACATGCAAGGCAAGTGCCGTACCCTCTATACTATCCCTCTGGCCCAACTGTGGCACTTTGGTAAGGAAGCTATGACACCACTACTCCCTTAACTAGTGCAGGATTAGCAACTGAAAGCCGAGCACTAAAGATCTTCCTGGTGGAAACTAAGCCCTTTGTATACACATCTCTTTTTGTTTTGTTTTGTTTGGGGGTTACATTTGGTAGTGCTCAGGGATTACTCTTGGCTCTGTACTTAGGGATCACTACTTCTAGTGCTCGGAGGACCAGACAGTGCCACCTGCATACAAGGCGAGCACCCAGCCTGCTCTACTCTTTCCCTGCTCCTAAATTTCTTGTTAAGCACTATTTCAAGTAACTATCAAATCAATACTAACGGCCAGATGTTATTATTTCTACCTTGAAGGTATGGCAATGGGGACACTGAGAGGTTACATCGTTTGTTCTCTGTGGATGAGGGTGCCAGGAATCAAGCTCAGGTTATTTGATTCCAGAAGCCACGGTTCTGATCATGACATTACTACATCCTTTCCCGAACTGTCACTACCCACATGGGTGATACCTAAGTTTGCATTTTCCTTAAATGCGCTTAAAAAGATCTTGAAGCTAAGAGAAAATAATCCAGCAATGGATTATCAACACTAAAACTGATTATAAGTCAAAAGAGTGTAGACACATTTAGGGTACTTCTTCCTCAGGTTAAGGTAAGGATCACCCATTAAACCCTCTTCTCTGTTGCAATGTGGAGTCAGACTGTTGCAATAATGTTGAAATAACAGAAAAGATTGCTCTAACAGACCAGGAGGACTTGAGAGAAGGCTGGGTACTTAAAGTGTGACACTGTTAGTTTGATCCCTGGCAGCAAGCTTGGTCGGAATGGTTCTGATTTCCAAGACTCCTTAGGCCACAATAGAATGCTCCATCTTTAATACAAGGTCAGCTTCTTGCAAGGAGCACAACTAAAGCATGTGAGCCCTGGAGAATATTTAAAGGAAAAGATCTGCGGGAGCACACTGGCCAGGAGTGTGACTCCTGGTGAACATGTGTGTGAGCACCACAGTGATTGCTGATGAGCACTAGAACCAGAATGTGTGTGCAAGTGGCACAACTAAATGAGTGTGACCTTCATGGAGCATCAAAACTGAGTGTGTGCCACTCCCAGTCACTAAAACAACAGCAACAAAGGCAAGGGGGACTGGTGAAAGAGTTGCTCTAGCTAGCAACACTCTGGATGGTTGTGATTCATGTGCATAAGGTATATTTTATGAGAGAACACTTTATATGCTGATGCTAGTTAGATGAAAATCTCTCCTTTTAATTTATCTTACTTTTCCATGCACAAAGTGTGGTTTGGGCCCATCCTTTCAGTGATGTGTGTAAAACATTGTTAAGATCCAGGGATTGACGAGATAGTGTAGTGGGTAGTATGTTGCCTTTATGGAACTGATCTGGATTTGATTCCTGGAACCCCAAATGGTCCCTCAAGCCCTGCCAGGAGTGATTCCTTAGCAAAAAACTAAGAAAAACTGGGTGTGCCCCCGCAAAAGACATTGCTCAGACCTCTTTTCCACAAAAGCAAGGCTATTTGATTTACAGAGAATCAAAGAACAATGGTAAAGGCTGGATGAGTAGTTACAGCAAATGACCCAGAAAGTTTTCTCCATTAAACAAACATTCTGGTCAAAGACTAAAGCAATCGTTCCACTGCAGAATGGATAATAACAAAAGGAATGATTGTCAGATATCAAAGAGAATACTGTGGTGAATCTGAGGTTTCCAAGAATAAAGAAAAAATGTGTTTTACTCACAAATATGATTCAAGTTGACTGGCTGAAGAAAACAATTTTCTTGGCATGAGAAATATTTGGGTTGTTGTGGGAGTTATAATTTGAAAGCACTGGGTTACAACCTAGAAAGCTAGGACTGCAAAAGCTCACGGTTCCATGAATAAGGATACTGCTTTCTCTTGCATATTACTTCCACACTGTGCTCCCTAGAGGATTCAGAGATACAGAAGGTGACCTCAACTTTGCTCTGAATGGTTCTGGGTACCCAGGGTGGGTGAGATGCCCAATAACTTAAAAAAGTTTTTACTCATAGGCAGAACCCTCCGTGGTATTGAAACTAAAGGAATCTTTAAGGATGAAACACCACTGACCAACCAAGTGGAAGCAAAGATAAACAAATGGGAATACATTAAGCTAAGAAGCTTCTGCACCTCAAAAGAAACAGTGACCAAGATAATAGAGACAGTGCATGGAATGGGAAAATTATTTACCCAATACCCATCAGATAAGGGGTTAATATTAAAGATATACAAGGCACTGGTAGAACTTTTTTGTCATTATGATCTATTTTTTGTTTTCCTTAATTTATTTTTAAATTAGTGAATCACTGTGAGGATACAGTTACAGATTTATACATTTTTGTGCTCATGTTTCCCTCATACAAAGTTAGAGAATCCATCCCTTCAGGCACTGGTAGAACTTTTAAAAACTTTTTAAAATTTTTAAAATTTTATTGAATGACCATGTGGTAGTTAGGCACTGGTAGAACTTTATAAGAAAAAAAATTTTCCAACTCCATCAACACATGGTGAGAATAAATGAACAGAAACTTCCTCAAAGAAGAAATACAAATGGCCAAAAGTCACATGAAAATGCTCTACATCACTAATCATCAGGGGGATGACTGGCACACATCCAAAAGAATAAGAACAACCAGTGCTGTTGTGGATGTGGGGAAAAGGGACTTTCATTCATTGTTGGTGGGAATGCCGACTGATCCAGCCTTTTTGGAATACGATATGAACATTCCTCAAACCACTAGAAATTGAGGTCCCATTGGACCCAGCAAATGGGAATATAACCTAGGGGTACAAAAACACACAGCAGAAATGACATCTACACTTGTATGTTCATTGCAGCACTGTTCAAAGGCACACTGTGGGGTTGGGAGGGTTTAAAGCTGACTAAATGTTTCTTGATGGACACATCATCCCTGGGGCTGAGATCTACTGGGACTTCTGGGAATCAATGTGGGATGCAGCGCAGACGGCCCCCTTGCAAGGCGAAGCTGGGGTACTCATGTGAAGTGCTGTAGGGATGTTAACTTGGGCTTGTAACTCTAAGGGGCTGAGCAACCTTCTACTTTTATTGAGGTGCTGGGAATAGAACCCAGGGTCTCATACATACAAAGCATGTGCTCTCCCATGAAGCCACATCCTTGGTTCTTGGAAAGCCTTTGAGAGAAGGCAACAGGTCACCTGCAGAGTCCACTTCCGCAAGATTAGGTACCTGTATGGGACTCTCCACCCAGCTCAGTGAAATTATGATGATCCAAAGGACTGTGGCTTGGCCTATCAATTGCACCCACTATAGCACTCCTGGAGCCCCATTTTGAGCAAGAGAAAACTGTGTTTAGAGATGCTAAGAGACTTGGTAATGGCCACAGCTAGTTGGAGCTAAGCTCAGATGTAGACACAGGCCTTTCTGCTCCTGAGTCTGAGCTACTGACCATTAAGCCTAAGACAAGAGCACCTGGAACCTACATCTTCCAGTATGGTGGCAGGAAAGAGCCTTCCTTCACACAGCCAAGATAAAAACTGATTGAATCAGGCTCCTCTGTGGTGGCTTCTCAAACTTCTAGCGTCCCTCCCTTTGACCTACATGTACTGTCAGTAAAGTATGGGGGAACCAGATGCTAAAAGGGACATTACCAGGGGATCAAGCTGGGAGACTTTACACATAGTAACACTGCGTTTAACAGGGGAATGACTGTTCTGTCATGGATTCTGACTGGCCTGCGGAGATTCCCAGAGCTCAGGCTGGTTTCTCTGTCTCATGTTCTGGGACACATAGCAAAATCCTATAATTTTTTGGTCCCCCGGAAGTCAGACACTTGCAAGCTGCGTTTTTGATGAGCTGGACTCCAGTGAGAAGAAATCTCCCTTTTAACATTTTTTGAGCATGGCAAGAGTGATAAATTCTTCATGACCATAGTGGCAGCTGACAGGAGCAATGCCATGGTGATGCTCTTTGTGCATCTAAATGTAATATTCCAGCACTTAAGCATGAAGGGATCCAGTGGCCAGAGAACAGGACTCACTAAACATGTGGACCCAGGCTTGATGACAGCTAAAAGCCCTGTAGCAGCTTGATGTGTTCTGGGTTTGCCTTCTGGAGAATGGTAGGAGTCACAGGGCCACAAACATATTGTGGCAAGGACTGGAGAGATAACACAGTGGGCAGAGCACTTTCCTTATACATGGCTGACCTGGGATTCAATCCCCAGCCCCCTACATGGTCCCCTAGGATCTCGCCCCCCCACTGGCCCCATAGGTGATCCTTGAGTGCAGAGCCAGAGGGTGTAGGACTAAAACAAAACAAAACTAAACTAAAAGCAGGTTGAGTTCTAAACCCTGAGGGTTGATGACTACCAGTCACAGCCTCAGAAGCCAGTCTCTGCTGACAGACACATGCTTCCAGCGTCCTTCTTCCTTAAATCTTATTTTAAGGATTTTAAAGTAGGTTGTGATCAGGGAGTAGGGTGTGAACTTTAGCAAGGATTGATGATGTGTTCCAACTAGTAGGTGAAGTTGTGACCAGCTCTGTCAACATTTCTTGGTTGGATTTAATTTTTTTTGTTTTGGGGGAGCTATACCTAGTGGTGATCAGGGCTTACTCCTGGTTCTGTGCTTGAGGATCAATCCTGGGACCATATGGGATGCTGGGGATGAAACCTGGGTCAGCTGATGCATGGAAAATGCCCTACCCACTGTACTATGACTCTGGCCCCATAGTCAACATTTCCAGCACAGCTGACACACATGCGCCCACACACCCAGGGAAGGAAAGAGCCCCCCCCCTCCCCTGCCGAGAGAGAAAATGCTGAACTGAGAAACGCTGTGGTGCAGTGATCCAAGGCTACTCACCGGAACACCGGAATCCATTGCCTTTATATCCCTGCTTGCATCTACACTTGAAGGATCCGTGGGTATTGAGGCAGTTGGCATGGTGGCTGCAGGTATGGGTCTTCACAGCACATTCATTTATATCTAGAAGCATGAACATTCCCGTGAGCAGGAAGGCATAACAGGGCTGCCTGAAACACTATGCCTCACAGCCATCAAACCCAACACTCCATGCCGTCAACCCACCGAGCACCACCTGGATACTTGGGTCCCCATTTGGCCCGACACTCAGTGCCAGGGCAGTGTATGCGCGGTCCATCTCCGATCTCCAACACCCCTCAGCAATTTCACTTTCTGCTTATTGAGCCCACTGGAATCTGTAAGGAGTCTAGGTGTCTTGCTTGCCTATTTCCTCCAGCAAATTGAGAACTATATAATCGTTATCAGGAGGGAAAATGGGACACACGGAAGAGTCCGGTGGTCCTAACAAACACAGGATGAGATGAGCTAGGAGCTGCTGACATCATCTGGAATTATAGGCGATTTGTCGTGGGGCTGCCAGGAGCAGAGGTCAGGCTGGTCTGAGCTCGTCTGCTGGATTCCAGCTAGGAAAGTTTGCCGGATTTCACCCAAGCACGAGGTTCATTAGCCCTTCGCTCCGCCCCACTTTCCAGTCACACAAAACAGCCTATTGTTTTCAAGTTAGTCACAAGGAGAGCTTAGATGCTAACTTCCCCCACTTTTCAAATCACAAAGGTCTCTTTGCTCTGGCAGCTGGCCTTGTGAATTCCTACCTTGTCCCGCGGAAGTTCCTTTTGAAAGTCAGGGACTAGGCACAGCACCGCGGGGTTACAGGGCTGCTGCTCTGCAGGGCATGTGAGGGTCCCAGTCCACAAGAAACTCAACATTTTTAAGAGGATTTGCCCAAATTTCACCAGAGGGTTCAAAACCCAGGAACAGAGGATTGCCCCAACATGACCCTGCAGGACGCAGCCTGGGAAGCTCTGAGGGAAGAGTTGAAAGAAATCCTTCCCTCCCCCAACTGCTAGCTTTCCATGTCATGTCCACTGGTTGCTTCACAAGCTACACGAACAGAAACTTTGGGAGCCCAAAGTTTCCTTCATTTAGGACAGGCCCTGGCCCGTCTTCTAACAAAGCCAACGGGGAAATGTCCAAGGGTTCTCTAACATCCAACTTCACCTACTTCTTGAGCCTTGGAGTCCCTCCACTAAGCGATAAAATAATTTGATTTCACACCGATCAGGGCAATAGCAGAGTAACATCAGAACCGTATCAGAGCTTGTCTCTGCAGGCAGAAAGTGAAGGGACTGGGATACTTGTGCTGTGAGCAGGCTCAAAGGTGAGACGCGAAAGTACAGGAGCTTCCATCTCCACATACCCGGCTAAGGCTCATCCTATTAGCAATGGGACACTGAGCTCAAGATTCAGTATGTCAGGTCACTCTTCCTTTAATCTAATATATGCTGCTGGATTTATTGTTCCCATTTAGATATGTGGCTGGTGAAAAAAAACAAATAATGGAAACAAAAACAAAAACAGCTCTATCTCTAAAACCCACAGAACCGAACTATGTCAGTTCAAAAGACACTATTTGCCCCCATTAACAGGCTAGATAGACTGAAGTTTCTCTTTTGATCTGGCTTCTTATCATTCATGACAGATCTTAGTAGACTCGATAGTAGAACACATGCTTTCCATGTATGTGATGGTCGGGGTTTTATTCCTGGCACCAGAAAGAATAATACTCCAAATGCCAGAAACTTCAGAGCATTTTCTGTTGGCAAGCACAGTAGATTGTTCAATTTATCGATGGAATTGTCATCAGATTCTGTAGAGAAAGCTGGCGGGTTGGGTGGGAGTGCAAAAGAGGGAAAGGAGTCACTAAATCTTACCTATACAATCATACCGGCCACTAATATATTTCAGTTCAAAACCAATATGACATTTGCAGTAGTAGCTTCCAAACGTGTTCACACATCTTCGATTATAGGGGCAGACGGCTTTACCAGATGCACACTCATCGATATCTAGGATGTACAACCAGAATGTATTGGTGATAGCCAGATTTCCTTCCTTCCCCAACAGACAGTCATGCTACAGAGATGCTGGCAGCTAAGCTCGCCAAACCCTTATACTCAGGTTTTGCTCTCACTTTCAGAGGCCATATCAAATATATGTTAGCTTGTGTTATCTTGAATTAGGCATGTGAGTTTGGTCTGATATACTGTATTCCTGGCATTCTTAAAATATAGGTGTTGGATTAACTAAGTAAGATTACTTGTCTGGGATCACTTTTTTGTGCATTGTCTTTCTCATACACAAAACGGAGAGCTGGGTAAAAATTTGTCATTCTTTAGGTTAAGAATTCGCCTTCCCTATATATCCCAGAGAGGCAAAAAAGTACAATCGAAACAACATCTGCACATGTATGTTCATCGCAGCACTGTTTACAATAGCCAGAATCTGGAAAAAACCCGAATGCCCCAGAACGGATGACTGGTTGAGGAAACTTTGGTACATCTATACAATGGAATACTATGCAGCTGTTAGAAAAAAGGAGGTCAAGAATTTTGTAGTCAAGTGGATGGGCATGAAAAGTTTCATGCTGAGTGAAATGAGTCAGAAAGAGAGAGACAGACATAGAAAGATTGCACTCATCTATGGTATATAGAATAACAGAGTGGGAGACTAACACTCAAGAACTGTAGAAATAAGTACCAGGAGGTTGACTCCATGGCTTCGAGGCTGGCCTCAGGTTCCGGGGAAAGGTCAACTCAGAGAAGCGATCACCAACTACATTGTAGTCGAAGGCCATGTGGGGGAAGGGAGTTGCGGGCTGAATGAGGGCTAGAGACTGAGCACAGCGGCCACTCAACACCTTTATTTCAAACCACAACAGCTAATTAGAGAGAGAAAACAGAAGGGAATGCCTTGCCACAGTGGCAGGGTGGGGTGGGGGGGAGATGGGATTGGGGAGGGTGGGAGGGACACAGGGTTTACGGGTGGTGGAGAATGGGCACTGGTGAAGGGATGGGTTCCAAACTTTGTATGAGGGAAGTATAAGCACAAAAGTGTATAAATCTGTAACTGTACCCTCACGGTGATTCTCTAATTAAAAATAAATAAATTTAAAAAAAAAAAAAAAAAAAAAAAAGAATTCGCCTTCCCATAGAAATGTTGTAGTAAACAGAAATAAACCCTGTGAATCTAATTTAATCTTTTATTACTTTTTGTTTTGTTTTATTTTATTTGTGGTCACACCCAGGAGTGCTCAGGGGCTATTCTTTGTT
Source organism: Sorex araneus (assembly GCF_027595985.1). Lineage (NCBI taxonomy): Eukaryota > Metazoa > Chordata > Mammalia > Eulipotyphla > Soricidae > Sorex > Sorex araneus. The sequence goes on along the minus strand of NC_073313.1, from coordinate 13,487,810 downwards.
CAGGGGTTGCTCATGGTGGTGGTGTGGAACATGCTGGCCAGAGATGAAACATAGATGAAACACCCCTGTGCACACCAGCTGTGTGTTCCAGTCCTCTGAGCTATTTTCATGGTCCCAATCTTTGATTACTTTCAGTGCAGTGTCAATGTTTTTATTTAGAGGAACTTTATAGGAGAAATTGGTGCTCCCTCCAGCACCTTGACCAGGAAATATTCCAATTGTAGTACAGAAGTAAGAATATAAAACCATGGGCTTAAGTGATAGCACAGTGGGTAGGGCATTTGCCTTGCACGCGGCCAACCCGGGTTCGATTCCCAGTATCTCATATGGTCCCCTGAGCACCGCCAGGAGTGGTTCCTGAGTGCAGAGCCAGGAATATCCCCTGTGCATCGCCAGGTGTGACCCAGAAAGTAAAAAAAAAATATAAAACCATATTTGCTTATTCAAATTAAAAGGAACTCTCTTAATCTTTTCATTAGGCTTGGTGTGCTATAGGAATGCTATGTGCTTCTCAATGTTATGCACAAATGCAATGTAATTATGTACAGTACTCTGAGTGTATACAATTTGTTGGCTGAATACAACTCGAATGCCGACAGGGACTAAAGTACAGTGAATCAGATGGTGGATTAGTCATTGAGGGGAACCTATCATAGCCCGTTGGCACTTCCATAACTGCCACGTAAAAAGTATACATAAGACACCTGTTCTGACCCACATCTGGGATGACAGTGCCAGGAATTCAGTTCCCTTAACCCAGAAAGAAAGCTCTTCCAGTCTCCTAGACATGCGGGACATTTAACCTGCTTATTGAGTTACCCTACCCAGAGAGGATCTTTCCTTTTCTTGGGTTTCTTCCCTATTGAGCTACTTTTCCCTAGTACCCCTCCCAAATCAACTGTGGCTTAGGGTCAGCGTCTATAGGACCCACAGCTGATACATGGAGTCACAGAAGGAAAAGTGACTCCAAGTACCCCAAGTTCCAAGCCATCAATTTGATGAAACTCCAAGTTATAAATGAAAGCTCTATCTGCTTTAAATTGATATGATTCATTATGCTTGCTGATTTTCTCCAAGCTAAATCAATTAGGGAGTACTTGGTCCATACAATTTAGAGTAAGCTTGAAAAACAATGAGGGACCATGGATAAAGTTTAGAGGTAACGTAATTGCCCTGCATATGTGAGGCTCTGGGATCCATCCCCAATGATGCAAAAGAAATAAATGAATAAAGACAACATGAAATTGGTGACACCTGCTTAAACAACAGAAACAGTATAAGCTCCTTCCAAATACTCTTACACCTAAAGAAATGTATAAATGAACTTTTTCCGGGAGAACATTAGCTAGAAATTAAGCTAAAACCCCATGGTCCTCAGAAAACAACTCACAGAATGACAATAAGAAGCAGGAAGATTTTCATTGCATATGAATTAAAATTCAATGTACAAGCTCAGTATAGGACAATCAAATGACTTTTTTCCTTCTTATACTGTGGCATTAGGCCACTCCTAGAGGATAGAGAAATGCTCTTCCAAGTATGCCAAAGTGACCCTTCTACGGAGCGTACATGGCTAAAGACATCATGGAAAGGGTCAAAGACATCTTGGAAAGGGATATGAATCTGTACTTTTAAAAGTTTACCATGTTGACTTAACTGGCAGATCATGACAAACGGAAACAGAGGAATTCAGTCCTGAGAGAAGGATAGGGGGTTGGGCGGATGCTCTCGTACCTGTACACGCTCTTCCATTGGGGGCCAGGCGGAGTCCCGAGGATGGACACAGACATCGCGGCCCTTCCTCTGTGTCTTCACAGTCATACTGGCAGTTTGTCGTGGCACATGTTCTTGAACCTCAGAAGTAGACAAGAATTAGCCTCTACCATCGAGGAGCTTAAGAAATGCTTTTCGAGGGGCTAGAGTGATAGCACAGCGGGTAGGGCGTTTGCCTTGCACGTGGCTGACCCGGGTTCGATTCCCAGCATCCCATATGGTCCCCTGAGCACTGCCAGGAGTAATTCCTGAGTGCAGAGCCAGGAGTACCCCTGTGCAATGTCTGGTGTGACCCATAAAAGCAAAAAAAAAAAAAAGACACGCTTTTCGAAAAACAATACCTTTTTGTTCAGAGGCATGTTCTGTAACATGTGACAGAGTAGTACGGGATAAGTTCACTAGCTATGACCCAAATGGACAATTCAATGAAACTGGCACGGGTGGTGTCTTGGCGACCTCTGGGTTGAATCCCACCCACAGTCTGTTAGCTAGCGTGCTGAATTGGAACATGGACCCCTCCAGGACCTAAATGCAGCTCTCATTTCAAATCACTCCTCTCTGCAAACTGCTTGGCCACTGGAAAGAAAGTAAAACTTCCTAGACAGATGATAATTCTGAGTCACTGGAATAAAGAATCCATTCCAGGGATCTCTGCGCTCAGAGAGAGTCTTTCGTGCGCCCATGTCAAACCTGTGGCACTCATGACTGAGTGGCTGTATCAAAGCCGTTCTGGGCCTCTACTTTTGCCACTTCCATCATGGATGCTGGAAAACCAATACTTGTCTTCTCCCCAGCTTCCCTTGCAACAAGCAAAGGGTGGCCCTATGATCGAGTTTTAGCCAAAGTACATAAAGTTAAGTCCTCTGGAGGGGGCAGGCGTCTGGGAAAGATACTGCTGTGTGATGATGAAAGAGGTGTTTGTTCATCAGCGATTACTTTCCTCTTTTATTTGCCAACCATCAATGTGTCTGCACTATATGGAACTGTGGGAGCCATTTTATGACTCTGAGGATACAAGCACGAGAATAAAATTGGCACTCTGAGGACGACAAAGACTAAGGCCTTGCTGAACTGTTTGGGACCTACTTGCTTATAGCATTTTATTTCATGCCCTAATTTAGTTGAATTTTTGGCTGCTTATTACTAAACGTGTTATTTCAGAAAATATATTTCCATAGTAGGGGTGTAATATATGTGGATGATAAGTGTCTACAATAGGGGAGTGTGGTGAATGAATTCCTTTTTTCACCGTTCATCTATAACATGGAAATCACCTAGTTGAGAAAAGACAGGGCCAGGTAACAGAAAATCAGCATAGCAAAAAGAAACCTGGAGCTAAAGGCCACTGTAAGCCATTATTAGTTGGAAACCTTTGTTTCTAGAAGCAACTTATGCACACTGACAGATATACTGTAGCACTGTTCTCCCTGTTCAATTGGGCACCAGTAATGTCTCCATTGTGAGACTTGTTGCTACTGGTTTTGGCATATGGAATATGCCATAGGTAGCTTGTCAGGCTCTCATGTGCAGGCAGGATACTTGTTAGCTTGCCCCTGCTGGGCTCTCTGAGAGGGACAGAGGAATCGAACCCAGGTCGGCCACATGCAAGACAAACGCCTTACCCGCTGTGCTATCGCTCCAGTCCGACAGATACACAGGTCCGGATAATGTAAGAGACACTTACCCTAGGCTGGAAGTTTAGTTATTCCCTCTTTATTGTCTTTGTTTTAATGAACCTTCCCAATTTACCTAATTTTATCTTTCCATTTGGGCAAATGTATCTTTTTTGGCTCAGATTAGGCTTTTGTGGAATGTTTCAGAAACATCCATTAGCATATATCATTTTTAAAAAATTTAAGTGATTAAAATAACAGCCTGGATAGTGTTTCCCACGGAGGGGAGGAAGGGAGGGTGGCGTTCTGGCAAAGTGATATTTGGTAGTGGCAACAAGGCACTCACATTCTCAGAATTCATTAAAATATGAACTTTTCTCTGTTTTTTTTTGTTGTTGTTTAGCATAGAATAATAAGGAATTTGGGGCAAAGACTCTTTGAATGCCTGCTTTATCTCTTGTGTTTTTGCTAACAGAGAATATTTCCCCAGGAGGGACAGCACTAAGGGTAGCCAACAGAACCCAGGTTTTCTTTTGGGAGGGGCTTTTTGGGTCACACGTGTTATGCTCAGGGGTTCCTCCTGGATCTGCACTCAAGAATTACTCCTGGCAGTGCTCGAGGGACCCTATGGGATGCTGGGAATCAAATCCGGGTCGGCCGCGTGCAAGGCAAACGCCCTATCCGTTGAGCTATCGCTCCAGCCCCGTGAACTCAGGTTTTCTAACCCTGGGAAACGACAGGATTAGTGGGAGAGATCCTGAGAACTATGCTTCAGGTTTTGGGGGGACAGCAGGGCAGAAGAGGAGATAGGGAAGGAGCTGGGAGGAGGGGATAATGGTTTTGCCCTCCCGCTGCAACAGAAAACCTGAAAGGCTCCCAGTGAGTGAGGGATGTTGGCGCTTACTCTCCCACAGGAGGTGGGTTCTTCCTGCTCACAGAACAGCTTTTCTTCTGAGGCATGCAAATCAGAGTGCATTTCCACCAAGAGTCACTAATCTTTGAGTGAGGGGGCAAGGGGCGTGAGAAAGGTACTGGTGGGAAGAATAGATACCCCAGACAGAAGTGACATTTCTCACTTCCCTACAACAAGACACTTCTTTTATTCAGCATGCCCATTGTAATGAGGAAACTCAATACCTCCCCGCATGCATACAGATCTATGAGGGGTTTCTCTTCCCAGTCAGTCTTTTTGTTTAAAGAGTTCGCGTTCAGAATAGACTAAACGGGGAGCAAATTGGAGGTGGCCAGGGACTGGGGCAGCAATAGAGGTTGACTATTATTGGGTGTAAGGTTGTTTTTTAATGCTGATGAAGATATTCTGATACAAGACACTAGCTGATAGTTTAACAACATTGTTGGAATACCAAATGCCAAGGAAGGGTACATTTTATTTATTTATTTTTGAGGTTTTGGGCCACACCTGATGGTTCTCAGGGTGAGTCCTGGTCCTGGCTCTGAGCTTTTGTCACTCTTGGGAGTGCTTTGGGGACCATATGTGGTGCTTGAACTGGAATTGGTGGAAGGCAAGACAAGTGTTTGACCCTATGCCTTCTCTCTGGCCCCTGCATTGAATATTCAAAAATGATTAAAATGGCGTGAAACTGGACTCTAACACTATTTACCAGTGTTGCTTGCCAACATTATCCAATAAAATAAAATGGTAAAAATGCCAAACTTCACATTACATGTATTTTTTGTTTGTTTCTTGGGCCACACCTGGCAATGCTTAAGGGTCACTCCCGACTCTGTGATTAGGAATCACTCCTGGCAGTGTTTGGGGGGCCATATGGTGCTGGGGATCACACCTGCGTTAGTTGCATGCAAGGCAAGCACCCTGCCCACAGTCCCATTTCTCTGGTCCCTCATTAAATGTATTTTAACACAATTTAAAAATTAAGTGCTTAAGGATATTTTATCCGTGGGCCATCTTAGAGTTGTTTCTTGGGTGTGTTTTGCTTTCCTCACCCAAGTCAACTTTTACCTTAGCCTCAATGGACAAAGTCACCTCTCAAACACCCATGACAGGGTCTTCCTCCCTAGACTTACTTGCACAGGTGGCATCTGGCATGAGCATGTGACCACTGAGGCAAAAGCACTTGTAGCTGCCATGCGTATTCACACATCTGTGTTGGCATGGCCGAGGTTTCACTCCACACTCATTCACATCTGTGGGGGAGCAATCAGAAAAATGGAGATAAGCAAAGAGAGACGTGGAAGAGTTCGAGGTGTGGAACTCAGACTTTCACACAACATGGGGGCAATGCTCTGCCTCATCTCTGACCCTCCTCGCTTGCCATTTTGGAGGGCTGGTGAGGATGTGTAGTAAATGGAATGATCAGATAGGGAATGTCAATGCGCACAACCACTATAACAAAACATTTTGGTGGAATTTAAGAAAACTACACGTGACCTAGTAATTTCACCCAACAGAAACTTGGGTGTGTGTTCACATACTAAAATAATCCCATAGTAGCTCTTTTCTTCATATATTTAACTGGAAGGAATTCAGTATCTCCACAAAAAGGAATGGATTAATGACTAGTGTAAGTCACCTGTTATTTAATGACATTTTGGTCAGCAACTAACATCACATATGATACTGATCATTTCATAGAAGACCGTGAAACTATATATACACATTGGTACCAACTTTATAAAAAATGTAAAAGAAGAGCAATCTGGAGAGGATCTGCTTTAAATGCCAATAACAGCTGTCTCCAAGTGAAAGGAGCTTTCTTCTATGTCCATTTCAGAATTTTCTAAAAGCAAAGAATGAATAACTTTTCCAGGTACATAGCTCAGTGATAGCATGCACGTTTTGCCTTGGGTTTGATCTCCAGTACTTCTCTCTCACACACACAGACTTAATAACTTCTTTAGTAAAGTAAAAAATGGTACAGAAGGAAAAAGAAAATCTGAAAAAACATCATAGTCATGGGCACAGGGCCTTGTCTTTGGAATGTGGTCACATGGGGGCCTCTTGTCTTAATTCCCTTAAGGAAGTTAAAGGAGAACAAAAGTGGATTCCAGGGAGGAGCAAATTCAGTGTGGCATTAGCTAAAGCTTATCCCATCAAATAAAGAAGTGGCAGCTTTAGTGTCTAAAAAGAATCTTTTTTGGGGATGGGAGAATTTTCAAACAGTGCTCATGGTGCCTGGGGGCGACTCATGGTGATTCTTGGCCAACCAGGCTGGCAGCTCGACATGAGGGCCTTAGGATGCAATGCTCCTCGGGTCCAGCGTTTCCAGGGACAACCAAGAGCTGGTTGAGTGATACCCAGGGCCCTGCCAGGCTATATCCAATTGTGCGGAATGGCCTTACGGTGCTGGAGATCAAATCAGGTTCTAGATTATGCCAAGCACACACCTCTGACTACGAGTTATCTCCCAACCCCCAAAATAACCTATAATGGGGATTTTTCCAACACCCTCAGTGGACATGGAACATCCCTGCTCCATTGTGTGTCTCTACCCCACCTGGTGGATCCCAACTGATTTTAATGGGGGGACTGAAAAATGCCAAGGGGACTTAACGAGAAAAGCAGCAGCATCCCATCAATTGGCCTTAATTCAGAGGTGACTCGCTCATCTCTTGGAAGAAGCACTCTTGGGAAAGATTTCAGTGGAGGGCTGATGCCTGTCTCCATTAATGGATATAAATGGACTTTGATCAGGCCCATCTGGGTGGGGAGGCTGAAGGGGAAGACAGACAGTCCCAAATTTGAGCCAACTGGACCATTCCCCTCAACTTCTCTACTTTCCTGGAATTTGAAAACTAGCATGAAAAATAGCTTCTGTATTTCAAAACTCCTGAGAAAGGCTCTTTGTACAGAATGCAAGACCTAAGCACAGTTTATTAAAGGCCAAGTGCTGGGGGAAGCACCAGCGTATCTGTCAAGCAGTTGGACTGCAAGTGTTGGACAAGGCAGAGGTGTCTCACTGAGGGCTGGCAACTCCAGAAATGTGATCTCCATCTATGCCGTTGCCCTTTGGCTTGGCTGCAAGGGTGGGTAATAGCACAGTGGACGGTGTGGGTACTTGTCCTTCTCTGGAACCCCATTCCTTTTTAGAATGCTAGCTGCTTTTTAAAAATATTATTATTTTTTTGTCACACCCTGCGATGCACAAGGGTCACTCCTGGCTCTACACTCAGGAATTACCCCTGGCGGTGCTCAGGGGACTATATGGGGATGCTGGGATTCGAACCCGGGTTGGCCGCGTGCAAGGCAAATGCCCTACCCACTGTGCTATTGCTCCAGCCCTGGTAGCTGCTTTTTGATAGAAGTTGAGCTTCAGTTGCTTATCTATGTTCAACTTCATTCTTTGAGGCTATTTTCTTAATATCTTCAAATTCTTCTAGCATGACTCTCTCAGCTTCATCACTGTTGATGTTTGGGGCCAAATCATCTCTTTCTGTGGGGCTGCCCGATGTCACTAGGGCATTGAGTAGCATCCCTTGTCTCTACCCAACAGATGCCAGCAACACGTCCTCCAAATATCTTCTTACATTGCCTGATATCCCCTGGAGTCAGACAACCAGATCCAGCAAGTTTAAATGTAGGACACTCACTTACATTTGAATTCTTGTTGACTAATATTTTAAGTACTAGTATATCACTGTATCACTGTCATCTCATTGCTCATCGATTTGCTCAAACGGCACCAGTAATGTCTCCATTGTGAGACTTGTTTATACTGTTTTTGGCATATTGAATACACCACGGATTGCTTGCCTGGCTCTGCTGTGCGAGTGAGATATTCTTGGTAGCTTGCTGGGCTCTCCAAGAGGCGTGGAGGGGATTGAACCTGGGTTGGCCACCTGCAAGGCAAATGCCCTACCCACTGTGGTACATTTGAAAACTATATCCACTACAAAATGACCTGTTTATCTGAAATTTAAATCTATCTGGGTGTCAGTAGTTTATCTAGCAATATTTCGAAGGGAACAAAATTGCTCCAGTTGAGAATCACTGTTTTGATATTATAAAATTAAATTATAAAATATTGCTGTTTTGATATTTAAATCTTTAGATAACCAGGCTATAAGAAAAATCATAAGTTGTGTTTGAAAATATGTCAGTTATGATAAAGTGATGCATGTCATTCAGCCCATAAATCCAGTTTTTAGCCCATAAAATTCTCATGATTTAGTACTGACAATAACAGTGAAAAATGGCACAACTAACAGTGTTTTAATAAACCTATTGCTTTGCAGTGCCAGGGTTGCAAGGCATGTGATATAGCACTGAACTACACCCCTGGCCCCAAATTAAGTCTTTTTGTAAACAGCATTAAATCATTCATTCTGGGCACCGGGCTCCAGCCTTGAAAATTCTGTATGCCCTGATCTGCAAAGTTGCCCACAAGAAACATTTATGTTCGTACTCTCATAGAAAGGATTTTGGGGGAGAGCTAGAACAAGCCACTAACTTCTAAAACATTCTAAAAATGATTTGCTTAACGGGAAAACAGGATTTTTATCTCACTTGTTGGCAAAGACCTTGGAATGAATTTTACATTTTTTTTCTGGGAGGATTTAATTGAACACTCTGGTTCTAGAACTATTTTCCTTTGAAGATCTGATTTAACCCTGGGAATCCTAAGTACAATCAATACTGTGCCACAAGCCCGGTCACAAAATAGAATTACTTTAAAAGCTCTGATGTGAGTTTTCATCACCACTTGGTTTGTTGTACTGACCTTGACTGCAGGTCTTCCCAGTGTACCCTGGAAAGCAGCGACATTTGTTGGGTCCCACACACTCACCGAATTTGCACTTAGGTTCACATGTGGCTGTGAAAGGAAAAAGTGTTTTGACAATAAAAAAAAACAGTAATAGTTAGAACAGGGGGACTTTTCCGCAGGACAAATAAATGATAGACATATTATAGAAGATGCTATCGATATGAGCATCCTTTCCCTCTCATCTGTTTTCACACTTTTTTTGTTTGAGGGCCACATACAACAGTTCTGAAGGGCTATTCCTGGAACTACGCTCATGGATGACTCCTGGCAGTACTCAGGGGACTATATGTATTGCTGGAGACTCAAACCTGGGTTGGCCATATGGAAGGCAAATACTTTAACCCCTGTACTATCTTTCTGACCCTGTTTTCACATTTAAGATCCTGGAAAGTGTTTTTCTTGTAAACTAACTCATCCCCCGACATCCCTACACCTCATAGCCAGCCAGCCCACTCTCATCCAATTTTGCAGATAAATGCAATTTTGAAAAAGAAGTATAATGTAGGGATCCAAAGAGACTCTAGAGTAATGCAGAGACAAGTGTTAAGGCTCCTTTTCTTTCTGTCACTTGCCTCTTTTTTTAATCTTCTATGTTTTCCCTCCTGTTTGAGTGATTGAAATATTTTTAAAACTGTGCCTTTAAAAGGAACAGCCCATGAATCTGAAGCAGGAAGAAAATACCTCCAGGCCCAAGGATGGGTCTCAATAGCGTGATGCTAATGCTGCTAAAGTTGTGCTGTGTTGCTCTTTATTGTGGTGATGATGGTGGTGGCGGTGGTGGGGATGATGATGTGCTGGTGATGATGAAAGATATGAGAAAGTCAGGGTTTGTTTTTGTTGTGCCATATATCTATACACTTGACCAATCAGGCACTTAATAAATATTTGTTTGATGAAAGAATGATAGGAGCAGAGATAGCATGTTTAATTGACTCAGTTGGAGGCCACAAGAAAACAGTTCGAAGATCAAAAGTTTGAAGCCAGTTCTTAAGGAGGATGTTGTGTGGGAAAAAGTCATAGGAGATTACACTCATTTGTGGAATGAGTGCAATGAATTTGTGAAGTGATTACAATAATTTGTGGAACATAAAAATATGAGACTAATACCTAAGGGCAGTAGAAACAAGGGCAAGGAGGATTAGTCTATAGTTGGAAGCCTGCCTCAAGTGCTGGGGAAGAAGGCAATTAGGATAGAGAAGTGACCATTATGACAAAATAGTTGGAAATGATCACTCTAGATAGGAACTGTGTCCTGAAAGTAGTAGGTAAAGGAACAAACATGAAAAACTCTTAGTATCTGAATTGTAGACCATAGTGCCCAGAAGAAGAGATAGAGGTGGGGGAGGGAGGGGAAGAAAGGAGAGAGAGAGAGAGTGAGAGGAAGGGAGAGGGAGAGGGAGAAGAGAGGGTGAAAGAAAGAGTGTAGAGAGAAGGTTAGAGAGAGGGGAGAGAGAAAAGAGAGAGAAAGTGCCTGCCACAGAGCCATAGAGGGAGGCTTGAGGGGTGGTGGTGGGAGGGAAATTGGGGTCACTGCTGGTGGGAAATGGACATTGGTGGAGGGATGGGTGTTGGATCATTGTATGATTGAAACCTGTTCACAAACAGCTTTGTAACTACGTATCTCACAGTGACTCAATTAAAACATATTTTTTTTAAGAAAGAAGTGTTGACAAGCTTAAGAAACGTCATAGGAGAAAAGGGAAATGGGGAGGGGGAGAGAGAAAAAGAGAGAGTGAGGGAAAGAGAGAGAACTGAGCAAGAAATGAAGACATAAGAAAGAAGGCGGGTAGGGAATTGAGTTCCCAGCAGTTTCTGTATCTTCTGTCGTTCATAAGCAAGCACAGTAAGAGAGAATGACAGCAATTGCCAAGGAATTCTCTTCCCTCTGCTCGTTATTGCTCTGGATCACTGTACACTCAGTTCTGAGCAAGCCTGCTCCTCAAGGGAACATCATCTTTCTATTTAATCACAGACCCTACATCTTTGTTAGTATCACACTGTTTTCCCAGTTACATAAACTCAGTCTTGGTCATCTCTGAATTTTTTGTCCCCAAACTTAACACGTACAAGACTTTTTGAATTGTCTTTGTCTCACATTTTGTTGACACCAAACACATGCTATTACACTTTTTCCCAATTCATTCAACGGACAGATACTGTATCCACTTGGTGCCTCATATCTGGAAAATGATGCTGCCTCCTCCTTCTCCTCTCCCCACTGCTGAAGGACTCTAACAGCTTCGCTTCCAACTGGAACAAACTCTATGGTACAACTGATAAACTAGACTTCTCTGATCCACCACACTAAAATGAGACTTTTCTGGAAACCACATCTTGGTCTAGCTTCTTATTCCTTTTTTTTCTCTTTTTGGGTCACACCCAGTGATGCTCAGGGGTTACTCCTGGCTCTACACTCAGGAATCACTCCTGGCGGTGCTCAGGGGACCATATGGGTTACTGGGAATCGAACCCGGGTCGGCTGTGTACAAAGCAAATGCTGTACCTGCTGTTCTATCGCTCCAGCCTCATTTTTCTTTTCCTTTTTTTGATGGGGGGGTCTAGCTTCTTTCACAGTTCCCTCACTCCCTTACAGAGTTCTCTGGACAGTAGCCTTCAGTAGACTATCTGGACAAAAATTCCTCTACAGGTTCTGCCTTAGGGAATCAGATGTCAGAAACAACATTAATTCACATTTCAAAGGCCAGCTCTGATGGCACCACATTTGGTACAGAGGTCAACAAATAATCATTTACCATGTATCATGTACTAAGGAATGAATAATAATATTCACTCTTCTGAATACAATCACTGTCACTGTCATCTCGTTGTTCATCAATTTGCTCGAGCAGGCACCAGTAATGTCTCCATTGTGAAACTTATTGTTACTGTTTTGGGCATATCGAATACGCCATGGGTATCGTGCCAGGCTCTGCCGTACGGCGGGATACTCTAGGTAGTTTGCCAGGCTCTCCGAGAGGGACGGAGGAATCAAACCCGGGTTGGCCGAGTGCAAGGCAAATGTCCTACCCGCTGTGCTATTGCTCCAGCCCTGAATACAGTGCAGGTTTCACAATCATTATCTGATCTAGGTCTTTTTTCAGCGTTAGTTAATTCTGTGCTTTAGACAGAGACAATACTATGGCAAAGGTAAACTATCTCTTCTTTTCAAATCGATTGCTACCGTAGCCTGGCGTGCCCTCCTTTAATGGTTACTATTCCAGGACCTTCCAAAGTTCTTCCTTCTAGAATCTTCACTGTTTCCTCCAGCCACATGTGAACTTCTACTAGCCTTGCAGATAGCCACAGACCTTTTATGGCTTCACCCATGAGCGGGTCATCTCCATCTTATTAAATAATCAGACAAATATTTGGCTTTTTATCCCTGAATTCTCTCTACTACCTGATCCTAAGAACTTTTGGCTTGAACATTCAGCTTGGTTTTCCCTACAGTATTTCATAGTGCTATGAACCTGTTCACTGTATCACTGTATAACTGTTATCCTGTTGTTCATCAATTTACTTGAGCAGGGGGCCAGTAATGTCTTTATTCATCCCTGTCACGTGCTAGTGTAGCCCAATGGCATATTGGGGGCTCTTTCAGGATCAGGGGAATGAGAACCATTGTTGTTACTGTTTTTGGCTTTATCGAGTATACCACGGGTAGCTTGCCAGGCTCTGCCATGCGGGTGAGATACTCTCGGTAGCTTGCCGGGCTCTCTAAGAGGGATGGAGGCTTTTGGAGTGGCCTCTAATCACCCTCAAAAAACCTCTTCCTCCCTTCTCTGGCTGACCGTGGAGTTGATTTCAGTGTCTTAGTTCTTATTACTGTTTCATAATTCTCATTACATACAGTTTCTTATTTGCAATTTCTTATTTGTCATTATAGTCTGTCCTGGGTTCAATCTTCGGCACCCTGTGAGGTCCTCTGAATCCCACCAAAAGTGATCTCTGAGTGTAGGGTAAACTCTGAGTACTTCCAAGTGTGAGAAATGTAATTGAATGAGTGAACTTCACTTTGATTCTGACTTAAACAAGTTATTTGAAGTGTCTTGGGAAGAATAGCATTAATAATCACGAATCATGAATCACGAAATCCCATTTATCATCGATTTCTCAAGCGGGCTCAGTAACCTCTCCATTCATCCTTTCCCTGAGATCTTAGAAGTCTCTCTTGACTCGACTCGGCCCTCCCAATGATGTTGCACTGGAGACTCTTTCAGGGTCAGGGGAATGGGATCCAGCTTATTACCGGATTTAGCATATGAATACACCATGGGAAGCTTGTAAGGCTGTCCCATGTGGGCAGGAAACTCTTAGAAGCTTGCCAGTTTCTCCCAGAGGGAGGAGTAGGCTAGAAGATATCACGCAGGCGTGAAACGTCCGCGGTATTCTGGGAGCTTGCTTTTAAGTCTCTGGATGTTGGCCGTTGATGGAATTACACACACCTGGGTTCCTCTGCCCGTACCTTCATGCGTGAGGCCCATCCGAATGTGTGGAGAGGGGCCTTGAGCATGGCTGTAGCTAGGTTCCGGTGGTCTTTGGCCTTCGGGAGCTCTGCTCGGGGTGGGGAGGGAAGCTAGAGCCCATCCCCTCTGAAGGGCCCCAGGGAAGACAGCCAGGCATGTGGGCAAGAGACTCTTATATTAATAATGAGATTTCAAAATCTACAGTGCATAGAGCATACTTAATATGAACCTGTTAGATACTGAAATTGATCTTGAGAAAATCAGAGGTGTAAAACAGAACAGGGGACATTTTAGGGTTCTGAGAAAATTACAAATGAGAAGGTGGGGGATGTGTTTCTTAGCATCCCATATGGTCCCCTGCGTACTGCCAGGGGTAATTCCTGAGTCCAAAGCCGGGAGTAGCCTCTGCATTGCTGGGTGAGACCCAAAGAGAAAATAAATAAATAAATAAATAAATAAACTAAAAGAATAAAATTAAAAATAAATAAATAAATAAATAAATAAAAATTCTTCCCCTTTTAAAGCAAAGAGAGAATTTTATTTCCAGTGCCTCTTTTTTATGGATATGTACTTTTTTTATGGAGATGCAGCTTTTGAGTTTAAATGTCAGAGAAACAAATCTCTTTTCCTTTTTTCTAAAGGCTCAACACCTTTTGATTGTTCCCTGGAAAGTCATTTCCAATGCGGTCCAGACAGGAAAACCCAAGATATGTGCCAAGCAGAACAGAAGAGAAATGGTGAATAATATCCTGCCGGCTGTCAGGTCAAAACTCCAGAAAGATGTTTTCAATTTACAATCACTTTGGATCCAGGGCTTGAGCAGCCAATCCTCGGCACGGGCAATTTGAGTTTCTGTCTAAAATGTCCCAAGACTAAAGTAAGCTTGAAAGTGAAGCTCTTGGGGCTGGAGTGATAGCACAGCAGGTAGGGCGTTTGCCTTGCACACGGTCAAGCTGCGTTCGATTCCCAGCATCCCATAGGGTCCCCTGAGCACCGTCAGGTGTAATACCTGAGTGCAAAGCCAGGAGTAACCCCTGTGCATCACCAGGTGTGACCCAAAAAGGAAAAAAAAAGAAGGAAAGTGAAGCTCTCTCATTCAGGTCTCTCCCTGCCTCCTCCACCTGCAGCTTTTCCTGGAGGACTCTCCCCATCTCACAAGTGCCCTATGTTTGCAGGTTAATGAGAGTGTGGCACGAGCGGACCCTGTCTGGGAGAGACACAGGCAGAACAGAGGTCGCACCTAGACCAGGCATCTGAGGAATGGAGGGCTCGCAGCTGATGGAGGCGAGGCCTGGGCAGGCCTCACAGGCCGGGGGCTGGTGCCTGCTGGGGCAGGTTGACGTGCCCTCTTGTCTCATTACCACCCTCTGACTTGGAAATCAGACACACTCCGACTTGGAAATACTAACCTCCCTGTTTGGGAGGTACTTTGGGGAGCATAGAGTTTTACCTATTGGGAAGGACTGCACACATTGAAGGAAATGCGAAACTGAGTTTTAATCCGGAAATCATGGCAATGCTGTGAGTCTGACCATTTGACCGAGGCAGTGGGGGGTGGACATTCTCTTTAGTAGGCGAACTGGCATAGGTGAGGATTTGGGGTTTTTTTGTTTTTTTTTTTTTTGCTTTTTGGGTCACACCCGGCGATGCACAGGGGTTACTCCTGGCTCTGCACTCAGGAATTACCCCTGGCGGTGCTCAGGGGACCATATGGGATGCTGGGATTCGAACCCGGGTCGGCCGTGTGCAAGGCAAACGCCCTACCCGCTGTGCTATCACTCCAGGCCCTAGGTGAGGATTTTGCAGCGTGAACATCTTGCATTCCTTGGTGCCTCCAGGGTCCTTCAAAAACTCCCCACACGTACTGAGAAGAAAAGTGCTGGGCTGTGGGGATTGTGGTCAAATGACCTGATCTGGTTTCAGAAAAGCTCTTCCAGAAAGCCAAAGCTCACCCCAACTTATTTCCCCTAGACACATACAAGCTCTAAGGTAGTGAGTGCTGATGAAATTTGGGTGATAGAATAGATTCCCAATTGTGTACGCACCTGGGTTTTCCCCCGTTCCACCTGTTTGACTTCTAATGAAAATGTGTGAGGTTGTGTCAAGAGAAGGCATAGAAGCAAACTGACCATCTCACCCTGGTGTTTTACGTTGGAAACGTGCGATGAGTTTTTAGTTCCTTGTAGATTAAGGGTAATGTTTGAGGCCTGTTTGAGGTGTTCAGGAAAGCACACAACCATCAGTGCTTTCACTCTACACCCTCTAAGGTAGCGTTGTTCTTCCTGTGCTGTCGTGGAACAAACAGGGGCCCAGTGAACTAAGCCACCTGAATTGAGGGCATGCACCTCATTGTGATTCTCTAGACAATGTCCTTGCTCCGGACACCATAAATCCCTGTGGTGTGACAACTGTCCTTTCAACGGACAATGTCTGGGTGGGAGTGCTTGTTTAACTTTATCGAGGTGAACAATCAGTAATGAACTTTTATCATATATTTATATTTTCTCCCCATCCTCTATTTCCTCACAAGGAAGAAGACAGTGGGAGATTCCGCATGGTATTGAGCATAAGAGAACGTCATCACATTTGTCAATGTTTCATGGGTTTAGATTAGGATCAAGTTCTGTACTCACCTATGCTCTATCCAGATACATTTGAACCAGCTGAAAGGGAGGAGGTGAGCATAGGGACAGACAAGCAGAAAGAAGGGAGCACTGTTATTCTTGAAAATGCCTAACTTTTTTTGTGCTTTACAATTTATAAACCATTATGATCCATACCGACGCTTAAAGTGCACAGAGCATGCCAATTCTATTCCACAGATGAGGAACTTCAGTAAGCCATATGCCACCTACAGACACTGGGAGAGTGAGTCCAGATTCTTTCCCTTCTCTGTACCTGAAGCCATACCTAAGGGTCAGAATAATATGGGTTTGACTGCCCTACACTCTAATTGCTGGTTATTAGAGAAAATGCTGTAATCCCTCCCCTCCCCAACTCTCTCAACGATATCCGTGCCCTGTCTCAGAGTTGCTATCTACATAAACGGCACAATGTCCACAGCAGATTGTGGTGCCTGACTTCAAATATGTATGTAAGAATCTGAAAAACAACAACTTAAATCTTGCATGTATGCACGATCTCCTTGAAACCACATAGAAACTGGCACAATGGGCTTTTTAGAAATGTGAGTAACAAAACTATTAAGTAAATGGTTTTACTTTTCTGTGACTAAAGTCTACTGGCTGGCTGTTTGGAATGAAAATGCGCTTAAGAGAACTGTATTTGTAGTTTTCTTTAAGAAGTGCATTTCATTAGAAATCAGTTGGAACAAATTATTCTTTAAAGGAGGCATCTATTTCCTGATTTTTCCTAACTCAGTTTCTCCAGAATTAAAAAAGGCAACCACAAGTAGCTAGTCATACTTGCTATGAGAATAATAGAGATCACTGACAAGGAGTCCCCTAAAACAAATCACATCTTGGAGAACACTCTTTGATGTCACAAATATAAACTTAAGGACCCTGGTTATTCCTTAACACAGGGTAGTCTGACTTCTTACAAAATTACCTTCGCAAACTCCCCGGCTTCCCCTTCTCCAGCCATAACAGCAGGCCAGTTTGGTTCCATAGTGACACAGTCCAGGCTGCAGTAACATTGTCGATGAGGACAATCCATGATGCCTTGAACTGCAAATAAAGAGCCAGGTATTATAATTGAGCCAAAAGAAAGAGCAGCACCCTTCTTAGTTACTACATAAACACATGAGATGCCAGTTCATTTTTTTTAAATGCTTATTTTATTTTATTTTTATTTTTATTTTTTTGCCTTTTTATGGGTCACACCCAGAGATGCTCAGGGGTTACTCCTGGCTTTGCACTCAGGAATTACTCCTGGCGGTGCTTGGAGGACCATATGGGATGCCGAGGATCGAACCCGGGTCGGCCGCGTGCAAGGCAAACGCCCTACCCGCCGTGCTATTGCTCTGGCCCCCGAGATGCCAGTTCATTTTTATGGACTGTTTGTTGTTCAATTTGGAAGACTTGATTTTGGGAAAGCAAACTCTTGCCACCACGCTTTCAAGCCTGCCTTTCCCCCAGCAATTAGTGTCATCACTTTCTTACTTAGGTTAAAGGAATGGGTTTATGAAATCTATAAAATGAGGGTACAAGGAAATGACTTGAACCGTAAGTCTCTGAATTGTGCAAAGAGGTATGTTTCAACTCTGCTCTGTAGAGTCACCAGGACCAGCCATTTTGGTCCATGTTAGAAGTGAATGTGAGATTGTCACTTCCTGGCTTTGTCCCAGGCAAAAATGCTGCAATCTAGCCCCATCAGGTATTTGGGAATTATGAACCAAACTGGACTCTCCATGACAGGAAAGACTATTGAGAGCTGGAAGGGCTCTGGGGCTCCTTCAGCAAAGCTGTCACAGATGAGGAAGTCCCTACCCAGAAGAGTGACAATCCCTGCAGAGTCAGATGCTGGAGATTCTGGAAATGCCTTCCAGAAACACCATAGACTAAATGATTACTGTGGAGCAGGGGTGGGCAAATGCTTTCCAAAAAGAGCCAGATGGTACATATTTCAGGCTGTGTGGGCTATCCGAGCTTGGTCCAAGAGCAAAAGCAGGCATAAGCAATAGTGAACAGATGGATGCAGCTGTGCTCTCTAGAACTTTATTTAAGGGCACTTAAATTTGAATTGAATATGTTTATCCTCTGCCATGGAATAGAATTATTATTTTGATATAGTCTTAACTATTAAAAATGGTAAAGATCATCCTCAGCTCATTAGTCATGTGAAAACAGAGGACCAAAAAGTCATGGCCTCCTCACTGTCCCTATCTGAATCCTGAGATAGTGAGCCCTGCCAATAAGTGTCCCCAAGTACTCAGGGCCAGGGAGGAAGTTCACCATGTGTTCAGACAGGGTGGCCAACAGATTCTGAAAGGAAAGAGTTGAGTCGTATAGTTGGGAGCAGTATGGCATTGCTTCCTCTTGCATTTTAAATACGTTGCAAAACGTGGGCTCTTTAACAGACAAGGAATGCTATACTTTTTGTTGCAGGACTTAACTTCATCCAAGTTAAAATCTTAATTGGGGTCGAGAAGTTAACCTTGCATTTCTCTCAGGTCCAACCTCACCCCATAATTTGGTTATTCAGAGAAAAGATACAGAGGTGGACAAAGAGGTGGTACAACCTATTTTATTATCAGGGACCACCATGGGCAAGGGAAGCTGTGCTATTTTCTTTTTCTGAAGGGAACTGTTTTTGTACTTCAGTGGAAATATTTTTTGGAGGGTGGTGGTTATGAGTTAATCACTCCATTTTTAAACACAGGGACTGTCAATCTTTACATGACCGATATGGGCGGCCAGATAACTATTTGTTGGGGAAGGGGGCTTATCCTATGCACTGTAGGGTGTTGTACAGCATCCCAACCTATAGAGGCCAATAATACTCATACCTTTAGTTGGCACAACCAAAATGTCTACAGATATTGCCAAATGTCTATTTGGGGGAAATTTTGTCCCTCTTAAGTACTATTACTTGAAAATGAAACATCTACTGTGCACTTGCTATACCCCAAGTACTGTATGAAGACAGAGTGATGATCAATACAGTATATTTGCTCTTTTAAGTTCAGTTGACTATGGCACTACTATAGCACGGGAAAGCTTTGTGAATTTCATGAAACAGCCTACAGATCTTTGATGAACAGTAATGCAGCCATTATTAACAATTCTGCAAGGAATACCACAATCTTGAACCAGATTGCATATAACTATAACTCCTAAATCAGAAGCCATGTACCAGTAAACACAAAGTGTGTCAAGTAAATCACCCAAATAGCTGGTCCAAACACGATGATACCTTTAAATATAGATACACATAACATAATATGTGCTCTTTTAGACTGTACAATTTCCTGACTTTAGTATATTTGCTTTGTTATGCAGCCATCACCACTACCTAATTACAGAATAAGTCCAGCACTCTCCAAAAAAATGCATACCTATTAGAAGGTAGTCTCAGCTACCCCCTGCCTCCAGCCCTCCCCCCAAAAAAAATCTTATGGCCTGAATTTTTGCATTTTCTAAGCATTTCCCATAAATGTAAATATACACTATGTAGTCCTTTAGTGTCAGGCTTCTTTTATTTAGAATAGCTTCAAGGTTCTTTCATGCTGGAGCATGTATCAGTTTTTCATTCTTTCCTATTTCCACAAAATCTTCTATTGGGATAATTTCTATTCCATTGGAATGACATTCTATTGGAATGATACCACACTTTATCTAGCTATTCATCAATTGGCGGACATTTAGGTTGTTTCCACCTTTGGGGTATTATGAGTAATGCTGTGGTGAACATGAGTGTACAAGCTTTTGTGTGGACTTATGTTTTCATTTCTCAGGAGAATAAAATTTCTAATTCATATGGAAACCATATGTTCAATTTTTTGGAAGAAGCATACTGTTTCCCAAGATGGTTACATCATTTTTCATTCCTACCAGCAACATATTAACGTTCTAATTTCTCCACATACTGACCAGCAGTTGTTACTGTCCATTAATTTTATTATACACATTTCTCTATATTGCTACATTAATATCATCTAGTGGATGAGAAATGGTTGTCTATTGTAATTTTGATTTGATTTTCCTTGATGGTTAATGATATTTTGCATATGTAATATGTTTCTAAGCAATGTGTGGATCTTTTTTGGAGAAAGGTCTATTTACTCCTTTGTATGTTTTAACTACTATTTATCTTTCAATGTTTTTGAATCTTAAATGTAGATATTGAAACTAGTCAGTAAAAATAGAAACCTCCATACCTTAGTAAATAAGATAAATTGATAACTTTGTCTCATACTGCAAGAACTTTTATCTAGATCACCAGAGAATAGGTATCTGGACAACATACTCCTGTAATACAAAGTTCCAGCATCTATTTTCTCTTTATTAAAAAGCAGAGTTGATGTTTGAGTCACAGGAACTAATATTGTTTGAGAAAGGAGAGGAAGCTATCACAGGAAAGGTGATATTTGAGTTGGGTGTTAGAAGAAAACATGATAAACTTGAAGGCTATGGGGCATTAAAGTCTAAAGGTATAAAGGGAAAATTAAGGGCTATAAGTGGGTAACTTATCTGATGATATCTTCCCTTTGAAAAATCAATCACGGAAAAAGTCTGGAAAACACACTATAGGGAGGCAGAAAGGATCAGTGATAACAGTTGTCTTGGAAAGAGGTCTCTGGTCATTGGAACTGGGGTAGTGGGAGAGGAGGAAATGATGCAAATAAGGTAAAAGACTTGGTAATGGATTAATCATTCATTCATTCACTTTTCTTTTTTATTTATTTATTTATTTATTTATTTATTTATTTTTTGCCTTTTGGGTCACACCTGTCGATGCACAGGTGTTACTCCTGGCTCTGAACTCAGGAATTACTCCTGGTGGTGCTCAGGGGACCATATGGGATGCTGGGATTCGAACCTGGGTCGGCTGCATGCAAGGCAAATGCCCTATCCCCTGTGCTATCACTCCAGCCCCTCACTTTTCTATATAAAAATATTTATTGAATACGTACAATGTATGTGCTACAGGTTTGTCTGCAAAGGTTAAGCAGAAACCAAGAGAGGACATAAGATCTCTGCCCTTATGAACGTTAATTTACTTCATATTCAAGAAAGATACATTATTGGGTAGAATAGAGTGTTGCATTTCTAGATCAAGGAATATGGGTGGAGGAAGACATCCAGGAATCAAGGAAACAATGAGTTTCCTCTTGGAACATACTGATTTTGAGCTCACATTAGAGAGACAACCAAGGATAGATACTGACTAGGAGGTTGGATATTTTGGTCAAAAGCCCAGGAAGCATAAGTGAATTATGGAGTAGTAGTTGGTTACTGGCTTTATAAAGTGGAAGCAGGGTAAGAAGGGAAGGAGGATTAGGTGAGAGTTTAAAAGAAACTGGTAAATATGAAGTGAGCCAAGAATGAGGAAGGCCCAGAAAACGACCCAAAAAGACTCAGAAAAGTAGAATAAAAGTAGGCAAGTTCAGCAACAGGAAATCCAAATGAGGAGAGAAAGAGTGTAGGAACTTTACTGATGTTGAGAAACTATATAATATTGTGGCTAGGACAATGTTCTTCTGAATTTGCATCAGACTTTATTGCTTTCATGTGAAAAGGCAAAACTTGGTCAATTTGAGGTGTATTAATTTCTCCCAAGTCATCATTTTTGACATTGTACAAAGTGTCACTTATAAAATTTTCCAAAATATTACTGGCTATCAAAAATGTAATGAGGTTTCCTTCTGTGTCCTAAGTACTGCCTTCCTTAGTCACAAATGCATCATGACTCTGATGAAAGACATCACACATTTGTCGTTAAATTTATTTTTTACTCTAATTTGTTGGAAGATTTGAGAAAATAACTGTTTAAAAATCAACTCATATTAAAAAATAAGAAAATAAATTCTGATATTCAGGGAACTATACAAATTAGAAAAAAGTTCAACCCCCAACTGTTCTGCGGATATGTATAGTTTCTGCTTCTTTCCTAAAGGAAACCAAGCAGCTTGAAACAACATTGTAGGAAAAAACCATCAGTGAACCATGAGAGTCCATAAATGAACAACATGCCTTTCAATGAATGGGTTTACCATCCATGTATCCACCCACTCTTTAGCGATCCTTCAAAGGGATAGCCACAAATGGGATTTCACTGGTTTAATCATCAAATTCTGCATCTGGTTTTGGAAAAAATCAGTTTAGGGGGATCACTAGTGAGTAGAACTGCTAATAATTACTTACTGATTTGTAGATGCCAGAGGAAATTGATTTATTATACCAAGAATCCAACTCTGTATTCTATGCTAGCCAGTATGTTTAATGCACATATGCAGCTCTTTAAAATTATGGATACAAAAGAAAATTATTAAAATATTCATGTTTAAGTGAAACAGTATTATTGAGGAGAAGAAAAGAATCCAATATCGGTTAGTATAGTACTGGCAATCAGAGCAGGCATTTCATTCCATCTTATAATATTTTTTAAAACACTAAAATTTAAAAGGCTTAATATTTAGTTTCTACATAGTGCCTACCTTGACATTGAAAGTCAATGCATGATTCTGATTTCTTCCCAGCCCCTCTGTCTTTTGCTCTAGTCCTATGAACACATTCATTTTTCCATTAGTAACTTAGTAATTCTTTCATTTTAGTGCCTGGTTGAGAGTATTCTGGATAAGAAAATATTATTAACTCCACACGGCAGAGCCTGGCAAGCTACCCGAGGCGTATCCGATACACCAAAAACAGTAACAAGCCTCACAGTGGAGACGTTACTGGTGCCCGCTCGAGCAAATCGATGAGCAACGAGATGACAGTAACAGTGACAGTGAAATCTGGGCCAGAGAAACAGTGTAGCAGGTATGGTACTTCCCTTGTGTATGGCTGACTAGATTCCATCTCTACTATTGCATATGGTTCCCTGAGCACCGCTAGGGAATAATTCTTGCATGCGGAGCCAGGAGTAAGCCCTGAGCACTGCCAGGTATGGCCAATAAAAGAAGTTAAACCTCAGTAAATTTCTATTTTGTATTTGTTTATTCGCCTCCTAAGCAGTGCATCAGAGGCTCTCGGGGCCACTCCCAATCAGAGTTGTCCAACTGAAGTGGAAGTTCAGTGCTAGAGGCCAAGGATGTATGTGGTGATGCTCAGGCCTCTTAGTGCTTGTTTGGGATCTGCAGTGCCAGGGACCACCAGGGTAACTCTGGAGGTGTTGGACGCCTCCAGGGCTATACTAAATGATGGTCTGGAGGTCATTTGATGCTAGGGATGGAATCTGGATTGTACACACAAGTTATAACCCCCATACTATTTCCATGTCCCCCGAAACTGCCATTTTATAAATTAAAAATGGTCAAATGTTGCAATGTGACAATCATGGAAAAGAAAGGTTAAGGCTCTCAGTTCTGTTTCTTCATCTCTCAGGCCCAGATTCAAACTCTAATTCCCACCGAGTCTGCCAGTTAGATGGGACTACATGACTGATTTCGACCGATATGTAATGTGGGTAGATCACTCCCAGGCTGGGCTTTCAGAACCTCTAATGGGATCTCAGACACACTTGTCTTCTTGTCTTCCACCAATTCTTTGCAAAAATAGGAGACTATGGACATGATAGATGGACTCAGGCTCAATGTGAAGGCAGGCATCAGTCTCTTAAGCATATTTTGCACTTTGAGGCAAGTAAAGAAATTAACTTTTACTGAGACTTTGAGATGATTTGCTGCAAAAATGAGCTTATCATGATAACCATAATAGCATTTCAAGAAACATCCCTTCTTAAAATTGAATATGTGGAATTTTACCACCTTATATATGAATCCTTTCATATAAAAATCTTACAAAGCTAGCCATTTGCATTGCATTTACTTCCATATTTCGTGAAGCACACATTTTCCCCATAAGTTTGACCAGTGCAGAGTCAAGGACGTGGTTCAAGTGGTAGCTCACATAAGGGCAAATAACTTGCATGTGCAAGGTCCTGGCTTCAGTTTCAGCACCTTCAGCATGTAGCCTTGGCAGTCCCAAGTACTTTGGGGATGAATATCATGGGGAATGGCCCATATTCCCTGAGCATTCCTGGAAGTGTCTCATTTCTAAAAACTGGACCGGTGCACTCTAGAATACCAAGAACACATGCATAAGACATAGCATCAATGGTAAGACTTTAATATATTTCTAGATATAATGAGTTCTTATGCATTTAACTGGATCAGCCCAGTTCCATTGAACCTGATAAAATACTACTAATAAATAGAAAGAAATTTATGAACCTAGAAAGTGTTCACAATACTGGGAAAAAATAATGCCACCAATATATCCTTTGCCACCTTGGGAGGTCTTGATGGGTCAGACAACTTCTCTCCTTTCCTCTCCCCTCCTAAACAACATTTGGCTGAGAAGTTCTAGGGAACCCAGTCTCTAGGCAGCAAAACACCAATGGAGGTGAGTTAGTGCCTGTTGTGAGGAGACCTGAGCTGTGGGAGACTGAGCTGGATTCAGAATTACTAAGCCTTCCTTTAATGCATTATGCAGCTTGCTGTCTACACTGATCAAATTAATCAGAAAATCGTCGTCTCCACAGCTGAAGTTAATTTTAAAACATTCCTGGGATTGTGTAAGTAGTATAGTATTTCTTCATGGTATTCCTTACTTTCTGCAAAAAATATACCATGCCAGAATTCTTTGTATGCTTGTTTATGGCCAGGCTCCAGGAAACTTCACGATATTCTCCAAGACAAATTAAGACATTAAAAATTCATTTGTTGATGTTTCAATCTGTTTAAATATTGTCGAGAAAATATAAATAGATATTATAAAACAAAAAATTATTAATACAGGTAACTAGGTCCAGCCATGACAATTTGAGTTTGAACTGTTATTGGATTGATTATTAGATTAATTGGATCTGTTATAGCACTATGGCACTGTTGTCCCATTGTTCATCTATTTGCTCAAGTGGACACCATTAAAGTCTCTATTGTGAGACTTGTTACTGTTTTTGGCATATTGAATACGCCTGGTAGCTTGCCAGGCTCTGCCAGCAGGTGGGATATTCTAGGTAGCTTGCCAGGCTCTCCGAAAGGGACGGAGGAATCAAAACAGCAGATAGAGCGTTGCACAGGTCAGCCATGTGCAACGCCCTATCTGCTGTGCTATGACAGGGCTGGATCTGTTATAGGACTATTTAAAGTATAAACAAAAAAGTATAGTTCCCTATATGACAGGTCTATTGTACCTAAGCAGTTAAGATTAATTCTGGGTTTCCATTCATTTTTAAGATTTAGAATCCAAGTCCAACAGTTCTAGAGTTATATCAAAGCATCTTGGCCTCTTGGTTGTATAGGCATTTAAGAGATCAAAAGTAATGCTCAGGTAATCAACCTTTCTGGTGTCAATGTGTATTGATATAGCTTCAAATTTTCAACAAAAGAAGTCTTAGGGCAAAACTTAGCACTTTCTATTGTTTTCTCTATTTCTCTCACATATTTTCTAAACTCAGGATATAAGTGCAAATTGGTGGTGAAGAATGGCTTAGTTTGTTGTTCCCAAGAAGTAGACCATGAGATAGGATTTGAAGACAAGTAGTTTACTTAGAAAGGAAACATGGGTAAGGGAGTGGAGAAGAGAGACAGGAAGAAAGGCAGTCAACAAAGTATTATCAGTAACTTCCATTCTCCCTCCCTTCCTCCCTTTTTCTCCTTCCCTCCCCTCACTCCCCCTTCCTCCCTCCCTCCCTCCCTCCCTCCCTCCCTCCCTCCCTCCCTCCCTCCCTTCCTTCCTTCCTGCTATGGAGAATGGTATCAATTAGAGTTTGGGAAGTAGGTAAAAATTAGGCCAAGCAAGGCTTTTACACCATTTAAAACAGGAAAGATTTTATTGTTGATTCAATGGAAAGTCACTGAAAGATTTTAAAGAAAGGGCTGGCATGATCAGACTGAAAATTTAAGAGGACTTCCCTAATACAACAATGAGATATCGTGTTACACATGTGGCACATGTCAAAATACTAGGAACAATCTCTGTTGGCAAGGAAGTGGTGAAAAAGAAACCCTCATCCAACACCGGTAGGAAAGTTGTCTGGTCCAACCCCTATAAAAAATATTATGGAGGGTACTCAGTAAACTCAGAATTGAGCTCCCATATGACCCAGAAATTCCACATTTTGGTGTCTATCCTCAGGAAGGAAAAACACTAATTAAAAAACCCATATGTACACAATTATTCATTGCTGCACTCAGTACAATAGCTAAGATTTGGAATCAACCTAGATGTCCAATGACAGACAAGTAGATCATGAAGATGTGGTATATATACACGATGGAATACTACATAGCTGTAAGGAAGGATGAAATTATGCAATTCACAGCAACATGGTTGGAACTAGAAGACATCATGTTGAATGAAGTAAGCCAGAAGGATAAACACAAAAAGATATCACTTACATGCGGTATATAGAATAACTGGATGAGGAAATACTATACTCTGGGGTCACATCAACCTTGACCCCAGAGTATGGGGAGGAGAAGAAACTATTAGAAGGGAGGAGAAGAGACAGATGAGAGGCAATAGGGGGCCAGATGAGGGGATTGAGGTACAAAGATGGTATTAAGGAATGATAGAATCAAATATCCAAAGCACAGAGTCAACAACACTGAAATCAAGACCCCCAGACTTAACAAATATGTTGAATAAAAAAACCCCCATATTTAAGAGGGCTATTGGGGGTATAGGCTGGAAGAAAAAAAACAAGAGCTAAGGGAAGCTATTGTGGCAACTGGTGGGAGGGATGGTGGTGATGGAGCTGGGTGGTAGAAAACAGGAGGGAGAGGAGATCAGTCAGCTGTAGTAAGACAGTGCTAGATTGCATGTAGGTCGGGAATGATGGGCAGGTTCCTGGCTTGAGCCTGTATGGATCCTGTTAGTTCTGGGATGGGGAGAATTGGTGAGATGAGGCGGGAGGAGAAAAGCTGATCATGAGTTTAGTTTGCAAGTATTTCATTGAGTAGCCATAGGAAACTAAGACATGTGGTGCCCAGAAACCAAGCAAAGGGAATACTTGAAGGGCACAGTGATGCTTTGGATAAAAAATATTTGCTGCTTTGGTATTTTGATTTTTTAATTTTGCATTCATATTCATTGATTCTGAGATTTGTGGATTATAAACAGACTATTATTATGTAAATTAGTAAAAATGCTACCAAATTAAAAAAAAACTATGGATCATTGCCTTAATGATAATTCTGTTAAGTTGTAAAATACTGAACATGAATTCTTGGGTCAGTATTAAGTTATCTTTATTTTTTAAATTTATTTCTCCATCTTCCTTTCCTATCTTGCTGTTTTGTTGTTATTGCAATGATCAAAGGAGGGAGGTGGAGAGGTAAAGACATTTCTACAACAAAGTAAGCCCTGGAAAACTTGCCATCTATCCTGTTTCATGTCAGGTGGGCTCACAATCGCTCTGTAAGGATAGCTTCTGTGTCACCAGACCCCACCCCAACTTTCCCTGACTCTCTCTCATGCAGGCTTCATCTCTCATATCTGTATTCTGTCATATTTGATGTATTTACATATATCACTGTCATCCTGTTGTTCATCCATTTGCTCAAGTGGGCACCAGTAACGTCTCCATTTGTCCCTGTCACATGCTACTGTAGCCCAATGGCGTATTTGGGGTGCTTTTAGGATCAGGAGAATGAGGACCGTTGTTGATACTGTTTTTGGCATATCGAGTATGCCACGGGTAGCTTTCCAGGCTCTGCTGTACAGTCGGGATACTCTCAGTAGCTTGCTGGGCTCTCTGAGAGGGACAGATACTTTTGGGGAGGCCTCTAATTGCCTTTACAGGTGTTCCCAGTCTACCAAATGTAAGCTTTTGGTCGACTGGCATATTGCAACGATCTGCACACTGATAAACACGCATCTACCTGTATCTCTGGGCAGCACCTGGGACATCTGTGGCCTCAGGTTGATCTCCTTAAGGTTAATGGTGTGCACCCAGAGGTTGTTGAGCATCTGGCAGAGCAAGACCCTATAGCGGAGGGTCTGTGCCAGGTTGAACGCCTGTGCTGAGCCCCATGTCACCTGGTGGTTGGTTGACAGCACCCCACAGTGGATGAGCCATTGGGCGCACTGCTACCATGGCTCTATGTCTGATGGTGATGCGACAGCCCGGCCGGGGCAGGTGGCGGTGCTGCGGCCGCTGCCTTGTTTTCTCCTTGCCCCGTTGGTTCCATACTGTCCAAATCTTGCCAAACAGCGAGTTATGTCCATCAGGAGTCACGCGTAGAGTTCCAGCAGGGATTACACATAGAGTTCCATATCTGGCATGCTGAACCACACGTTGTCTAAGGCGAGATGGTGAGCCAAGTTTAGGAGACATGAGGGGTTTGGGTGGCATTGGTGCCATCTTACCTCCAATCTAATATGGTGTCATAATTATGGAAAATGAGTAGGGAGTGTCTTATGATGTGTTGCACAGCCACCAAAGCGGCCGCGTCGTTTAGGAATATGTTCACTCATACCTGAAGCTTGGCCGGAGCATGTGGAAAGCAGCTTGGAGTGTGGCGGTGGTTGGGTTGTGGAGGTCAGCTGCCAGCGCTGGGTTCCTTGGAGTGAGGAGGGCTCTCACCCACCCTCCTCTGGAATGGAGTCCAGTGGCATGATTATGGAGGCCTCATTTTATGCTCCCTTCTGGAAGAAGCAGCCGTGAGTTCTGGGCAGTGGCCGATGAGATTATCTGGTGCCAGTAGGAGGTGGCTTATGGGCATGACCCCTGGACCACCAGAGACTGGGGGAAGCAGGCAGAGGATCTCTGCTCCCAGGTCTTGTTGAGCCCAGAGTCCAAGGTCACAAAGTTCTACATTACCTGGGTTCCATGGGACTTCACTCATGTGTAAGGCTCGACCCGAGCGTGTGGAATATATATACATTTACAAACATGTTCTTTGTTTATAAGTGCACATGTCAACATATGTTCTATATATCTCTTCTTTTGAGTACCTTATATATAAATCATTTTAAATTTATGTGTAAATAACATCCTTGCTTCTCCACATCCCTCCTTTGGTCATTCAGTCATTGAGCTTTTTTTTATTCTGCACCTACTGTATCCTAGAGATTGGGCTAGAAGCTGGGGCTAGCTCAGGGAAGGAAGGAAAAAATGGAAGGAAGGAACGGAGGGAGGAAGGAATAAATGGAGTAAGGAAGGAAGAAAGGAAAGAAGGAAGGAGGGAAGGAATGAAGGAAGGAAGGAAGGAAGGAAGGAAGGAAGGAAGGAAGGAAGGAAGGAAGGAAGGAAGGAAGGAAGGAAGGAAGGAAGGAAGGAAGGGAAGGAGGGAAGGGAAGGAGGGAGAGAGGGAGGGTGGGAGATAGAGATGGAGGGAGGGAGAGAGGGGGAGGGAAGAAAGAGAGAAACAAAGAGAGAGAAAGGTAAAAAGAAAGAGAGAGAAAGAGAAAGAAAGACGTCTTGCTTGTCCTACAAAGTTGTCCGGTGGGGGCGGCACAGAGATGTGTATCTCTGGCATTCAGGAGAATGTTAGGGCATGTCAGTTGCTCAATTAATTTTGTTGAATTGAACTGCACTAATTTGAATTACTTTTAGAACTCTCCCCACCACCACCCCAAGTAAGCCCTTCATGCTTAAAATGGGTTTGTTATTGAAACCAAGTACACTGGGAGTCATTGAAACCAAATACACTGGGAGTCAGAGAGTTAACAGAAAATTCCAGGTTCTCTTGATTCCTCTGGGCAAAGCCTTTGTCAGAAAGTGACCTCATTGTCTTAAAGAGATGCCATGGCTGTTTAATCTGCCACTTGCACACTGTGAGCATTTAAGTTGATCTGCCTCCCTTTCCTTCCCTCCATTGTAGCTGTGGTGACAGAGGTCACCACACACACACACACACACACACACACACACACACACATCCCTCCCTGGGCTGCTTGTCCATTTTAGTGGTGGTGCCCACCAGAGCTTGCCCATCAGGTTGTAGTGCATGCCTGCTTGTTGACTGCAGTACTCACCAAGGCTTCCATTGTGGTTCTTGCATACTCAGTCACCAGAGACTGAGTATGCAAGAACCACATACTCTTTTGTGTGGTGTTCACACACATTCTGGTTGTAGTCTTCACCATGGAGGTGGTGAGGAATCACTGTGGAGCTCACAAGGAGCTACTCAGGGGTCATATTTCTTTACCCATGTTGCTCGCTGGGGATTGTACCCTTTTGTGGTGGTGCTTACATACAACTGTCTAGAGTATAGCTGTAAATTACCGACAGCACCAAAGATTACACACTGCAGAGCTGCCTGGATAAGACTTAGCATATATGGTAGCACCAGGGGTCAGGCTGAGGTAGGGTGCTTACCTTCTGGGTGGTCCACTGAGACCAGCCAGAAGTGATTCCAGAAGGCAGTGTCAGGAGTAAGCCCTGAGGACCACTTGGTGTGGCCTCAAAGCAACAAAACAAAACAGAACAAAAAATCCAACGTACTGGGGGATGCCCCATTTTCAGTTTGCATTTGACTGATAATATCAGGTGAACTTTTATTCTCTGGTTTTGTGAGGTTTCTATCTACCCTGAGCTTGTTTTCTTTGGCAGCCAGAACCAAGTACTATAGACTGGGTGGTTTAAGCAATGGGATGTCATTTTCCAATGAGGCTAGATTATGAAAGCCAAGGTAGGCTTGGCTTCTTGTGATGTCTTTATAGAAGGCTATTGTCTGCCATGACTTCATATCGTTACTACAGGTTTTCCTTGGTGTTGCTGTGTGTGAGTACATGTTTGTTTGTTTGTGTGTCCAAATTCCTTTGGGTGAATATGCCATAATTAGACTTACCCCAGTAAGCTCATTTTAACTTAAATGTAGCCCTACTTTCAAATGCTCTCATACTTTGAAGTACTGGGGTATTAGAAGTGTTGGGGAGATATAATTCATTTCATAATATCTTAGGACCTCTCTATACCCTGTCCCATTGTCCCCAAAGGAGTCTGTATACTGGAACTTATCACCAGGAGCACAAAATCTATAAGGACTATTTCCTTGGGCTGGAGAGATAGTACAACATATAGGGCATTTGTCTTGTATCAGGCAAATCCGAGTTCAATTCAGGGCATCCCATAAGGTCCCTGGAGTATCACCAGGAGTGATGTCTGAGTGCATAGCCAGGAGTAACCCCTGAGCACTGCCTAGTGTGGCCCCAACCCCAAAACACACAAAAAAAGCATTTCCCTGTCTCCTCAGGTCGACAAATGGTAGTACATGGTAGCGAATTGTCTCATTTCCCACTAGCTATTGTGAGGGAACCAGCCCTGCCTGTGAACATGCTAGGCTGAATATGGACAAACCGTCTCCCCAGAGAACCTCACCCAGTGACTGATGGGGGTATGAATAGCATAATATTGGTGCACTTACCCTGTGGTCTTCTAAAATTCCCTACCAGGATTAAATCATGGGTACATATTTTTCTTTTAAATATAACTTCTTTCCATTGTCTACTCCAGTGTTTCTCAATTGGGAACCACATGACTCCCTACCACTTCCCTGAGATATTCCAAGGGGGCTACGGGTAAATATCACATGAATGAGAGGTCACATTATGAGACTAGGGTCCAACTAGTAGGATGAGGAACATCCTACAGGTAGGAAGGGAACAAGGTAGGAAGGGAACAAGGTCCTGAAGGGGTCATGGATAGAAAAATATCAGAATGAGAAAACACCTTGCAAAAATGTCAGGTTTTATTTATCCAAGATTTGGGGGGAAATAAATTCAAAAGTCATTGCTCTTGGAGCCAAAGACCAAATCAAACACATTTGTTGGGAAATCACCTAATTTCTTCATGTTTTTCTATCCCGTGAGTGTCAGATAGGCATAATACCTATTCCTTAGGGTTTATGAGAAATTTGAAATTACATTAGAAAAGTTTTGACATTTAGAAGGATCTCAACTGTATTTGTTGAATGCCAATATAATTTATGTAGACTAGCTACTCATTCTCATTTTGATGTTTATGAAAATGACTTGCACACAGAGATTGCACATAAATTGGACTTTAATACCTTCTAAGCCAATGAAACTATTATTAAAATAAGATTTCTCAGTTGGAGTTTACATTGTAATTATACATTTCATGGTCACTATTTCCTAGAAATACTCTGCTCTTGAGTTTTGGGTGTTTCCCCACAAGTTCTGGTTTTAAAAATATTGTTAATTTCTCATAAGTCTCTTTACAAATTACTTTAAAACAATACCAGGGAGTTGGGTATATGAATCAATGGTAGAGTGCATGTTCTGCATATGTCAGGCGTGGGTTTAATTCCCTAGCATCACATGGTTCCCTAAGCACTACCATATATTGACCCCTACCCCTCATCCTCTAAATAAGATCCGCCCATAAATCCAGGAAAAGTGTACTCATAGTTCAGGGTAAATAGTGGCCTTCCCAAAGATGTCCACATTCTAATCTCTGAAACCAGTGCAGTTACTTTCTGTGACAAAATGAGTTTGCAAATATGATCAAATTAAAGATCCTGAGATAGGCAGATCATTTTTGAACTATCCGGGTGGACCTGGTAGAATCACAAGGGACCTGAGAAGATGATGACTGAGAGGCAAAAACAAGTGGAAAAGGAAGATAAGATTAGAATGACCAACCACAACACAAGGGCCTCTAGAAGTTGTAAGAGAAAGGGAGTGAATACTCCCTGGAAGCTCTAGAACAACCCAGTCCTGCCACCTTAATTTTATCCTCATAAGATTCATTTTGAAACGTTAGAGCTATACAAGAACAAATATGTATCATTTTAAGTAACCATGTTTGTGGAAAATTACTACAATAGGATCTCCTTAATAGAATTCAGAGACAATCAGTTCTCAATGTGGAGCATGGTTTGCAGGAAGTCCTCTCTTCACACATGCTGGCCCTCAACATGAACCTGTCATTTCTTTCCTCTCATCATAGTCTTACCTGAACTCAACAGAAGAAAACATGGATAATGTGGAAAACATAGATACATGTTTTTATTGTTGTTGTTTTCTGGTATCTGTGCAATACCCACCAGTGCTAAGGACTTACTCCTGGATCTGCCCTCAGAAATTACTCCTGGCCTGGGATTGAAATTGGGCCGACCACATGCAAAGCAAGTGCCTTACTGGTTGCACTTTTCTCCCCTGATAGAAACTTTTATCAGAGGGACTTGCTCCAAACTTGACTTTAAAGAAAAACTTTAAACTTTAAACTTGAGTTTAAAGAAAAACTTGAGTTTACAACATATTTTTTCCTAATGTGCCCAAGGCAAATAAAGCTGTCCATGCTAGACCTTGGAACACAGTTCAAATCAATAAATGTTCTGGACTGGTACTATTCAACAGAAATATAATTGCCATGTATGGCATTTAAATTTTTCTGGTAACTACATTTTAAAAAATTAGGTAAAGAGGTGAAATTTATTTATTTATTTATTTATTTATTTATTTATTTTTTGCTTTTTTGGGTCACACCCAGCGATGCACAGGGGTAACTCCTGACTCTGCATTCAGGAATTACTCCTGGTGGTGCTCAGGGGACCATATGGAATGCTGGGAATTGAACCCAGGTCGGCTGCGTGCAAGGCAAATGCCTTACCTGCTGTGCTATCGCTCCAGCCCCGAGAGGTGACATTTATTTTAGCAATATATTTGAATTGAAGGCAGCATACTCACGGTAGCATTTCAACTAGTCAAATGATTAGTGACACATTTCACTTTCTTTGTCCATGTAAAACCTTGGAAATCCAATGTGGATTTGCCACACACAGTACAACTCATCTTTAACTGGTCACACATCCAGTGCTCAGTTGTCACCTGGGCTGGTGATTCCTATAAATTGCATTGGACACAGCAAGTCTAGAATCTAAAGTGACAATAAAACATAGAGAAATAGAGCTTGCACCAAATATTGATAGTTATGAATGGGAGATGCATGCTACTACTGATATCTTCATTTGATGAGTGTTC
Organism: Sorex araneus; assembly: GCF_027595985.1. Taxonomy (NCBI): domain Eukaryota; kingdom Metazoa; phylum Chordata; class Mammalia; order Eulipotyphla; family Soricidae; genus Sorex; species Sorex araneus. The sequence continues at coordinate 13,453,629 of NC_073313.1, read as the reverse complement.
TTTGTCTATTATGCTCCAGCATCATTTAAGAAGGTACCAGCTTTAAAGTCATTAAAATTACGGTGCTGTCTTCCATTGGAGAAAATCCCCCAAACTGGTGCTTATATTAGAAATCTCCACACAGTGGTTACAATTTGTACTGAAGATGTGAAACCTTAGGAAATGACCAGTGGACACCCGTCCCCATGCTGAAAGTCTCGTCTTTTCCATAAGTGTGGCATCAGGAATGTGGAGTCTGGAGCTGATTAAATAGGGTTTCTGGTCAGAGCCTGAAGAGTCAACCCTTGACATTTCCAGGCTTATGGAGCAGATAGATAATCGACGAAGGCCTGGAACCTGATCCCATGTCAAGAAATCACGTTTTGCATCTTGAAAACTGCAGAATCTCAGCTTCTTGACATGGCTTCTCCCTTTTAATATACTTCGGTTTATGTAGGGGCTTTTCAGATTCTAATTTAATTTGGTGGTACTTTGAAAGCGAAGCTCCTGGAGGTCGGTTTGCCGACTAAGAAAGAACTATTAATCAAATCTCTAAATAGCGTTTGGTCTTTCTGAAGTGGGCTTCCTAGCAATACAAGAATCTCCAACGTGCAAGGAAAATATGATTATGAGCAAATTGCATCTGCTTACATTTTTATCATGCAAAGGAAATTGAAACTTGCCATCAGACATTTGGTGAACCTGGTTTGAAGTTGGTTCTGTTTGAACTCCAAATCCGTTAATACTCTGACTAGCTTTGATTGAATGATATTGTTTCCAAGTCAGAGTCAGGCTTACGTCTAAGATGCCTTGCACCAAATGGAAACTTTTTCCCTGCCCTTCCCAGGAACTAAACTATGTTCCCTAAAACATCCCAACACATCTCAGTAGTGCTGTAGTTCTCTCAGCTGCTGGGGGTGTGTGTGGGGACTCAGCAGTGTCCCGAGTCATGTTTGGGGGCAGTTGCTACTGGCATGGCGAAGCCATAGACGCTGAATAAAGTCCTACGGCACACGAGAAGGCGCCCGTTTCCCCAGTAACTGTCCAGCCCAGCCCCAGGGTCAGTAACGCCCGAGCACAGAAATCTGCTGGAGGGGACACCGAGAAGACGAGACATGTTATCCGACCAGCAGGAGCCCCGCAGGGCCGCGGTGTCCCCGAGGCTCCCCGTGCACTGCGAAGAGCAGAGTCCTGGCCACACGGCCTGCTGATGACGCTGCCACCACTGACACGCTCCTCATCCCCTCTGTGCACCCTTCTGTGCAGCAGGAGGCGACGAGCGCCTTCTGCAAGGGGCGGCTGGGGGTCCTAACGCGATTCCTGGTTCTCAGGAGCTGAGCAGCGGGCTGAGTCCATGTGCTGCGACAGTCGCGTCCTTTCTGTTGCGTTCCTCAGTCCCAGTGAGAAAGGTACTGGGTAGAGCAACCCCCCTTCTGGCCGGCTCTGCCCAGCCCGTGCACACGCTGTCATCCTCTTTCTGATTCATCCCCCAGCAAAACCGGAGACTGACAGTGACGGTCCTTAGAATGGGGCAGTTGCACCCACCCGGATCTCACCCAGCCACCCACCCGCCCGCGCCCGCAATCGATGCCCGCAGACCACCAAGCCGAGGCGCGCCCCCCGGCCGCGCGCAGAGCTTCCCCGTCCTGGTCACGCGTGCCAGGTGAGGGCCGGGGAACTGGGCGGAGAGGGGAGCCCGCGGGCGCTGGCGGCCCGGCGGACACAGAGGCACACCCCCCTGCGGGAGCGCCCGCAGCCCTGGGGGACAAAGGAGCCCGGGGAGAGCCCGGGCAGGAGGGGGTGCGATCGCTACGCAGACACTCACCTGGCCGCGTTCCCTAAGCCACCTGCCACCCAGGGGAGCAGCAGGGCGAGCCCCAGAGCCCAGGGCGGCGGCATCTCCGCTCCGATCACCTTCGGCCACCTCTTCCCGCTGTCCCCGGGGAAGGCGCCGCAGGCGAATTCCGGGTGCTGTGCTCTCCTGTGCGGCTCTCCCCAGCCGCGCGGTGCCTCGACTTCCCCCAGACGCGGTCCCCGAAAGGCGGCAAGGTGAAGTCCAGAGCTGAGGTGTGGGTGTTGGGGGGCTTCGGGAGAGGTGGGGCCGCCCGGGAGGGCAGGGCGCAGCGACTCCTCGGCAGTGAGGGCGCAGCGGGCCGGGTGCGCCAGGGAAGGCGGGGCGGGTTGAACACATCTGGCTGGGACCCGCCTCCAACGCTACCCGCGCATCCTCCCGGCGCTCGGCTCTCCCAGAAACTCCCCCCAGCCTTAGTCCACCTCGCTCCTGAGAGAGTCGCCGCCCAGCACGTCTCTCTCAGGTGGGACACATTTCCGCGCTGCGCGCGTCTGCTAGCCATCAACATTTAGAAGGTTCTTTCAGAATGGTACTTGGGACCTACCTGTGTTTCGATTTCGATGTCCTGCTGGGGTTTCTTTTGCAGCATGGCATTCTCAGGTTGCTAGAGCAGAAAGGGCACCAGACTGTGCAACGCTGCCCTTTGAGAAACACCCTCCCCCCCAAGCACATTTGCAACCGTTCACACATGTAGGACCACAACGATACAGGAATATAGTCGCAAATCACTGAACATGCAAGAATGTTCCAATAGACCCTTCCCGATAGGTTCCTTGTGCGGTGAACCATTACAGCCTATGGAATTTCAGTCTAGACATTCACACAGGGGGCATTAACACAACATCCATTGCCCTGTTGTTAAGGAAAGCCTGACTTTCATGAGTCAATATGGAAACTCAAGACAGAAATGGGGATGATGTGAGTTTGAACACTTGTTTGAGTACTTAGACATTTGCCCCGACAACTTGTTATGGTAGAATGAATGATTGGTCTCTCCTTCACCACTTCCCCACATCTATATACTTTGGCTTCCCACAGTGCGCAAATTTGTGGCCTCACACTTTGGCTTTGGAACTGCTGTGTGACTTGCATTGATGGATGGCATAGAGCAGCGGCTAGCAAAGTTGCCATTTCCAAGCCTGGAGACAAGCTGAGTCTCTACCAGGGACATGAGGAAACCTTGTCCGAGCAAGTCTTGCAATATAAGAAGAATGAAGAACTGCTGGGCACAGAGCCACAGAGTCGAGTCTAGTGTGTATTGGTCAGCTGCAGACACATGAATGAGCTCAGACAAAACCAGCAGTTGAGGGTCAAGCAGACTTAATTGAGTCTTACACAGCAATAACACTCACATGACTGTGACCTGGTATGTGAAATAACATGAAGGGTATGGAGAAAGGAAGATTGGGGCTGGAGCACTAGCACAGCGGGTAGGGCATTTGCCTTGCACGCAGCTGAATCGGGTTCAATTCCCAGCATCTCATATGGTCCCCTGAGCACCGCCAGGAGTAATTCCTGAGTGCAGAGCCAGGAGTGACCCCTGTGCATCGCCGGGTGTAACCCAAAAAGAAAATAAAAGAGGAAGTTTGTATTGATTATGAGCTCAATTCACACTTATATAATGGATATACACCTTGATTCTAGCCAATTAAATATGAGATGTGAAGGCGGGGAATTTCCCCCCCTACAGATGGGCCATTCATACCAGACAGAGCTCTGTTTAGATAGATTTTTTTCTTTTAGTAATTGAAAGCATCCTAAAACATTCAGTATTCTTGGTCAGCAAACAGGTGATTGAGCTGTTCATTACCAACAGTGACACACATTATGGGCAAACACTATTCATGCTGTATCTTACTGAACACCCACAACTTCAAGTAGGAGACCATTAGCTTCACCATGTTTAAAGCGTCAAAAATCTGAGAGGCAGAGGAACTAAGTGTCTTGCTAAAGATCACACCACTAGCAAATGTAGAACTGGATTTAAAATTCAAGACCCTTCTCCACTGGGCTCTGTTGCTATTACAGAAATCCCTTTTCTCATCTTCTTACTCTTTCATGGCTTCAGCCGCATGAATAAAATATAATGTCACTAGAACCCATTGTACTCTTCCTACAATAACTAGTTCTATTTACTGGACATATTAAACTTGAAAAAATATAAGGTATAAACTGCAGTTATATGTACAAATATTTATACCTGCTGATGGAACATATCATATGATTTGATGTGGATTTTGCATAAGCAGACCATGAAGCAAAGATTCAAGTGGAAGTAGTTTATTCCAGAGGCATAGAAAGCACTGGTAGGAGAGTGAGTTAGGGCAGGAAAGGAAAATAATAGCATGTGTATGTTAGTGATCTTTCAGGTCACTCACACTTCATACTGTTGGGGATATTCCTGAGCCAGTATAGAACATGTGTATCCACACGAATGGACCCAAAAAAGAAGGGGGAGCAAGGACATTAATACAGCATCACCATTTCAGTCTCCATTGAGTTATTGGCTGAAGTTTTCTACCAGGGCTCTAGTCCGTGGGTTTTTGCCTATTGAGGGCATAGTGTGACAAAGAAAGGACACAAATATACGGATGCCTACTGGAAAGGCAAGGCCTAGGCGGAGATATGGGAAAGTTTCATTTCCTTTCTAGAAGAGGGAGATTGGCTACTACCCAGTGTCTAGAAATGGAATTGAAAAATTACAGCTTTTCCCATGCTAATTTTCTCTAAAAATTTGTATTCAAATACTCCATATTCTAGAGAAATTATTATTTTAAAATTTATAATAAATAATGATTAATATAAACATGGCTACCTCTATTCTTAGCATTGAGTTAAAAGAGTCACAATACATAGAGCTGTCATTTTATAATCTTAATCACAAGATTTGGATATAGCTTCTGAGTTTTTCCTTCTGTAACTGACTACTCTAGATTTAAATTTGGTGATGAACACACAACAGGAAGCTCCCAGAGTTCAAATTCTCCTCTGCCAGCTCATCTAATTTTTCTGGAAGGATAGCTCTGGACAAAGGCACTTTCAGATGCTATGAAGAACAGACAAGGTACCTGGAAATGATGTGTTGCCAGGTGAAAGTTTGGCTATGTATTGGCACAAAGAAGCAGGTGTTTTTAATAAACATACTGGCCCTGCTAACTTTGAAGAGCTATACTCTTAAGGGGGCCATACTGCATTTGACAAAGGAGAAACAGTCTTTGATCAGAATCCCATAAAATCATCATACCTTTTACAGGGTTACATTTCCCCCCAATCTATTTCCACTTAGCCCCCTGCATAGAACAGGTGTTGAGGGATATTTTGTGCATTCTGAATAGAGACACATAAAATGTTTTAACATAAAGTGCCTGGTGTTGAGATTCCAAAATGATATTAAATAGCAGCACCAGAAGCAAAGCACTGTTGGATGAAAGAGCTGTGTGAGTGAGTGTCTAAGTCAGAAGTTTCAAAGTTTAATGCCAATACATATTACCTGGGAGGGTTTTCTTAAAATGAAGATTCTGATTATGTGTCTATGGAGACAGGCCTGATCTCAATTAGTAGAATCTCAAATACCCCAAGGTATGCGCTTACTATTTGTCTGAGAACCACTAAGGGTCTAGGTCTTAGGTCTTGAGAAGTGGATCAGCATTTCTCAAGTTCAACAGCAAACTAAGATCATCTGGGAAGCTTTAAGGGGATTGATGCCTGGGCCTCCACCTCCAGAGATTCAAATGTCTGCACTATGGCCCAGGCAGGGATGGAGACACTTAGAAACTTCTTGGGTGTTCTAATGGAGAGTCAAGACTGAGAATAATGGATCTGAACCAACTCTGACATTTTACAGATGGGAAACACCAAGTTCCAACTTTGACCAAAGTCACACAGAAAAAGAGTTCATGTCTTGGTGCTTCCATCACAGTGCTTCCACGCAAATGTCTTGACATTTTCTTGACTACCATTCCAACTTCAGAGAAAAATGGCATCTCTGATTTCTCAGTCTTCTACATCAATCGAACTCCTGTGACATATTCTAGAAATTATTCTTCTTTTTCAACGAAAAGATTTAATGAAGTATAAGAGTTTCAACACAGATGATGCTAAACTCTGCAAAAGAAGGTTTCTGGAGATATTGAGGTCTGTAATGTTTTTCTTCATGATATGCCTGTCAAGGACACCCATCTTTGAAATTCTATGATAGAAGAAAAATATCAATCACGTTTCCCCCTCCCCATTCTCTATATTCTCTATCTCTTGCACAAACATTTATTGGAATGTGCACAGAGCTGGTCATGTACTAGGCACTGGGGACTGCATGGTGGAAATATGCACACTGATAATATTTAAATAAATTTCCTCCCTAGTATTGATTCAGTAAGACTGCTGAATCAATAGGACCTTTTAGATATAGTGACAACATGAGCAAAAATAGAATAGAAAACTTTCAGTACTTTATATTTTGAGGGTGCCTTCTGATCACTATGTAAAATACCACAGCCTCTGATCTTCACCTACCTATTGAATGTTGATGTGCTTACTAACTGTTCTTTATGTCTCTGTCAGTAATGACTCACCTGTTATGAGACATATGTTGAATATCATACGATGTTATGGGCAGAACAACTCTCATGTGGTTCTTAGAGCATCTGGTCTTCTTTAACAATATGCATCTGTTGGGGACCAGAAAAAAAAGCTAAGGTTAGGTTAAAAGAGAAAAAGACAAACTTGCAGTTATGAAATAAACAAGATCTAGGCATGGTGATTGTCGATAACTTGACTGAACTGCATATTTAAGGAGAGGAGATCTGTCTAAAGTCAACCCCTATCCAATAGGGTTCATTTCAGAGAAAGGGACAAACGTGTAAGGAGACAAATACACACAGACTGTCCAAGCTTTAGGTCATTGGGGCAGCCCTAAGTGGTCTCAAAGGCCATCTCTTCAATATAACATCATTCTCTCACCACTGCCCCAACTCCCAAAAGTCGAGTCAATATTGACAGAGACATGAAGAACAATTAGTAAACACAACAACAATCAATAGGTACCCGAAGATCAGAGACTGGGTATTTTTACATAATGATCAGAAGGCACCCTTAAAGTATAAAGTCCTGACAGTTTCCTCTTCTATGCTTGCCCACGTTGTCTCTACATCTAACAGATCCTAAGGAGTCTTATTCTATGCTTGCCTGGCACACTTTTGCAGACAGCAGATATTTGTTATCTAATCTATTCCTTCCTGCTCTATTATTCTTTCCTGGGTGCACATTTGCGAACCCTTTGCACTCTAATACATAAACTCTCTTACCTAAAGACATGGTCTACCCTTGGATTTTTGGTTAGGAGGATGAATTCCCACATCAATCAGAAAAATCCTCATCACAAGAAGAAAAAAACATTTGTTATGGTGGTAATGATAACTTACATACTGATCACTAGATAACACACACAAATGTGAAGTCATGATACTGTGTACCTGAAACTTATATAACATGACAAACTTTGCCAACTCTTAAAACTCTCCACTTGATAATTGAGAGATAGCTATTGTGGATTGATGATTAATTCTAGGCCTTTTAGAGAGTAATTATTTACCCTTGACAGCACTGTAGAAGGCTAAGATTATACAGATGGGTCATATGAGGTTAGGAGCAGTTAGCTATTTCCTCTAAGGTCCCTCTCAATGTAATAGAAAGAATATGGATTTTAAAGACACCAGAGATTATTTTTTGTCTATATGTTTCACTCTTCAAAATGGTGACTCATACCTGGGGGGTGGCATGTTAGAGCCAACCCATGTATTTGTTTATAGGGAATATGTTCGGTTGAGGGGTCACTTGGCTTCATCTGAGTTTTTTTTTTTTGGTTTTTGGGTCACACCTGGCGATGCTCAGGGGTTACTCCTGGCTCTGCACTCAGGAATAACCCCCGGCGGTGCTCAGGGGACCATATGGGATGCTGGGATTTGAACCCGGGTCGGCCGCGTGCAAGGCAAACGCCCTACCCGGTATGCTATCACTCCAGTCCCCAGCTTCATCTGAGTTTTAAGGGAGTATATGGCATGTTGAAAGTCACTACCACATAGAAAAATCTCCCTGCCTGGAGTTAAATCTTTGTCAGATGCTAGCTCTCTTGAATTTAGCCAGATTCCTAAGTTGCCAACTTAAGACCCTCTGTCATCAGGAGATTTACGTTTTGTCTTCATTGGGTGGAGGTATGGCTTGAGTCCATTCTCTATACCTTCCTCCTGTTCCATGTAAATATCCTTTAATGTTTCCTGTTCACAGTTGAATGTAATAACAACTTGGCATAGCCCTTCCAGGCTTGTCTAGTGTTTTCCTACATAAACTCTATAGAATGGCTTGTGAGAACTAAACTAAGGCAATTTTGTTTAGACAGACCTTCAAAGTAAAGACTTAGTCAAAGTCACTCTGATTTGATTTGGGAAAGTATTCTTGAGAAACAGAACTGTATGATTGTAAAATTGCACAATGTTAAAAAGTGAACTATAATATTGTAACGACACTTGTGATCTCTTATTTAAAGACTAAAAATAACAAAATTTGCTAAAAAATACTTGAAGTTTTAGACATATGTGCCTATTTTGTAGGTCCCATACATGGTGTATTCCAGTGTTTATTAGCCTTTTTCTGACATTGGTCCACTTCTGACCTTATTTTCTTCCTGTGGAGCACCTCTCCTACTTATTTGCCTTCCAGTCTCCTCCCATGCCCATCATTTATGATATTTTCACTTGTGACATCCTTGTAATATCTGTTGGGTCCGGAGCCGCAAGAAGCAGAGACGGGCCAGTCTTGCAAGGAAAAAGTTTATTCAGACCAACATGTTGGGGCTGCACCTCAGGTGGATGAAGCGGTTTGTGCTAGTTAGGGCAGCCTTTTATTTTATTTTTTATTTTATTTTTTTTAATTTTTATTAAATCACCATGTGGAAAGTTACAAAGTTCTCAGGTTTATATGTCAGTTATACAATATTCAAACACCCATCCCTTCACTAGTGCCCATATTCCACCACCAGAAACCCCAGTATACCCCCCGCCCCCCCCCACCCCCTACTGTATAACTAATGAATTTCACTTCATTTTTTCTTTACCTTGATTACATTCCATAATTCAACACAAAACTCACTATAGTTGACATAACTCTCTCTCTCTTTTTTTTCCTTTGATTCCAAAGATGTAACACATTGGGGCATCCAGCGCAGCATCCGATAGCGATGCACTGGGACACCGAACTGGGCTACAACTCTGTGCTGCCGGGGGTGGATTTTTTTCCTCCCCACCCTGTCTTCCTGCACGGAAAGCGGCGGGCTGGCGGCACCCATGTGGCAGGCGCCATCTTCTGTGACTCCAAACCCACAGGTATTCGGATTTTACTTTTGGGGCTCCCAGGAACTCATGGGAAGGGGGCGTAACCGGCACGCCCTCGGCCCAGATAAATCCGGAGCCGTGGAGCGCAAATCGGACCCTCTGTGCCTAAAGACTTTGAATTCAGAGACTTCTTACAGCAATGCACTGGGACTGTGAGCTGGGCTATGTAATTTCTGGCAGAATTTTCCCTGGACTTTATACAGAAATCCAAAACCGCGCGGACGTGGCAGCATCCACGCGACTTAACATTTATAATTGTCAGCAATGTGAAACGGTTCCATTTGAACAGGTCTGACTTGGGGGGGAAACTCCAACTAATAACAGTAAGTTTTTGTTGAAATATTGAAGGTTTTTAATGTAGCAGCCACCTCTGGACTGTGAAATAAGCAAAAGCCCCACGCTGGCCGACGCGGTGTGGTGTACACCATACTATGAGGCTCAGGAAGGGGGATGAGGGGGGAAAAGGGCAGCCTTTTAATAGGGCTTGTGTCCTCCGGGCCAGTCACGTTAGTCACGTAGCCTCGTCCGGAGCCACTATCTCGAAATTCCTGTGTCTGGAGACATTCTTTCATTTTTCTTGCCCTTCGTCAGGAGTTACTTTCAGTAGAGCCATGGGACCAGAGTCGCTATCTGGGCTCTGTGTCAGGGGCCGGAGTCACTATCTACTGGGCCGGAGTCACTATCTGCTGGGCCATGGGACCGGAGTCACTATCTGGGCTCCTTGTTCATCTGGGCTCCTTGTTCATCTGGGCTCCTTGTTCTCAGCAACTCCTTCTGTGAGCGGGTCCCTATCTTTTATTCACGTACATGAATCCCAGCCCAACCGACAGGCAGATGTCAGGATGTATGTGACAGGACCCAGGCATAGTACATTGTTATATACAGTTCAGGGGCATAAGCATGGTTACAGAAGCAGAACAAGGCGAGGTTACAAAAGTCAGGAGTGGGCTGCCAACCATTTAACCCAATATAATTTCTTTCAACTTAACAATCTTGGGGGCCCACTGAGACTAGGTGGCCCCTAGTTGAGGGACATTGGTGTATACCATTCCTTTAAACAATGTTGATTGTTGCCTTGACATTCACATGTGAAAACTGAACCAGAGTATACAGATGAAAAAGACATAATTCATTGCCCTGGATGACAGAACTGTCAGTGTATCATTAGAATTGAAGACACATGTGTTTACAGAAGTTCTTCAGAGTGCTCTGCAAACAATAAAGGAAGACATACTATTTTTTCTTTATGCCAATAAATACTTGTTCCTGTCTCATTCTCTACTCCCATAAATGATTTCCCCCCTTTTTTATTTATTGAATCACCGTGAGAGCAGTTACAAAGCTTTCGGGTTTAAGACTTGGTCATACAATAGTGAAACACCTGTCCCTTCACCAGGGCACATTTCTCACCACCAACAACCCCAGTAAACCCCTCATCCCACCCCCTTCCCCTACCTGTGTGGCAGATGATATCCACATTATTCTCTCTCTACTTTGATTACATTCAACATTTCAACACCTCAACACCGGGCCCATCATTGTTATTTGAGATTTCCCCCAAACACTTAGATTTGCCGAAAAGGCAACATTAGACACTATGCTTTCTATTCCTGATTACGAATAGCATAGGATGTCGTGTGGCCACGGTAGCGGCTGTGCGATTTTTGAATTCTGGAAATTTTTTTTTTGCTTTTAGGGTCACACCTGGCAATGCATAGGGATTACTCCTGGCTCTGCACTCAGGAATTACTCCTGGCAGTGCTCAGGGGACCATATGGGATGCTGGGAATCGAACCTGGATCGGCCGTGTGCAAGGCAAATGCCTTACCCGCTGTGCTATCACTCTAGCCCCTTGGAATTCTGGAATTTTAATAATTAAATCTGGAGGGATTTCTGCCAAAAGCCGCTGGGTTCCGGTACTTGTTTCTGAGTCTCTGGGATCATGGCCGTTCAGCAACTTGATCAGGAGTCAGAGAGGCCGTTTGTGGGCGGCAACTCCCATGAATAATTTTTAGATGGGAAGGCACACTTAGAAAATATATAACCTTGAAAATTGTATTCTCCCAGATAATAACTTGTCTCACACCACAGCATCAGACCCTTAGAAGTCCTGCTACTTTTGCCTGGGGCAAAATATTTGGGGAAAAAGAGTGTGGGGAGGAAATAAGAATAAAAATTTGGTTCAGAATTCTATGAACTAGTTTTCCCCACTTGGGCAAGCTTCTTTGGGCTCTGTTCCTACATATGTATCATGCTTAAAAGGGGTTCTGTGTACTTTGGATTTCTCGATGGGCTATAGGAATCAGCGAGGACTGGAAACAAGGCAGTGATGTGACATGTGCCCATATGTACTTGATAGCACTGAGATTTCTGCCTAGAAAATGAATTTGAGACCAAACCAGGAGGCTACTTTGATGGTTCAGAGAACAGATGATATGTGTTTGCACTATAGCAGTCACAACAGAGGGAAGGGAATGCAGACAGTGGGGGATGGTGGAGGAAATCATGATGAACTTGGGTGCTGGAGACAGAAAGCATCAAAGCCTTGGATTGTGTGACTGGGGGCAAGTTATTAGCTTCTCTGTACCTCTGTTTTCTCATTATTCAAAGAGGAGAGATTACTATCTATCTCATAGCAAGTTCTCATATACTCAAAACACTTCATGAAAACCAGTAATGTTCAACCATTGATTATTATCATTTATAGAACTTATTGCTGATGAACTATGTGTGTCTTTCTTTGGGCACTGCTGACATTTGAGTCCAGATCATTCTTTTTTGGGGTCTTTCCATAGATATTTGGGTGGGGTGCCACATCAAGGTGTGCTCAGGGCTTACTTTTTGCTTTATGCTTACAAATGACTCCTGTCACTGCTCTCCAGGGACCATATTCAGTGCTAAGGTTGAACCAGAGTAGGCTATGTGCAAGTCAAATACCTTAACTCGTAATATTTCTCCACTCACATCCCAGTTACATTTTTGATTAACAGATCAATGAGGTTTGTATTATACAAGTATACCCTATTATCTGCATAATGAAAAATATAAAGTCAAAGTTTATTGCAAGAATTCTGCCATGTTAATGCTTATTAAAAGATTTCCTGTTTAGGCTTCTGTTATTTATTTTTAGTGGGGGCCAGTACCCACGGCTTACTCGTGGCTTTCACTCAGTGATCACTTCTGGTGGGCTCATAGGACCATATGAGATGCCAGGGATCAAACTCGGATTGACCACATGCAAGGCAAGTGCCCTATCCACTGTACTATTGCTCCAGACCCTAGCCATCTTTTTTTGCAAGTCCACTAGAGCATAATGCTCAGCTATGTAAGATCATACTTGTAATCATGTCAGTGGGGAAACTCAATTTTAAAAATATGTTTTATTGTATGGTGGTGCACAGAAGTATTCGCACCTCATTGAAAAGTAATGCATCCTTCCTGATTTTCAGATTCTCTTTTTTTTGTCTTGGAGCTGTTTTATTTATTATTCTATCCATAGTCTTGGAGCTATTTTATTGCCAATTTGAGATCGACTGATAATAATGCAAAATCATTAAGCAATTTTTAGCTTTATTGGGGAATTGTAATTTACAATATTCTTAGTTCATGTATATATCATTTTGACACCACACCCACCACTAGGATACCCACTTCTCTTCCCCCAGTCCCTCCCATCCCACACCCCCTTGTCCCTTGTAAGTTTGTAATCTTGTGTACCAACTCTCCTGTTACCAATGGCCACTTGTTGCTCCCTTAATGTGTGTCTTTAAGCCCCACACATGAAAAAGACCATTCTGTTTCTGTATTTCTTCTGACTGACTTTACTCAGCATTATGTCTTCTAGTCTAAAGGCATGTTTATCCTGTATCATGAAAGTTTAAGAGATTTTTTTCCACCAAAGTAGAAGAGGCCAATTTTACCTTTAGTTGGTTGTTCATTTCAATATTTCTGATCTATGTAAATGTCTGTTCCTTAAATTCTCCTTTAAACTCATTGCAATATATTACCAGTTTCCCCAGGATTGGGTTAAATAAAATCTTTAACATATGATCATCTTATATCTTTACAAAAATCATGAGTTTTCTTTCTTTGAATATTATTTAATCTTTAATCAGAGCTAATTGATTCATAAATATTTGAAATATGTTTTGCACAGCATTTTAAAAACATTGATTTTACTTACTCATAGGAATACTTAGTTAATAACTTAAATGTAAATTTAACTGTCATGACTTAAACTTGATCTTGTTGATACTTTAGTCCTTATTACTTTCATTGACTTAAATTTCCAAGTCAGTTTTTCACGTTGTTGTTGGAAGGTAATAATTTATTTCCATTTATCTACAATAAAGTTCTTAAATTTGAACAAAACAATATATCTACCCTAACAGAATGAATGCATCTCAATAGTTTGAAGGTCATTTACAACAAACTCACAGATAACATCATACTCAATAGCAAAGAGCTGAAAGTCTTCCCTCTAAGGCAAGGAAGACCACTTCCACCACTACGTACTATTAGAAGTTCTAGCCACAGTAATTGGTCAATAAAAATAAAATAAAGGCATTAAAATTGAAATTGAATAAATTAATCTATCACAATTTGTAGGTGATGTGCTAATAGACAAAGAAAACCCTAACGCCTTCAAAAAACCCACAAAAAACAAATAACAAACCAATACAGTAAAGTAGCAGACTAAAATCTGTTGCTTCTATACTTAAAAAATGACTAGAAGAGAATGAAAAAAATTAAATCTCAATTAAAATAGTGTCAAAAACCCATCAAATCCTCGGGCTAGAGTAAGAGTACAATGGGTAGGGAGGGCATTTGCCTTGTATGCAGCTGACCTGGCTTTCACCTGGCTTTCATCCCTGGCACCTCATACTGTTCCCCGAAGCCCATCAGGAGTGAGATCTGAATGCAGAGCCAGGAGGAAGCCCTGAGAACTGCCAGGTGTGGCCCAAAAAAACAATAAAACAAAAACAAAAACAGCCATCAAATCCCAAGGAACAAGAATAGAAAGGATGTGTGAAAGCCATACATAAAAACTGTCACTATTAAAGGAAATTAAAGACAATGGAAGTAAAGAAATATTCCATGTTCATGGATTAGAATAACTGACAGTATTAAAATGACCACTCTACTTGAAGCATTATACATTTTCAGTGCAATCCCTATAAAAGTTCTAATGGCATTCATTCAAGGGCATAGAATAAATGCTATATAAATTTGGTTGGAACTATAAAACTTCATCAGTAGCCAAAGCAATTATAAGGAGAAAAGTGTTGAGAGGCATTGCATTATCTGATTTCATTTATTTAGTTAGTATTTTGGTGGCTTGGTGGCCATACTTGGCAGTTATCAGGGGCTATTCCTGACTTTGTATTCAGGAATGACCCTGACAGTGATTGGGAAACCATATGTAGTTCTGAGAATTCAATCTGGATTTGCTGCAGTGCAGGGAAGCTCCTTACCCTCTGTACTATCTCTCTGACCCCCCAAATTTAACCTATACAATAAAATATAGTAATCAAAACAGGGTGATACTGGAATAAAACCAGACTCTCAGATGATAAGAATAGAATTGAAACTCCAGAAGTAAACTCTTAAATGTATGGAAATTAATTTAGAACAAAGGAGTTAGGTGCATTAAGTTAAGAAAGGAAAGCTTCTTCAACACATGGTTCTGGGAAAATTGGTTTGCTACATGCATGCAAAAAATAAAATAAATAAAATTGGACCCATATGTCACACCATACACAAAGGTTAGTTCAAAATGGATTAAAAACTTTTGTAATAGATGTGAATCCATAAAATATATTGAGGAAATCATAGGCAGAAGTCTTATGATACTGACTTCAGAGGAATCTCTAATGACTTTATTCCATTGGCAAATAAAACAAAAGTAAAAATAAACAAATGGGACCTGGGGATGTAGCTCAGCAGTAGAGCATTTGCCATGCATATGTGAGATTCTGGGTTGAATTCTCACACTGCAATGAAATAATTAAATAAATAAATTAAATAAACATATGAGATTACATCAAATTGAAAAGGTTTTGCAATGAGAAGTAAACTTAAATAAAAATTTAAAAAGACATCCCAATGAATGGGAGAAAATATTAACACACCATACATCTGGCAAAGAAATAACAGCCAAGATATAGAAAGAAAGTACTCACAGAGCACAACGACAGAAAAACAACCCTATATATTGAGGAGCCGAACAGGCACTTCTCTAAGAAGACATAGAGATGGCCAGCAGGCATATTTAAAAAGTGTTCATTGTCACTGATTATCAGGAAAATGCAAAAAAAAATGACTGTGAGATATCACCTGACACCAGTGAAACAGGCCTATATCAAAAATTCTGGAAATAACAGTGCTGGTGGGGTGGTTGTAAAAAAGGGAACCCTCATTCACAATTAGTAGGACAGTAGACTGGTTTAGACTCTGTGGAAAACATTTTGGGGAGTTCTCAAATAATTAAAAATGAAACTATCATTTGAACCAGCTATTCCGTTTCATGGTATCCATCCTAAGAACACAAAGATACTAAAAGCAAGATCACTTTTTTGGAGGTGTTGGGGAGGGCCTAAATTTGTATAGGGTAACCAACTAGACTGAGACTCCCAGCTCAGCACTGTAAGTTCTCTGTCCTGGAAAACACTCAGTTCAGGACAAACTGGAATTGTTCATAGGTTCTAGGTTTAGCTCACACATAAAGTCTAACTGTATTGAATTGTACCACATTTTAAATTATTTTTGCAATAATTAGTCATTAATTAAACATGGAATTTGGAATCCAACTTGGGCTCAAATTCTGGCCCTTTGTATTGCTAAATATGTACCCTTGGGCAAAACCATTTTCAGTTACCAGGTTAAGGAGGTAACACTCTATAACTCCCAAAACTGTTATGAGAATTAATGCCTTTCCTTAAGATGTTAGACGCAGCACCTGACCATGCCTGGGGCTCATGGATAATCATGCCAAGGGAGAAGGCGCAGGGTACTGTGCAATAACTATCAGCAGTAATGAAGATAACACAGTACAACAACCAAAAACAGGGCAGTACCACAAGACAGCTACTCAGACTGGGCACTAGCTTCTGGCGGGATCTGAAGCCCAAGTATTGCTCAACTAAAAGCAGAAATAGCAACCAGGTCATACAGGTAAAAACTCCTCCCCACCCCCAAAATTGTAATGCTTTGGGATGGGGATGTGGGGATCTGGAAGACCAGAATCCATCATTCAAGAGGACTGAGGAATCTGGTAGTTTTGAGAGCATAGAGTTAACCCTGAAAATGAGAACCTGTGGACATCTGAGCTATAGAAACATGGGTATGCACTCTACCCTTGACAGACTAGCCTCAGCTACCTCTCTTCTCTCCATGTCTGCCTGTGTCATCCAACCAACGTTGCCTAATGGACCAATGCTGCAGCAGTTGGCTTCAGCCTTCTGCCCAGGTGAGTTTTTGTGGTGGGATCAAACCCCCAAACTTCGATGTCATGGATTATTTCAGATAAGTGCTCTTCATCATCCAGAGGCTTGGCTAGGCTATTCATTCATTGTGATGAGCCTATAGGATCATAAATCTCTAAACTTTTTCTTCCCTGATTGCCTCACCCTACCCCAATGCCTTACCCTGGCAGTTCATTGATCTCCTGAGATGAATGGGGTGCTCAAAGTATTGGAGGCAAAAGGCCAGCCTCATACCCTGTGTTTTCACCACAGGTTAGGACTAGTTCTGCTCTGTTCTAGGAGATCTCTCTGTCTCTCTGTCTCTGCCTCTATCTCTCTCTCCCTCTCTTTTCTTTTACTCAAATCATATTCATGCAAACTCACACAATTGAACATTCAAGAGGAGAATTCTTTGGGTATTTTCTGAAAGGGAGATAAAGCAGGTCTCTGGCTACAGAGTTTCAAAGAGTAAAAAGATTGATGTAAGATGATTCTCTGGAGTAGGAGTTGGCCCATTTGTTCTGCAAGGGACCAGAGGGTACATGAGATGAATATTGCATGCCATATGGCCTCTGCCACAACTGCTCGATTCTGTTGTAGTACGAAAGTGGCCACAGATGATACAAAATGAATATTTGTGGCTGTATATCAACAAAACATTTTTTGCAAAACTAAAATTATCAATTTAATAGAATTTGTATGTCAAGAAAAAGTATTGTATCTCATCATCCCCACATTTAAAAAGTATAATACAAGTTCCAGGGGATTGCTCAGGGAAAAAATCACCAGCCTTGTAATCCTGAAGACACAGGCTTTTTTTGTTTGTTTGTTTTTGCTTTTATTTGGTTTAGGGACCACACCCAGTGGTACTTAGGGCTTACTCCTGACTCTGCTTTCTGTGCTCAGGAATTACTCCTTTTGGTGATTGGGGCACCATATGGAATTCCAGGAATTAAAGCCAGGTCAGCCACACGCAAGGCAAACAACCTCCACGCTGTACTATCTGTCCACCCCAGGGAAATGTTATCTAAGGAACTTGTGCTCCTAGTGATGAGTCCCACTTGGACACACATACCACCTACCACATTTTAATGGACCATGCTTATTCTGTGATATGAAAACTCCATTTCCTCTTCAAAGTATTTCTATTGAAGTAAGAGTTTATACAGAGCTCTAATTCTACTTGAAAGCTAAATTCTGAGACAAAAGTGGTTAGTTTTGTGGAACTTCAATTAAAAACTTAAACTATTGACCAAAAAACTATACTTCCAAAGATTTATAAAGCCATTTAAAAGGCAGGTATTCTACAACTTGAACCAGAGCACAAAAGCATGCTGGAACCTAAACTTACATATCGTTTGCTCTGAGGTTTTGCAGAAAGAAGGTATAGGGAATTTAAAAATCATGTAACATTTATCTATATTAAACATTTATTAGTCAAGGCTTAATAATATTTATCATATATGTTTACAACTAGTAAATTTGAAGTTTTAAACATTAACTGTGTGTTAAACATTTTTGATTTTAGGGCTTTATTAAGTCTCATTGAAATCATTGAAATCATTGTTGTCTAAGTGCCTTTCTTATTCTGCATTCAGAATAGATGATTGTTATTTTAGTAATCACTCTATCTTTGGTATAAGAAAAGAAAAACATTTAAAATGATGCTTATGTGTTACAGGAGGTTGTATATAACCTCAAATTAGAGTTCAAAGTTTTGCATAGCTCAGCCTCTGGGAATTATACTTGTTTCTATTCAAAACTAATCATTTTGGCAGCTGAAAGCAGTTCATCAGAGCTTCGGGGACTTCAATTGCCAGAAAAATGATAGAGTTTTAAAGAAACATGGTGGAAGAAAGGTTATTGTTTTAGAATGAGGGAGCTGAAAGGTTTGCTTTAAGGGTATTTGGACCGAGAGAATGCTGGAGTTGCAAATAAAATATGGCCTGACATCTGTATACTCAATGTTACCCCAAATTCACATATTGTCAAGATGCTGTTTGGGGTTTATAGCCAGGGAGCTGAGGAGCTTTTCCTGCATTTCACTTCTGAAAAATACAAATCAGATCCTGAAGTCTAAGAGACAATGATTGTTTAACAAACCTGAATCAATATGTCTTGTTTGTTCCTAGAAATACAGCCCAGAGACTATAATCTAGGTATGGAGAGCTGGGACCCTGTTAGAAAAATGGACATTTAGAGTTCTCGCAGTAGGATTTGAGGGGTCAAAGGGAAAAAAGAAAATTCAATAGGAAAATGGGTATAAAAGCTACAAGAGGAGGAGCAAAGATCAAGATGACTGTCAGGTTTTCATTTGGGAATTTCCCAAAGAAAGAAGCAAACACTTGTAAAAGGCACATAGTTGCAGGAAGAGTATAGGAGTCTAGTTGTAAACAGGTTCAACCCTAAATTTGAGAATCTTTTAGAACATCTTGGATTAGGAAATTGAACTCAGTAAAAGACTAGATTCAATCACATCTCCCCTGAATACCATAACATCAATAGGACCACACTATAGCACCGCCCTGTCATTGTAGCACTGTCGTCTTGTTCATCAATTTGTTCGAGCGGACACCTGTAACATCTCCATTGTGAGACTTGTTACTGTTTTTGGCATATTGAATATGCCATAGGTAGCTTGCCAGACTCTGCCCTGTGTGTGGGATACTCTCGGTAGCTTGCCGGGCTCTCCGAGAGGGTCGGAGGAATCAAATCCAGGTCGGTTACATGCAAGGCATACGCCCTACCCCTGTGCTATCGCTCCAGTCCAAGTAACAGGGAATGGAAGTTAGGGAACTGAAAAAAAAGAGGTAATTGAGAAAGACCCAAGTTAAAAACAAGGCCATCCACAGTCTTAGCACATTCTTTGAATGGAAAAGTTAACCAAAATTAATCTTCTTGCAGAGGCTGAGAAGAGACTTAGTTATCATTAAAAATCAAAAGATATAAATTTACTGATGATGACAGTCTATTCTTAAAAGTTTGAAATATTGAACAGAATAATAACCACTGGGAATATGTAATTTCATTAGCAACTGAATCCCTTTGGAGAATAGTAGCATCTATTTCAAAAAGTGAGGACTGAAACAATAGTGCAGCAAGTGGGGCATTTGCCTTGGAACACTGTAGTGGGAAAGGTGGGAGGGAGGGGCAGGAAAGACATGGGACTATGGGAGAAGATCAAGCATTGTGGAAGAGAATAGAAGGTAGGCTGGGCCATTATGAGAAAAGTGGGAGAAACATGGAATCATGGGAGAGGCTAAAACATTGTAGCACAGGTTATGGCACTGAGGGAACAGGTTAGGGCACTGAGGGAAAGGACGGAAAATTATGGCAAACTGGGAATCATGTCACTGGAATCTGTCTAGTTGGAGTGAAGAGTATTGGGAATGAGAATGGAGAGAGCTCAAAAGAGAAGCGGTAGAGAGAGCAGACCTGTGAGGAAGAAGCAGCAATTCTGCTTTTGAGCTGGGAACTATAAAATTTGGAGAAGAGTGGCGGGGAGTGTAGAAGAGTGATGGAGACAAGAACTTGAGGCAGTGCAGTGACAAATGTGAAACTGACGAAAAAGATAAGGAGATAAGGAACTGTCACTTTGGAAAGGTGACCCATGGAACCCCTGGCCTCTCCGAAGCAGTGGGTTATAGTAAGATCACCATGGAAGCTTGGCAGCCTTACAGGCACTGTCTCCTGTGCTCAAGGTTAAGGTTATCACTGCAGACCATCTCCAGTCTTCTTGCCCCTCCTTGCTTGGCTACAGTTAGCAAAGTTAGACTCCGTGCTTTAGTGCCCCATGGCTTTGTTGTATCTGAGACTCTCCCTTCTCTCCCTGTAGGAGATATAACTTAGACCCTTGCAAGACACTCATGTTTCATGTTCTCATGTTCTTTTGGTTGATAGTCCATAAGAAAGAAGAAAAAAGAATATATATATATATATTTATATGTTTTGCTGAGTGACATTTTCCCCCTCTTGTACTTTATTTTGTATTGAGTGCTAGGATATCTGCTCATTCATCAGGAAATGGTCCATTTATCATGTTCATAAATAAATGAAATGAGAAAGCTAGTTTCCGTTTGGAAGCGTTATAAATATAAATCATTGGCTTTAGAATGAAAAAGAAAAAAAAGGCTTTGCTCCCCTCTGGCCAAGAGCTGAGGTCTCTGTATTGCTGTATTTATACATCGGTGATTTCATAAGTGTTTATAATTATAACCAGGGAGATCTCCTGGATGTAATTCAGCACTCTTTCACTTCTTTGTCTATAATATTTTCCACATGTTAGCTTAGAAATGTGGTACCTCTTGTACTAGCAACCCTTCCATCTTAAAAAGCACAGCTTTGAAAGACATTAGAGGTGTTTCACTTTTTATATGGAAAGGGCAGGAGAACGTTACAGAGAGTTGCTTGCTCTTTGCCTTCACTGTGTGCCTACATGCCGTGTGGACTCTTTAACGACTTCCTTACATATAAAAGAAAGATGAAAAACCTCAGATACCAAAATGGCTAAGTGGATTCCCTTTCCTGGGAGCAAATGGGTAGAGGCAGAAACGAACGGAGACTTAAATTCTACATGATTGCAAAGAGAAAGGGGGAGAGAACTAGGAGGTGAACAAAATAGTCACCTCCAGCTTAGCTGGCAGAACAGTAAGCAGTCAGCTAGACAGAGCGAACGGTCTAAACCCACAGAGAATCACATTTTCATTATTGGCTTGCTTGCAATGAGGTCATCCAAGCTGTTGTTGAAACACTTTTTAAAAAAAGTGTTAGTATTTCCAGGGCACAAAAATTCCAAAGATTTCATTATATTTCAGTGAAGGCCCAGCATTCCTTTGCCTCTGTGGCCTAACCCCTTAATAACCCTTCCTAGAGGGTCTGTTATTACTAGTTTCCTATGAAGAGAGGATTCATTTGCAAAACAAACATGAATGTCAAGATCATACATTATCCACTAATCTTGTTCCATATTCAGTGTAGCAAAATTTCATTCCAAGAAAATAATGTGCAGTGAACTGAGATGAAATGACCTGTGTTTGTCTAGCTTTTCTGTGGCTATAAAGAAGTGGGAAGACAGACAGTGATACCGTTGAATGGGAGACACCTGAATTATTGAGTTAGTGGCTTTTTAGCCAGGGGAAATATTTGGGGTCATTTTCAGTTTATAAGCTCCTCTGCTGCACCAAAATCCTACTTCAACATCCCTATTAACTTCAGTGCCACTTCCAAAGGCAAAGTCCAGAATGTACTGAAATTCTTCAGTGTAGAATAAAACAAAGGGCATATGTGCTAACAGGGAATGGTGACCCGCATTTTCCAGACTTTATCAGAGGAAACATGACATTTACTGAAATTTCTTAAATCTTACCTACAATAATTAGGAAGAAAAAAATCTAATTCTTAAAAAGAAACAAGGGCTGGAGACATAGTACAGCTGGTAGGGTGTTCACCTGACATCAGACCAACTTGGGGCTCAAACCCCAGAACCATATATGGTCCCTTGAACCCTTCCAGGAGTGAATCCTGAATTCACTACAGGAGTAAGCACTGAGCACTGGTAGGTGTGGCCTTGAAACAAAAAAATGCAAAATAAAAGCAAACAAGGCAAAGACATACATTACATAAACAGAGATCACAGAAGACAAAGACTTAATGTAATTGGGCCAGGCTGAGTTCCTGCAGATAAGAAGCAACCATCCTGATTATGATGCTACCAAACAGTATAGGCTGAGACAAGAGGCCCAAGGTCCCAATCATGCCAGCAAACAGAGCCAAAAATCTGTATTAAAGAATTCATACAACAGCAGCAGCAAAATTGTATGATGATGATGATGAGGATGAGGATGATAATTAAAAGGCAACAATCCAATTTCAAAATGGAAAGAGAATCTGAATAGATTTTTTTTCTCAGAGAAGACATATGGATGCCCAACAGGTATGTGAAAGATGATCAATGTTGCTAATTATCAGGGAAATTCAAATCAAAACTTCAAGGAGATAGAACTTCACAACTGTCAGAATGGCTCTCATCAAAAGTACAAAAAAATCATAAGTGGTAGAAAGAATATGGAGAAAAGGAATGCATAGTACAGCGTTGGTAGGAATGCGACTTGGTGTGAATGCACCATGGAAAACATTATGGCGGATAATTGAAAATTTTTAAATAGAACTACCACACAATCCAGCAGTACCATTTCTGAGCATTTAGTTGAAGAAAATAAAGGACTATTTTGAAATAATATCTGTGACCCTATGTTCATTACCACTTTGTTTGCAACAGCCAAGGTATGAAAAGAAACTAAGTGTCCACAGATGGATGAATGGACATGGTGTATGTATATAATGGAACTAAGAATGAATGAAATATTGCCATTTCTGATAACCCTCTGATGGACCTTGAGAATATTTTATAAACAAAGTAAGTTCATACAATTACTTTATTTATTTATGAAATAGAAAGAACACAACAAAATAAAACTCATATGCATATAGCACAGCAGGTAGGGCATTTGCCTTGCATGCAGCCGACCCAGATTTGATTCCTCCGTCCCTCTCGGAGAGCACTGCAAAGCTACCCAGAGTATCCCGCCCGCACAGCAGAGCCTAGCAAGCTAACTGTGGTGTATTTGATAGGCCCAAAACAGTAACAACAAGTCTCACAATGGAGACGTTACTGGTGCCCGCTTGAGCAAATCGATGAACAATGGGACTACAGTGCTACAGTGCATGCATAGAGAACAGATTGGTAGTTGCCACAGATGAATGGAGTGGAAAGATTAAGAGATAAAAGTTCTAGCTATAAAAGAAATAAGTCATGGAGATGTAATATACAGCATATACAGTCAATACTAGTGTATTGAAAACTTGAGAACTGCGTAGAAATAGTGGTAATTAGATATAGTGATCATTTCATGATGATTTTGAGTGTCAGATCACTAGGTAAGCCTAAAACTAATATAATATTGGATATAAATCATACTTTTTAAATTTATAAAATATTGGATATATAATGTTATATAATATTGGATATAAATCATACTTTTATTTTATTTTTGGTTTGAGACCTCACTGGCTGAACTCCGGAATCACTGCTGATGGGACTCAGGGGACCATGCGAGGTGCTAGTGATCACATGCTGGTTAGTTTCATGCAAGACAAGTGCCTGGTACAGGAGGCACAGCTGCTGGAATACTGGTCAACCCTGTTGCCTGCAGTCAGAGAACAGTGAGCTGCACTCTTCCGGCCTACCTACTAGTTTAATAATAAATCATTTCTCACTAAGGCTGACTTGGGAGCTGGTGTGGTAGCTAGTCCATCTCCACCTTATTCTGTCTCTATTAATCACTAACAGAGTCTTTCATAGTTCCCAAGCATAGATTTAATAATTTGGAGTGAACTTTTTTGTATTAATTATATCCTAAGTAAAAAACCTCTCAACTATTGATGAGAAAGTTGGATTTGGCCAGTCATCTGTTCTAGGGCACTTAAGTTGTTTCCAGATTTTGGCTATTGTGAACAGTGCTGCAATGAACATATAGGTACAGATGTCATTTCTACTGTGCTTTTTAGCATCCTCGAGATATATTCCAAGAAGTATTGCGTACACAATGGAATACTATACAGCTGTTAGGAGAGATGAAGTCATGAAATTTGTTTATAAATGGATATACATGGAGAGTATCATGCTAAGTGAAGTGAGTCAGAAAGAGAGGGGCAGACAGAAGGACTGCACTCATTTGTGGAGTATAGAATAACATCACATGAAGCTGACACTCAAGGACAGTAGATACAAGGGCCAGGAGGATTACCCAATAGCTGGAAGACTGCTTCACGAGTGAAGGGGAGAAGGCAGATGGAACAGAAAAGGGATCACTAAGAAAATGATGGCTGGAGGAACCAGTTGGGATGAGAGATGCATGCCGATAGTAGATAATGGACCAAACATGATGACCTCTCAGTGTCTGTGTTGCAAGCCATAATGCCCTAAAGTAGAGAGAGAGTATGGGGAATATTGTCTGCCACGGAGGCAGGGGGAGGGTGGGAAAGGGGGGTATACCAGGGATATTGATGGTGGGGTGGTGGGGAATGTGCACTGGTGGAGGGATGGGTGTTTGATCATTGTGATATTGTAACCCAAACATGAAAGCTTGTAACTATCTCACGGTGATTCAATAAAATTTAAAAAAAGAAAGTTGGATTTGGGAACTGTGGCCACTGAATCAGATTTCTTGTGCTCAGAAGAGGCAAAGCTCTGTAAAACTTGGGTCCTGAAGGAACTTTCCTCAAGATAGTCGAAGCCATCTATCACAAGCCTACGGCAAGCATTATCCTCAACGGGGAAAAACTAAGGGCCTTTCCTCTGAGATCAGGCACAAGACAAGGATGCCCACTCTCACCACTCCTCTTCAATATAGTACTGGAAGTACTTGCGATAGCTATTAGACAAGAAAAAGAGATTAAGGGCATCCAGATAGGAAGGGAAGAAATCAAACTCTCACTATTTGCAGACGACATGATACTATATCTAGAGAAGCCTAAAACCTCTACTAAGAAACTCTTAGAAACAATAGACTTATACAGTAAAGTTGCAGGCTACAAAATCAATACCCAAAAATCCATGGCCTTCATATATGCAAACAATGAGGCAGAGGAAAGGGACATGAAAAAAGCAATCCCATTCACAATCGTGCCCCAGAAAATCAAGTACCTCGGAATCAGCTTAACCAAGGAAGTAAAAGACCTTTACAAAGAAAACTACATAACGCTACTCCATGAAATCAAAGAGGACATGAGGAAATGGAAACATATACCCTGCTCGTGGATAGGGAGAATCAATGTTGTCAAAATGGCAATACTCCCTAAAGCATTATACAGATTCAATGCGATCCCTATAAATATACCCATGACACTCTTCAAAGAAATGGATCAAGCAATCCTAAAATTCATATGGAATAACAAACGTCCAAGGATAGCTAAAACAATTCTTGGGAAAAAGATGATGGGAGGCATCACCATCCCCAACCTCAAACTTTACTACAAAGCAGTAACAATTAAAACAGCATGGTACTGGAACAAAGGCAGAGCCGTAGACCAATGGAACAGGGTGGAATATCCCTACACACAACCCCAAATGTATGACCATCTAATCTTTGATAAGGGAGCAAGAGATGTGAAGTGGAGCAAGGAAAGCCTCTTTAACAAATGGTGCTGGCACAACTGGACAACCACATGCAAAAAAATGGGTTTAGACCTTGACCTGACACCATGCACAAAAGTCAGATCAAAATGGATTAAAGACCTCAACATTAGACCACAAACCATAAGGTACATTGAAGACAATGTCGGCGAAACCCTCCACGATATTGAAGATAAAGGTATCTTCAAAGGTGGCACGGAACTAAGCAATCTAGTAAAAACAGAGATCAACAAATGGGACTACATTAAACTAAAAAGCTTCTGCACCGCAAGAGATACATTGACCAGAATCCAAAGACTATCCACAGAATGGGAAAGGATATTTACACAATACCCATCAGATAAGGGGTTGATATCAATGGTATATAAAGCACTGGTTGAACTCTACAAGAAGAAAACATCCAACCCCATCAAAAAATGGGGCGAAGAAATGAACAGAAACTTTACCAAGGAAGAAATACGAATGGCCAAAAGGCACATGAAAAAGTGCTCTGCATCACTAATCATCAGAGAGATGCAGATCAAAACAACCATGAGATACCACCTCACACCACAGAGACTAGCACACATCCAAAAGAACAAAAGCAACCGCTGTTGGAGAGGATGTGGGGAGAAAGGGACCCTTCTTCACTGCTGGTGGGAATGCCGACTGGTTCAGCCCTTCTGGAAAACAATTTGGACGATTCTCAAAAAATTAGATATTGAATTCCCATTTGACCCAGCAATACCGCTGCTGGGAATATATCCCAGAGAGGCAAAAAAGTACAATCGAAACAACATCTGCACATGTATGTTCATCGCAGCACTGTTTACAATAGCCAGAATCTGGAAAAAACCCGAATGCCCCAGAACGGATGACTGGTTGAGGAAACTTTGGTACATCTATACAATGGAATACTATGCAGCTGTTAGAAAAAAGGAGGTCAAGAATTTTGTAGTTAAGTGGATGGGCATGAAAAGTTTCATGCTGAGTGAAATGAGTCAGAAAGAGAGAGACAGACATAGAAAGATTGCACTCATCTATGGTATATAGAATAACAGAGTGGGAGACTATCACCCAAGAACTGTAGAAATAAGTACCAGGAGGTTGACTCCACGGCTTCGAGGCTGGCCTCACGTTCCGGGGAAAGGTCAACTCAGAGAAGCGATCACCAACTACATTGTAGTCGAAGGCCATGTGGGGGAAGGGAGTTGCGGGCTGAATGAGGGCTAGAGACTGAGCACAGCGGCCACTGAACACCTTTATTGCAAACCACAACAGCTAATTAGAGAGAGAGAACAGAAGGGAATGCCTTGCCACAGTGGCAGGGTGGGGTGGGGGGGAGATGGGATTGGGGAGGGTGGGAGGGACGCTGGGTTTACGGGTGGTGGAGAATGGGCACTGGTGAAGGGATGCGTTCCCGAACTTTGTATGAGGGAAGTATAAGCACAAAAGTGTATAAATCTGTAACTGTACCCTCACGGTGATTCTCTAATTAAAAATAAATAAAATTAAAATAAAAAAAATAAAAAAAAAACTTGGGTCCTGACAAGGCTGGTTATTTGGGTGAGTGTGTGAACATTTGTCCAAGTATTTTGGAGCAAAAGGCCTCAACCAAATCAGATATAGCAGAACATATAAAAGAATAGTTGATAACAGGACAGCAAAAGTAGATTCCTGGCTGAATTAAACCAAAAACATATAGAAAAAGAATGGAACCTGGTGGTGAGAGAAACATTCCCTAATTCAGTCAAATGTCCTTAAACCTCCCTGAACTGGAAAGAAATCATTGGACAAGAGAATAGCATCGGTCTCTGCATGTATTTGGGGCAAGAGTTTGTCTCGTATTTCATGATTTGTTCTAGTTTGTCTGAGAAGTGGAGATTAGAAAACTCAGCACATTCATGGGAATGGAATATAATGCTCACCTGTGCAGTTAAACCCAGAGGAGATGGACAGGGGTGCTTTCCTGCAGTAAGGGTGCCAGCTTTTCCCACAGTTTCCCTGACATATGGAGGGGTGAACCTCAGCATTGAGTTAAAGTTTAGTGAGAAAAGAGCTTTCTGGAACTCATACGCTATCCTCATCTCAAAATGTAGTTATTTCATTTTCAAGTGAATTTTGGAAAGATCAAATTTTCTCCCTCCAAAAATAAGTTGAAAAGTTGAAAGTGCAAATACACGTGCCAAGAGAAATCTACCCTGTCCCTTCTCTCTCCGATATGTTGAACCCTGTCCAGGCTCCCGGAAAAGGTTTCAAGGTGAAAAAAAAAAACACCTCTGGGTATAACCACATGGGGTAGGCTTGTGAAAAAAAATCCCTATTTTACCTAGCTAGACACATGTTGCCCCACTGGTGAATCAGAACAAAACGCTTGTTAAACAGTTCATTTAAACGCTCTCCTTCTTAGCCGGAGCCATCAGTTGATCCACTCTGAGGACAGATGGATTATTTTCAGCTCTATAGGCCCAGGTCAGTCCAGTGAGCCTGGTCTTTCCAGCTCTGCCTGTGCCTCCCTGCCTGATCCTGGAGAAAACGGCTGCTCTATGGGGAAGTGTTTGGATCACAGTATCTTCTTGCATCCTCTTGCAGTAATCCTTTCACCAAAATCTCTAATTAGTAAGTGAGGATTTGTTTAT
The DNA here is from genome assembly GCF_027595985.1 of Sorex araneus. Lineage (NCBI taxonomy): Eukaryota > Metazoa > Chordata > Mammalia > Eulipotyphla > Soricidae > Sorex > Sorex araneus. The sequence continues at coordinate 13,425,139 of NC_073313.1, read as the reverse complement.
TTATCCCCAATTCCCCCTGGAGCAACCAATACCCATGGATGGCAATCTGGGGGCCTGAAAGAATTATTTGGGGGCCTCCTAAGTGGTTTTCAGCCCCAGAATCTTTCCTACTGCTTCTTAGCCCTATTTATTGGGGCAGGGGTTCAATGCAAGGGCCAGAAGATAGAGTGCTGTTCCTGAGTGATATCCGAATGACATCTCAGGCACCCCAGCAGGACTCAGGGGCCACAATCTCCACCTGACTGTACTTGGGGCACAGTGTGGTGCCAGGGATCAAAGTAAGGTCAGCTGCATGCAAGGAATGTGCCTTAACCCCTGAATTAGCTCTCCAATCCATTAGAGAATTCTGATGCCCAGGCCACATTAAAGAACAGTAAAATCAGAACCTTTAAGTCTTTGTCTCATGCCTATCAATACTTTTACTCACACTAGTTCTCAATAACCATTTAAAAATTTCTACCTTATAAGAAGGTAGTCCCCACCTTCTCCAGATGGAACCCTGGCGACACTGAGCAGCAACTAACATGGCTCCAGGATTCGGGACTGGGACAGATCCGAGCCGCGGGGGCCACTGGAGTGGGGTGGCGCCAGCCCAAAACTCCAAGTGGTCCCGGCCACCGGAAGTCATGCCCTCGACCCACCCTCGGCACCATCTTGATGCCACAATCCACAGAGAAGCGGCAGGCATTCTGGTGAGCAACGCGGCCCGGACAATGCTCCGGACCCGAATCGGGGCCAGCAACACTGGGGGACCGGAGGGAGGAGGTGCCTCCAGCACACCTTCTCCAGATGGAACCCTGGCGACACTGAGCAGCAACTAACACGGCTCCAGGATTCGGGACTGGGACAGATCCGAGCCGCGCGGCCGCATTAGCATTAGCGGCCGCGCGACCTTTTCTAAAACCTGAAAACATACAATCTTTGAATGGAAAACTAATTATCAAATGCCTCCTTATTAGGGTTATCTTGTTTGGGGATATAACTCCCACAACAGTAGTGAGTTTTGTGTTGAAATATGGAACGTAATCAAGGTGAAGAGAAAATAAAGTGAGGTTCATCAGTTATACAGTTGGGGTGGGGGCGGGGGGTATACCGGGGATTTTGGTGGTGGAATATGGGCACTGGTGAAGGGATGGTGTTTGAATACGGTATAACTGAGACATAAACCTGAGAACTCTGTAACTTTCCACATGGTGATAAATTTTTTTAAAAAATAAAAATTTAAAAAAAAAGAAGGTAGTCCCTTGGATGCCCCCATTTTCTCGTCAATGAATGCATATTATAAGCATTGTAAGACCCCTAAGGGAAAACTGAGACCAACAATTTAATAAGGACTTCCAGGCTGTGCTTTAGATTTTTAGCAGTAAAATTATGTGGGGTGACCGTGTGAAAGAGTTTCCTTGATCATAGGTAATAGGCATCTTCCCTAGTTGCCACTGATCATGATGACTTTGTAAAACTCATCCATTCCATGTGACTTTACATGAGCCATGAATGAGCAGGCTCCTCTGGAGTGCTCCATGTAGCATCCCTAGGGGGAGACAGACTTCCTGTTTCTCAAACTAAATACTTCACAGTGGCTTTTGTCCAGTCCACCAGGCCGGCTGTTCCTTCTGTAATGGGTATGAATCACATGCCTCCATTGGTGCTGTGCACAGAGATCAGTGGGTCCTGCATTGACCCCAACATGTTCTTCCACATTAAGACCAAAGTCACAGACCCCAGTGTACCATCACCTCCGTCAAGGCTTGCCATCAGTCCACAAACTGAAAATTTATTCTCTACCCCCAGTCTTGGTTTCATTGCTTATTCTGACCCCTCTTTGTAGTGACAATGGCTTAGAGTTGCTATCGCTCATCCCTGCAAGATGTTCCCTCGGGGGACAGCTTTGAGGCTAGTGGCCAAAGCCTAAACTCAACCAATGTCTGAGCCGGACCTAAAGTCATTGTCAGAAACACAAAATCCTCTGATTGCTTTTGAACTGTTGCACCTCTTAATCACCCACACACCACACATGCTGCATTTCCTGAATGCTTACTGTGTGCCCATTCCTCAGGAGTTGACTCCATGTTTAAGTGTCACTGGAATTTGTGTCTTTATCTCAGGAAGATCTAGCTGGTAGAGATGCCTCTTCTGATACTCCATCTGCAGGCTCACTCTCCTAGAAGTCTCTGAGCCTCTTCCTTTTAGGAGAGTGGGTTTAGGAGTCTTCATTACATGCACACAGTGGTTGAGAGGCTCAACTTCTGGTCCCTCTCCCCTCCCTGTGTAGGTCAGGGAGTAGGACTGGAAGTGCCAACCCTCTAATCAGGTGGTTGGTTTTTTTGGAAATCTGGGCCTATCTTCAGTTACTTTCAAAGGTTGCTTCACGGGTTGGGAAGGGTGGGGAATACTGGGTACATTGGTGGTGGAAAACATGCACTGGTGGAGGGATGGGTGTTCAATCATTGTATGACTGAAACTCAAACATGAAAGCTTTGTAACTGTGTCTCACAGTGATTAAATTAAAAAAAAACCCTTAAGTTGTGATCTTACAAGAACACTAGAACCAGAAAATCATTCCATACTCTAGTTAAGTTGAATACTCAGAATTATTACTGTTATTGTTTTTTGAATCACCATAGGAATGACAACTAAGAGAGTGCACCTATATACTGATATTAAAACAGAGATTATAAAAGTATTACCTTACAGATATGCATTCAAAATGAAATATTTTTGTATATGCATGATAATTTAGTTTAAAATATGACTATTGTCAACAAATGGTTCAGATACTACATGATTGGCAAAAACTTGATAGATGCTGAATCTTTTTGAAGCAGTGTGGTGACTATATTAAGAACTTGCAGGGGGCTGGAGCGATAGCACAGCGGGTAGGGCGTTTGCCTTGCACGCGACCGACCCGGGTTCGATTCCCAGCATCCCAGATGGTCCCCCGAGCACTGCCAGGAGTAATTCCTGAGTGCATGAGCCAGGAGTAACCCCTGTATGTCACCGGGTGTGACCCAAAAAGGAAAAAAAAAGAACTTGCAGGGGCCGGAGCCCGGAGCGATAGCACAGCGGGTAGGGCGTTTGCCTTGCACGCGGCCGACCCGGGTTCGATCCCCGGCATCCCATATGGTCCCCCGAGCACCGCCAGGAGTAATTCCTGAGTGTAAAGCCAGGAGTAACCCCTGAGCATCGCTGGGTGTGACCCAAAAAGCAAAAAAAAAAAAAGAACTTGCTGGTATAGTTATAAAAGAAAATATCACTGTATCTCGTTCAAATTTAAATTGAACCACATTTTTAACAATATAATTCATTTTTGCTATTCTGTGTCTCCTGATTTAGGATAAAATGTTCATATTGAAGTGGAAATAAAATAGAGCCATGAAAAAAAAAACACAAAGTTTGCCTCACTTTCCTAACAAATGGAACCCTTCTCACTCTCACCACCTAGGAAATTCCTGGGGTTTTAGAAGCTTGATACCAGTAGGGAGTGAAGCCCAAATATTTATGTCTTATTGTAAGTGACAAGAGCACACTGAGGCAGACATCTTAAAACACAACCCAAATCCTGTCACTACTCTCCTGAAAACTTGCAATGTTTTGGGTTTGACATTCTCTTTTACAAAGCTAAGTTCTCACTGTTATATTTTGGAGTCAGGGACCAGAGTTAGAAGAGGCAGAATTGCTGGGGTGAAGCAGAGTAACTGGCATTTATCAGGTCTCTTGAAATAGCTGTTGAATGAAAGTCCACACATGTAAGGCATTTTGGGTGGATGCATATTGAACTCACCTGGTGGTGATTTTTTAACAGTTCCTGGGCTCGAGACTTCTCCTGGGCCAATTAACAGCTTGACACAGGCGCTGCAATTTGTGTTAATAAAACGACATCCAAGTGTGAGCCATTAGTGGTACATGACAGTGTCAACATGTTGAATAAGAAGAAAGGGCAGAGTCTGGCCATTCCAAGTGAGCAGCTACTGAACTAAGCTAGCACCCTTCACTCAAGCCTTCTTGTCCTCTGAACTCTGGTTGGCTGCTTCCCCAAATTCTACCTGGGAGTGAATTGATTTGCTCATCTTTCTCTGTCGAAGGCTGTGCAGACCAATATGGTGCTAGCCACAATGTCAGTGAAGATGTATATGAATAACAATGCAATAAGAAATTCAGTCCTTCAAGGAATAGATTCAGAATAATAACTCTCCTATGTGGTACCCAGTAAGGTAGCGACAAAAGTAGTAACAAGAGGATACACAACAAGGTAGCAACAAAGGACCAAAGTCAACACAGCAGAACTGATACACACAATTGAGTTGGTTGGGTGGGTTTGAAATGGAGGGGCACTGGGATCTTTGAGGGAGGGAGGTGGGTACACTGGTGATGGGTATGTGTTGGAATTATGTGCATGAGAAAACATTGAGTACTGTAAAATCCCAGAATCTCAATTTAAAAAATTTGATTCTTCAGTTTCACTGTTTCAATTACTCCAAGTAAAAGCTTATTTGCATCAAAATAAAATAAAATCCAACTGTTTATTCTCACAATTTTAATGTTTAATAGCCAGGTGTAGGCTACATCCTGCCAGAAAGTTCTTTTAATTTTTTTAAAATTTAAGCTCCTTATGTACATTTCCCCCCCCCATTGAACCCTTTCCTTCCTTTTTCTTTCACCTGCCAGCATCTTATCTTCCTCCCCTTCTTATTTTGGTTATCAGTGTCCACTGGTTTGTCTTCTCATTTTGCTTTGACTGTTCATCAATTTTCCTCTCCTTATATTGCAGACATGAGTGGAATATCCAACATTTTTTCCCTTTGGAAACATTTCACTTCACATAATTCCCTTAAGTATGTTCCACTTTGCTGTGAATGGCAGTTTATTTTTTATTTTTAGAGCTGAGTAGTATTCACTGTTAGTAACCAGTCATCTGCCAATGGGCACTTTGGTTGCTTCTTTTTTTGTACTGAGTTTTGGGCTACAGTAGTGTACAGGGCTGACTCCTGGCTCTGCTCAGGGACCACGCCTGTGTTTGGAGTGGTGCTGGGGACCAAACTCAGGTCAGCCATTCAAAGCAAGCAGCACCCTAGCTGCTGTAGCTGTGGCCCTGCTTCCATATTTTATCTTGTTTAAATAATACTGTAATAAGCACTAGTGTGGATATAACTTTTTGCACTAATAGCACTTGTGTGTTCTTTGGATGGGTAGTGGAGAGTAAAATTGTTGGCTCATATGGTCAGTTTTATATTTAGCTTTCATTGTTTTGCTGGGAGGGTGTACACAGGAGATACTGATAGGAACAGACTTGATGGTATTGGTAGCATCGAGGATAGAACCCAAGGTTTCCCACATGTAAAATAATGTTTTCTATCACTTGAGCCACCTCCTCAACCCTATCCTTATCTTATTTAGGAAGCTCTGCAGCATTTTCCAAACATTGTTGTTCGGATTTCCATTCCCACCAACAGTGCGTAAGGGTTCCTTTATTCCAGAGCCTCTCAGGCACTTGTTATTAGCGATTCCTCCTTTAAAAGTTCTGGGTAACCTGAATGACAATCATCTGAAGCCCTGGGAATGCTAAATAATGATCACTTGAGCGACTTTATTTCCCCCTCCTGTGCTTTGAAGCTTTCAATTAACCATCAGTGAAACCACGAAACCTTGGATTCCCTCACTCTCTGACTCTACTAAAGGCAGAGCCCAGGTCCCCATTTCCTCTCTACCTACTGTGTGGCCCCTTATGTTGCAAAACCCAGAACGTATGAGAAATATCTTGTTCTTCTAATTTCCCTGAAGGTTTTTTTAACAAGAGATAGCCTGTAATCATAATAATTAGCCTGAGGGCCAGTGCAACCAAAACATTAGCCTTTAGTCAGCAGAATGTCTCTGGGTCTCACCACCAATAAGGTCCTCAGGCATTCCTAGCTGCTAGCAGCACTATCCATACATCGGGACTCTGAAAGAGAGAGCCAGGATATTCTCACAGGCTACTGAATCATGTCTACAGATACAGGAATTGACACAACGGGGCTCCCAATAGTCAAAGAGGCACAATTTAAGCTTAATAATGATAGTGATTGCAACAGACTGAAATTCATTTAGTATGTCTAAATCCACTGCAATAAACTTAGAGTCATGATAATGACGATGTCACCTTTACAGGTCAGTAATTCAGGAGCAGTTCAACATGCTTCACCTGGTTTGGTCCAGGGTCTTGCCGGAAATCACTGTCAAGATGTTAGCTGGGGAGCACGACAATGTGTGAATCTGTAACTGTACCCTCAGTGTGACTCACTAATTAAAAAATAAATACATTTTAAAAAATAATAAAAATTACTTGTTTTTTTTCAATTTGTGTGTTTATTTTGTCTAAATGGTTTGATAACACAAATTCTGTATTCTAAATAAAGACATCTACTGGTTTAATAAAAATAATATGAAATATTGGGACATAAGCACATCGATAGAAATATTCTACCCCCATTGTAAAAATATGTTTACAACCACTTTGGTATGAAAATCCCTAATATGATTTCAATCTTCATAAATTTATTGAGCTTTGTTTTGGATCTCAGCATGTGATCTGATCTTAAAAATGTCCCATCAGCATTTTATAGGAATGTATATTTTGTTACTTGGAGTTAATGCTCTATAAATATCTACAAAGATGTTATCTGGGGAGCAAGGCTGGACAAAATTCCAGCGGTTAAACCCGGATTCCCTTTCTGGCATCCCATATCATCCCCCAGAACCTGCCAGGAGTAAGCGCAGAGCCAGGAGGAGTAAGCCTTGAGCACCATCAGGTGTGGGCTAAGAGAACAAAACAAGATAATCAAGTGGGACAGAAGTCATCTGGAGCTTGCGTTGGGACTGGAGCTGCTGTTTCGAAGGAGGCTCACCCACTTGACTGGCAAGTTGTTGGTAGGAGGCCTCACTTTTTCCTTCTCTGTCCTATTCCCGGTTGCTTGAGTGTTCCTGTGATATGGTGGCTTGGGTTTTCCTGTGGAGCAAAACAACAGTTAAGAAGGTGATGTCCGAAATACGCCTGCCATGATGGCAGGCTGGAGCTGGGGTGGAAAGTGGGGTGAGCCAGGGAACCTGGGAACACTGGTGGGGGGGAAGTTGACACTGATGGCGGAATCGATGATGGAGCATTTTATGTCAGAAAACCAACAATGTAACTCACGGTGCTTAAATAAAATAAAATTGGCGGGGATGACGACAGCAGTATAGGCTAGGGCTACTCCTGGTGGATGCAAGAAAAAGTCTCGGGACTTTCTTCTAATTTAAATTCTTCCCAACCATGATATCTCACATTCTCTCATTAAGTTTTTATTTCCCTTCTTCCGACTCAGATTTTCGATTCCTCCATCCCTCTCCGAGAGGGATGGAGGAATCGAACCCAGGTTGGCCGAGCGCAAGGCAGACATCCTACCCTCTGTGCTATCGCTGGGAGAGCCTGGCAAGCTACCAAGAATATCCCGCCCTTGCGGCAGAGCCTGGCAAGCTATCCATGGCATATTTGATGTGCCAAAACCAGTAGCAACAAGACTCACAAGGGAGACGTTACCGGTGCCCACTCGAGCAAATCGATGAACAATGGGATGACAGTGCTACAGTGCTACTCAGATTTTAAAATATTATTCCCGGAAATGATAGTGGACATATCAGAGAAATAGTGCATAGGGACTGCCAGCTGACTATGAGATGGGTTGAAAGGAAGATAACAGGAAATCATATTTTCTCTCCATCGAAATATAGGGATATCCAACTTGTAAGAGCATGTAGAAAACAAAGATCTCCCATAGTGGCAATTCATCCAGCCACCTGCCAGTGAAAAAAATTCCGGTTTTCATAGCAAAATTATTTTCTCTGAATGAAAGATGAGTTATTATTTGACTTGATTTCTGCTTTACCTGTATAGCTGAGAAATTACTTGGGATTAGAGTAATGTGTTTTCTTTTTTCTTCCTTTAATGGATTTGAAGGAAATGTGAGAACCTACAATATTTTTTTTGTCAGGCAGCTATCTCTGCTAATATTTGGACTAAGTAAAGCATATTGACACAGGAGTTAGGAAGAGATGGATTTCATTCTTTCATTCTAAAGGCAGGCCTGGGATGCTGGTACTGCTGCTTGCAATACACATTCTTTCATAAAAAGTGGCTGGAAGAACATTCCATTACCTTAACTTTCCTATTTCAAAGACAGTAACCAACCTTATTTTGATGAAAGAGAGTATTTGTGTCTATGTGGTTCTGGAGAAGTAATTTGAAATTCCTGATTTTTACTGACTTGGAGAGCAGGTGGTGGGAAGAAACCCAGTAAAAAGTGTTGTAAATATGTTGGCCTGCTCACATTTCATTTCTACTTTGGAAAAAGATAATAAAACGACCTATGTTCTGGCCTCATAATTTATAGTAGTACAAGGAACTGTGACTTCTGCACAGAGTCCAATAAATATCTTCAGGCAGATTTAATATAGTATCATGGGGTTAGTTACGAATTTTAATAAAACAAAACATAGATACAGGGAATCACATAATACAAACACAAGCCTCAGTGAAGTATTCTAGGTTAGCACCCGTGTAACCCTCATCAGGTCAAGAAGGAATTTTGCTGATCGCCTAAAAATATCACCTACTTGTGCTCAGTTCCAATTCTAGTGCTTTCCCTTCTTCTCCAAATAAGTAAACATAATTTTGGTCTTCTTAATAATCCCTTCCTTGAAATTTTGACAGGTTCATTACCCAGATACATATACCAAAACACCTCATAGAGTCCCATTCAGGTTTTTAAATCATGATGACTTTTAAGGCTCTTTCAATCCATAGATTCATCATCCTAGATTATTTTCTTTTTTACTTTATTTAAACACTGTGGCTTATAAAGTTGTTCATAATGCAGTTTTTGTGGGCATTCAGTGATTCTACACCAATCTTACTACCACCAGTGTGACCTTTCCTCTACCATTGTCCCCAGTTTTCTACCCCATAGAATAACATTAGTTTGGAGTGATCCTTGAGCACAGAGCCAGGAGTAAACCCTGAGCAATACTGCATAGGACCCAAACACCTCCCCAAATAAAAATAAAGAGTGATTTTTAGGATAGCATTGATGTGTCGTTTCTCCCTGGCTGAAGGGAGCTTAGGTTTATTGGGTTACACCCGTCACAGTGCTCCCAAGGCACTCCCATTCCTCTGTGTTTTTCTTTAGTTTCTCCTCTGTGCTCTGCTTCCCCTATCTGTTAATCACCTATATATCCAAATCAGACCCCATGACTTGTAACACCAGATCCTTCTAAGGACTCTGAATTTTGTATTTATAAGTGAAATATTGCTTTTATCTTTCCCTTATGTCCTTTGCATAGTTTACTTTAGAGCAATGTCCTTTTTGTATAGACACAGAAGACAGTTAATGCTACGCTTTTGTAACTTAGGGGTTAATTGACTCCTAATAATATTTACTCCTGGGCATCTGTCATATTTACTTGACCTAAGCCTCAGGTTCCCTTAGTTCCTAACACCCCAAAAGCAGAGGCCCAGCAAAGGGACTGGATGGATCCAAGGCAAGCTGTAAGCTATCCTGACATCGAAACAGGACAGACCAAGTGCCATAAAACTTATAATAAGTTACGAGCATGGTCGTGGACAAATTCTGTCATGACCCAAAGAGAAGTCACTGGACAAGGATTCTACTAGGGTTAGGAAGGACTAATCTGACCTGAGGACAGTAGTCTGGGATCTATAGTGAGATGTTCCCAGGAGAGCCACCCTTTAAGCTTAATATGTCTCTTACTGCATCCATACAAAATAACTAGAAAGATTATCGAGAAGTAAATTTAAGGTGACTGTTTAAATGGTTATGGAGTAAGGAAAGGAAAGATGAAATTCCACTCTTGATCAGATCTCTTAGCAGGATGAGATCTTTGTCTTAGTAGAGCTTCCCAGGAAGGAAGGGCTTTACATTTGTTGATTATGCTATCTCACCTGAGTATAACTGCTACCCCCAGCCCCTGGGAGATGGGTTCTTGATGAAGGCAGTGAGACAGAGTGTGGGGAGACTACCATGGGGAAAGCAGGTGGCAGGAGTGAGGGCCAGTGTAAGACTGGAATGGGCGCTCAGTGAGATAGGAATAGGTGCGCAGGGGAGAATGGAATAAATGGCAGGACAGAGATGGGGATAAACGGCAACTGATCACAAACTAGCCTGGCCCTCATTGCTCCTTTGTCTGCCCGTTGCCATCAGCCATCGGGGTGAGGGAAGCGGCTCCAGACCACTGAATACAGGTGGTAAGAATGCTGCATTGATTTTTTTGAATACACACCCACCCACACCTGCTTTAGCATGCATAAAATAATTTATTTTATATTTTACTTCTTGTTACCACTAAGTGGCCAATAAGAATTTTCAAAAGTACTTCAGTAAAGAAAAATTTGTGAAAATTGTTATATCTCACCATGAGGCCATTAAGTCCTTATCTGAGGGTTTTCTAAGTTGTGTGTTGCTAGCTGAGTCTTCTGTGTTATTGTTTTTTTATATACTGAGCTTAGTGAGCTTCTGTGTTACTTTCCTATCTAATTTGGTGTGCTCCTACTGGGACATCTGTATGTGGAATTTGGTGGTATGTGGCCGACCGATCCAAGAACACCATGATCTGTGGAACTGGGTTGATCAGTTTACATATTAGCTGTTGTGGGATGTGTGTGTGATGCCAGGGCTTCCAGAAGTATCGGGGTGGGAGGAAGCTGTCTGCCCCCATGCTGAGAAGACCCCAGAGTTTTCAGCCTGAAAACCAGTGTACTTGGGATTTTTGTTGATTTGGTTTCTCTGCAGAGATTAATTCTAAAGCCCTGCAACTGGGCTGTTGACATGGAAGCAGCTGTGGCATGTGCATGTGGCTGCTGGGGCTTTAGCCAGGTAAGAACTTGGCCTAGACCCCTCTTGAGGGCACCCCCGAGTTTTCAGCCAGAAGACAGGTATATGATTTGGCTTACATCTCTTCCGAGATGAATTGTGAATCTGTAAAGCTGAGCCAATGTGTATCATGGTGGCAGCTGTCGGATGAGAGTGTGGGTTCTGTGACTTCATTTTCCTTTGCTTATAATCCTATCTGATGAAGAATGAGACTACTCAAACATCAGAGTTTTCAGTGTGGAGTTTACTGACTACATACTGGTAGTTTCCAGCTTGAGACGGCCATCAGTAATCCTTGCGTCTTGCTCCCATACACTTGTATTACCTCTTTGAACATGGTATCTAGATTGGTTTGGGAGACTAATAGAATAAAGTGATGTTGTGTGGCTCCTGAGGTTTTATCATATAAAGCCTGAAGGCTTTGGCATCTTTCTTTATTCTTTACTTTCCTTCATCTCTTCCTCTTCCCCCTTTTACTGTGTGTGTATATATATATGTACACATATATATAAGAATGACATATAAGAATGACAATATCATGTTCAGTGGATAATTTTTCTAGCTCTGGATTTTCTGATGAAACAAAATGTCATCTATTCATATCATCATTGTATATATATATATCTATTTCAAGGCACATCAGTAAACACTAAGTAAACATATCAGAAGCATTACAGGCACTAAATATACAACATAAATATGATATCTTTCCATCAACAATATTGTATAGAAGTAGATTCTTTTTTATTGAATAACCATGAGATACACAGTTCCAAAGTTGTTCATGATTGGATTTCAGTCTATAATGTTTCAACACCCAGTTCACATTTACCATTACCAGTGTCCCCAGTTTCCTTCCTATCCAATCCCTCATCCTGAGTTTACACAGATACTTTTTTTCTCTCCCTCTCCTTTTTAGGCATGATGATTTGTAATACAGGTACTTAAAGGTTATAATGTATATCTCTTTACCTCTTTTCAGCACTCAGTTATTGTTTAGAGTGATCATTTCCAACGGTCGCCATCATAGTGGTCTCTTCTCTGTCCTAACTTAGAAGCAGATTCTTAAACTACAAGGCGCCTCAACACTTTAAGGACATAAGAAACACGGAATCTGGATTCTGGTTGGTAGGAGACTATAGCTGTGTCCAGAGACACATGGTTAAGCAGAGGGGGAAGGCAGCCTGCTAGGAATGGCTCTTCTATGGTTTCTCCTGTGTTTTAATGGCCAACTCTGCATTGTTTGGTGAGCTATTAAGTCTACCGCGGGCCTAAGAAGCTGGAACAGCCAAGAAGCGACAGTTCAGATGTGTTCACTAGGGAGTATCATTTGGAACTGACTCTTTGTGAAAATTTTTTATTAAAGAAAAATGTAGAGAAGCTTGCCCAAACAGCATATGGTACATCCATTGCCCTAGTTAGCAATTCTAAAAGGATTTTTGCAGCAGAATCATCTGGTAAGAACCTCACTTTTGGAACTCTACCCAAGAAACGTAGACTCTTAGGCCCAAGGTGAAAGCTAACTCATGGAGAAAGTACCTTGGATTTCTGTTTGTTTTATTTTATTTTTAAATTTAATTTTTTGGGGGCCACACCAGGTGATCCTCACAGGCTACTCCTGGTTCTGTGCTTGGGGGTCACTTCTGGTAATGCTTAAGGAGCCATGTGGTTCTAGGGATCAAACCTGGGACTCTTGCATGTGCTCAGCCTATTGAGCTATCTCTCTGGCCCCATATTTGAATGGTTTTATCCCTGTACCCAGTTAGCCTTTCCGCAAAGATTTCATTCTTTTAATACATGTGAGGGATTCACTGTAGGCTTGTTACTAATAAATTTGAGGACAAACATCCTAGAGTCCTACCAATCTCAGGACAGGAGATGCTTATGTTGTTTGACAAAGCTCCTTAGCTGATTCAAGGCAGACTCCTAATTTCCCCTCTTAGCCCATGAATCATAACTCAACAATTTATTCTTGGGTTAAGGCTCCATCAGAAATTTGTTCAACTGAACAAACATATTTGGATTCTCAAATCCTTTCCTTAATCATTGTTTTTGAGACTTACTTAGTTCCACATCTCCCCTGACCCCACTGCAAGGTCTCTTGCTCATAAATTCATTGATGAAATTCCAATTCACGTTTATGTGACCTCTTGGGTAGGAGGTGCTTCTGCTGTTTGACAATGCTCCTTGCTCTCAGGGAGAACAAGCCTTTCCCCTTAGAATTCCTTCCTGCTTTATAGATGCTAGTCATGTAATTACCCATGTTTCTGTTTTGGCTGCTTGGAAACTCACAACTAAATTTGTGGGCACAACTTGAATGCTGAGAATTTTTCTTTGTTTGTTCTGCTTAATTTATTTCTTTAGTTTTAAAAGTTTCTTTTTTATATCCCAGCTACAGATGAAAGTGTTGTGGGTGGGCCATGAGGTACTGGGCCTCAAACCCAAAAACTCATACATGCAAGGCATGTGCTCCAGCACTGGAGCCAACCCTGGTCCCTCTTACTTTATTAGGTACGTTAAAATATCCTTGTAGCAATCAATGAATCTCACATAATGTCATCATCATCATCATCATCATCATCCCGTTGATTATCGAATTTCTTGAGCAGTCTCATTAATGTCTCCATTCGTCCTAGCCCTGAGATTTCAGAAGCCTCTCTCTACTCGTCCTTTTAAGTCTTTGGATGCTGGCCATTGATGGGATTCCACAGCGCTGGGGGCAGTCCCTGGGTGTGACCGCCTAGCTACTGGGAAATGGGAAATATGGGCGGAGGAGGCCCAGTCCCGGTTCGAGCAGGCTTGGAGGTCTCAGCCCTGGGTCCCACATACCTGGGTTCCTCTGCCAGTGCCTTCATACATGAGGCTCATCCGAACATGTGGAGAGGGGCCTTGAGCATGGCTGTGGCTAGGGTCCAGAGGTCTTCGGCCACCGAGAGCTCTGCCCGGGGCGGGCAGGGAAGCTGGAGCCCACCCCTTCCAAGGGGCCCCAGGGAAGACAGCCAGGCATGGGGTCAAGAGACTTGGATGAGCTCACGCATGAACCCAGATGTGTGGGACCCGGGGCTGAGACCTCCAAGGCTGCTCGGATCGAGACTGGGCCTCCTCCGCCCAGATTTCCCATTTCCCAGTAGCTAGGCAGTCACACCTAGGGACTGCCCCCAGCACCATGGAATCCCATCAACGGCCAGATCCAGAGACTTAAAAGCAAGCTACCAGAAGCGCACAGCCGAGAAGCAGCCGCACGATATTTTATAACCTACTTCTCCCTCTGGGAAAACTTGGAAAACTACCGGGAGTTTCCTGCCCACATGGGAGAGCCTCGAAAGGTCCCCATGGTGTATTAATATGTCAAAACCAGTAACAAGCTGGGTCTCATTCCCCTGACCCTGAAAGAGCCTCATATAATGCATATCAATTAATTATTTTTAACGACTAATAAATTTATAGCAATTGCAAGGCATTTGGGGGAGGGGAGCCACACCTGGCAGTACTCAGGAGTTATTTCAGACTCTGTGCTCAGCAATAATGCCTAGAGGTGCTCAGGAAACCATATCCAGTGATCAAACCAGGGTTGGCTGCATGCAGGCCAGTGTCTTAGGCCCCATGTTATCTCCTGGGCCCTGTAATGTATTTTTATAGCTTCCTCCACAGCAGTGCTCAGAGGCCCAGGAATAATTCTCAGTGGTGCTTGGCCCAATTGTGTGGGCCTGGTGGAGCCATTCTTGGGTTCAGAAATACAGTGCTGCTCAAGTCAAGTGGTGTTACACCCAGGGCTACAGACAGTGGAGTCTGGAGACCGTGTGGTACAGGGGATCAGACTTATGGCCTTGCATATACAAAGCATGCATTCTGCCACTTGGAGCCTATACTGTTTCTTTTTTATCCAAACCCATTTTTGAAAGATATTGTGGTTGGTGTATCACTGTATCACTGTCATCCCATTGGTCATCAATTTGCTCGAGTGGGTGCAGTAACAGCTCCATTTATCCTAGCCCTGAGATTTTAGCAGCATCTCTTTGCTCCTTCTTTCCAATGGTGCCACATTAGAGGCTCTTCAGGGTCAGGGGAATGAGGCCCATCATTGCTACTGTATTTGGCATATGAATATGCCATGGAGGAGCTTGCCAGGCTCTCCCCAGTGCGGGCAGTAAACTCTCAGTAGCTTGCCAGGTTCTCCAAGAGGGAGAATTAGGCTATCAGAAATCAAGGCAGCATACTTCTGGGAGCTTGATTTTATAGTCTTCAACTGTTGGGGCTCTGCTCAGGGCAGGGAGGGAAACTCAACTCGCCCCCTCCAAGGGTCCCGGATGAAAACAGGCCAGTGCAGGAGCAAGAGACTCTGCATTGCTCTCTTCCTGGAGTTTGGTTTTATAGTCTCTGGATGTTGGCCCTTGATGATTGTGATTGGTGTAAACATACAAAAATCAAGAGACACTCTTGCCTTCTAAATTTGAGAAGTAGAGTCCAGAATGAGTTCACTTTAATCAGTGACTTTTCCAAATGGTTTTCATTTAGGACCTCCAAAAAGAGATCACTTGGGGAAACCAAGTCATCATACCTTTTAGATCTGAAGTAAACTGGTTTTGCCATCTCAGCTTTCTCCAAACTTAAGATCCTTCTTAGATTTCCCGGATTCTCACTGATGTCTTACTTATCATTTCTTTGTTTCTAGCACCTCTCGGCATTAAACAAACAGTGACCCCAGAAGCAAAAAATTTTCATCTTTACACACATACACACAGAGATGCATACTATAAACTATTTTTAATCACATTTAAAAGCAAGTCATTTCTCTTTATATGTTCTACTTCTTCTTACTCCTGACTATTTTCTGACAACAGTAATATGTATTTGATGCAGTGCACTTATTTCTTTAAAAGTAAGGGCATGGTCTCATTATATAAATATCACTTTAAATGGAGAGTTATTTTGTTCTCCTCTTCAGGAAGAGGGCCTTTACAATATTACATAAAATGAGACCCCCAATTTCCTCAGCCTATAAAATATCTAGAACTGCCTTCAAAATGCTGGAAACCACAGCCTGTGAGTGCATTCTTTGAGGAATGGCACAGGCCTCACATCTGGGGAAGCTGTTAAAACCCCATCCAGACGTGGCAACTTCTCTCACTCCCCCAGACCTGTTTTTGTGTGGAATGTGTCCTGGTGGATATGGCATGTGCATGAGTGATTTATAGTTGTTGAGAGCCAGTAAAGGGGTGGCAGGCAAGGATCTATGGGCGGCTGACTCGAAACAATGCAACTTGCAAATGATGAGGGTTTGCTAGCTGAGTTGTTGCTCACTCCCTTGTATTCTCTTCAGAAAGCAGGTCTCAGAGACTGTGGGAAATGAGCAGAAAGTAGTATATGGGGGTGCATATTTAGTGCAGAGAAAAGAGTAAATACTCTACTTTGTTGCACCCTTACACACACCATACAATGGCAGTCTCTAAGGCTGGAAGCATTCTCTAAGTATGTTTCCAATATGGCAGCCACCACTCTTAGGTGGCTGCTGGATCCTTTAGATGTGGCTCAGGCAATGCAGGACCGGAACCTTTCATTTCATTTGGTTTAAGCTCCTTTAAATTGAAAATGTCACTCATGGATATTGTCAACCGTCCTGGCAAGCTCAGCCTTAGATAATCTCATAAGGACAACAGAGGATGATTTGGCCCGGAGACCTGCAAACTAGTATTTTGTAGCTACTTTGTATGTTTTTAAGGCTGGATCCCTAAGGATTTGTGTCACTCAAAATAAGTAGGTCTGTGCTCCAGCTTGTCTACCTCTGTCATTCTTACTGTAGGTTTTTCCTTTGCAAATAAACGTGTTTTCTTTCTTCTCTGCCCGCTATTTGTGCAGAGAGCCAGGGATCAGGGCTGCCTGCCAATAATACCCCATGGTTTAGTTCAAAAGGATGAGAGCTAGTCCCCGGGTGGGGGGATTTGCTGAGACAGATCTTTCCAGCAGAGGTCTGGGGCTGTCTGCCTTGACACGACTCAGCTACCTTCTCCAAATAAGATGCCAGGTGAAGTTAGTTCAATTACTTACAGATGAGGTATGTGGGTCAATGGCAAGGCCAGATCCTGAACAAATCAAGAACTTGACAACAGCTACTGCTTGCTGAACTTGAGCCAGGGCCATGGGACAAAAGTCAGCATAAAACTCTACCTTTTGGTTTACCCACTGAGCCACTTAGTGCCCCACAAAGTAGTAACTCCGGAATTTAGGAATTAGGCCCAGAACATAAGCTGCAGCCAACCACTATGACCACATTTCATAGTCCTGATCTGGATTTAAGTTTAATCCCACACCCCAATCCACACTCAGATGATAACAATGGAAGACTAGATCCAACATGCAGTAGGAGCAGTCAAGTATATATCTATTGAAATAGCTATTAATGTAAAGAATGGGAATGAAGGGTTTGGGAAATTATCTCAAAGGGCTGAAGAAAATGTCTTGCATACACAAGGCTCTGATTTCCATCTGCATGTGCACCACATGGCCCCCTGAGTACCACTGGGAATGACCAGGTGGCCCCCAGTACCATTTGCCCCAAGGAGCAGAACATCACCAAGCTGAATTACACCTGAAATTTATTCAAGACTCAGGTTGTGGTTTAGAGGGTGTACACATACCTCCCATGTACTGGGTTTGATTAACAATTTTAATTTTTAAGAAACACATTGGCATATCCAATATCCAATATGCACGGGTAGCTTGTCAGGCTCTGCCACGTGGGCTCGACACTCTTAGTATCTTGCCGGGCTCTCTGAGAGGGGCGGAGGAATCGAACTTGGAGGAATTGACTTCGGGTCGGCCACGTGAAAGGCGAATACCCAACTGCTGTGCTATAGCTCATCACATATTGGATATGCCAAAAACAGTAACAATAAGTTCCTCAATGAGAGACGTTACTGGTGCCCACTCGAACAAATCAATGAGCAACGGGATGACAGTGACAGTGACAAAAGAAACACATTGTTATACTCCTCTGTCTGTACCATCAAGGGGACCTAGTTTTATGATCCAGTGACATTGTTGCAGCTCATTATAAATATTTTAACCATGACTTTTTTCTTTTGGATGACCATCTTTAATGTGTACAAGGGAT
The DNA here is from genome assembly GCF_027595985.1 of Sorex araneus. Lineage (NCBI taxonomy): Eukaryota > Metazoa > Chordata > Mammalia > Eulipotyphla > Soricidae > Sorex > Sorex araneus. The sequence continues at coordinate 13,407,130 of NC_073313.1, read as the reverse complement.
ACAGTGAACGCAAGGTGATTTGGGATATGTGGGGGAGTAGTGGAAATTGGACACCTGTCTCTTATGTAAGTTCAAGGAGCATATTGGGAAGGTCCCCTGCCCTCTCAGGGGCTATTGGAAATATCATGGTCATTTTATTCAAACATCAGGATGAAGGATTGGAAGTGAAAATCCATTCTGGCAGTTGAAGGCTTGTTTGGTACCCTTTGAGATTTTAATCCAGACCTGACCAGATAATTGGGAATCCACTCTTAGTCCTCCACCTGGGACTGGGTTTTTGGAAAGACTGTTTTAGAGTAGTTTTAGCACTATACAAAGTGAAGAAGAAGAAAATAGAGAAATCTCCCAACTGCCTGTCCCCACACATGCACAGAATTCCCCGCTGGTCAACAGCTCCCACCAGCTGGAACGCCTGTCATCATTGATGAATCTGTATTCATACATCATTGGCACCCAAGACCATAGTCCAGTGTGGGGCTTGCTCTTGGTGCTGTGCAGTCTCAGGCTTGGGCAAATGTGTATTGACAATACATCATTATTGAGGCTGGGTTTGGAGTGAAAAACCACTGGATCTGATATGCAGGGTGTCTTATACTCCTCTTCCCATCTGGAGGCTTTCCAAGTATATCTAGTAAAACTTTCAGGAAATTGGAAAGACTTTGGGGGAAAATTTTAGGGTTGTAGTTCACTATACAGTCCCACAGTTTATTTTTTCAAACTTGGTAGAACTGTGACTTGGAGATTAAATTCCATCGGTAGGGATTATTTTGTTTGCTTACCTTGATGATGTGACTTGTCAAGGGACTTGGCAGTCAATCCTTTTTTCCTATTTGTGAGAGTAGCTGTACTGCATATACAAATAAAAAATTTCTTTAAAATTTAACTTGAGGCCTGTGTGGGTCTCAGTGAAAGTGTTTTTATCTTATAGATGTGAGGCTGCAAGTTTGATCCCCAGCATCACCCCTCATGCCAAGTGTGAATCTGGTACTTCAAGGTGGTCCCTGTGGCAAAGTATGCACTTCAACCATGCATCTCATCCCCAGGTATCATACAACAAAAATTCAGGGAGGGGGAGGAAGAAAATAAGTCGACACTCTTTTCTAATATAGAAAATGACCAGAAGTCATTTTTTAGTAAATGAAAATTTGAAGCAGGTTTAAGTCTCCTGTAAAACCTATTGGAACATCCTTCACTTAATTCAGCAGATTTTGAGAGAATGTTCAAAGCTTATCTTTGCTTCGTGGTCTGAAATATTTTGCAATAGCTGGAAGAATTTTTTGGATCTAATTGATTAGGTCTCAAATGCCCCTGATTTAAATCTCATCAAGAGGGTAATCTTGAGCACTGAATGAAGATTTAATGGATGCTACTTGTAAGGTGGACTGGAGCGATAGCACAGCGGGTAGGGTGTTTGCCTTGCACGTGGCCAACCCAGATTCAATTCCTCCACCCCTCTTGGAGAGCCCAGCAAGCTACGGAGAGTATCCCGTCTGCACAGCAGAGCTTGGCAAGCTACCCGTGGCATATTCGATATGCCAAAAACAGTAACAACAAGTCTCAAAATGGAGACATTACTGGTGCCTGCTCGAGCAAATCTATGAGCAACGGGAGGACAGTGCTACAGAGCTACTTGCAAGGTTCACTTGAGCAAACTCCCTTTCTACCTGGGGATTCAAATCTCATCCCCTTATGCCAGAATTTGATCTGTAGTGAGTCTGAGTGAGAGAGATGGTAACCACATCAGAGCAGGGAATATCAAAGGCGGCACTCCCTGCCGTGGCTGGTTGCAGTGAATCTACTGATTGGAGCCTAAAACTTTACATTGCGGGGAAGGGCTGCAGCTGAGAATGCCACCCTGGTTTAATGAGGCCTGGGGCTGGCCCCCTTGCTGATTTCCCGAGATGGAGTTACCTATAGCATCAAACCTGGTGTGGCAGTCCCTAGCCCCTGGTTCCCTTTCTTATATTGAGTTCAGGATTTACTGAGTCATTTTACACTTAACCTGCGTCTCAATAGCCTCCGTGAGTCTCCCTATAAAATCTGCATATGGTTCCGAGGAACCCTGAACAATCTTTGTATAGCTTCCCTTAAATTCAGCATGTGCATCAATCTTCTCCCAGGCCCACAGGGCGGCCCGCGGACATGAGCAAAACCAGCACGAGGCAAGGTGACTTGCTTTTTTTTGGGTCGTGTCATTTCCCTTCGCCTATAAACATCTCATAAGTCAACTTGATCCCTGAAAATTTTCACCCAGAATGACCTAGTTGATCAAGTTTTGCCTTGGCCTCATCACTAAATCACATCCTCCATTGCATGTACTGAGAAGGGCTTAAGCATGTCTTAGTGACCATGTGAAGATCTTGGGGTACCCAACAAGCACCTTTACTCCAGATATTAAGATATTCCTTGCAGTGTGAAGATGTGGGTCCATATGAAGAACAGGCCTTTTTGAAATAGCACTGTAGCACTGTAGTCCTGTTGTTCATCAATTTGCTCAAGCGGGCACCAGTAACGTCTCCATTGTGAGACTTGTTGTTACTGTTTTTGGCATATCGAATACGCCATGGGGAGCTTGAGAATTCTTGCCTGCCTTTTTGAAATAGCTGAGAGAATCCATTCTTAATCCTTCCTAAGATGGGGGCTGATCTTCCTCCAGTTGAATGGGGAAAAGAGATGGAGTTTATGGGGTCTGGGTGGAATTGACCGCGTACGGTCGAGAGGTCTCAGCTGTAAGCTTCTATCAGGAGCTGTTCCCGAGTGGCCTGGAGGTCATTTGGCTACAGAGCGGCGGCCATTGTAAGAAGCCTTCTCTACCCAGCCACTCTCAGACTCAGAGTCTGAGGAACTGGCAGCGGCTTATCATCCACATCACTTTCATCTGATGTACTGGAAATGGAGTCATACGGAGGAGACGGGGGTCTCTCTGGGTTGGTGCCAGTAGTAAGGACTGTTAAGTCAACAGCAACAGAAGAATCCTCTCCTGAGAGCTCGTTTTCCCTGAGAAAGCGCTTACCTTCTTTTGGGCTTTGGGTAAGGGAGGAGATGGGGGAGTAGCCGTCTCAGCAAGGGGAACTTTCTTTGTCTCCTTGATCCTCTTAAGTGTCTGTTTGCTAAATTCCTGTTCCCGAGAAAATTCTCCTATTCTATTCTTAATATTCTCTTCCTTCTCAACTGTGCTTTCCCAAGACCGGAGGATGAAATGAATGATATCCCATGTAATCCAGAATTCTGAGGGGATCTGAGTTCCCTCCTTAGATGCCATGTAGACATTGTCCCTAATTTTTCTCCAAACTCTGACTTCTAGAGTCCCTTGGTCTGGGAACAATTTTAAAGCAGGCCTGGAGTTAGTTTCAGGAGAGATGCTGAATCAAATTCATAAATGGCTCAACCCTTTCAGTCGGGGTTGAGATACACTGGAAGAGCTTGGGGCGGCTTTGTTTCTGTCCCATCTTAGCGAGGGGGTGCGGCTGCTATTCTAACTCCCCAATAAACCCCAAACCTGAAAATCTGCTATCCCACTCTCCTCTGAGTGGGGGAATATGGCTAGGATTCTACATACCCTTAGTACCCCGAAAACAAGTTCTACTCCTCTAAACGTCAGTCCACTGAACACTGTCCTTACCTTTAGTTGCCCACAGGTTGATGGTATGTGCCCACGCAAGGGACACTGGATGTGAGTTCACAAAGTAAATCGAGGAGGCTGCTGCTGCCACACGTGTGTGCATTCAGTGGCCCAGAGCTGCCTCCCCACCTCCCCATCTCCCCAGGGATTCCCGAGAGAGACAGAGAGACAGGAGACGGGGGACCACAGTCAGATGGTGAAAATGGTCCATTTAATGCAGGGCTGCTAGCATACTTATAGAACATCTGTAAGGGGGGGTGGTTGAGATAAGGACAAGGTGTCATTTATATAGATCAACATTTGTCAGAGGAAATTTTTTTGGGAGATCAACTCAAGAAGACACTCTGTCTCCCAGGGACATCAACATTGCTTTTATCTTTCTCTTTAGTTGTATAACTTATCAATACTCGTAGTTGTTTGGATAAACACAGTAAGAAACAAGGATCCCAACATTTAGTTCTCTGGGCTGAGAGCAAGCAAGGCTTTTACCGTAAATCCCAGACTAAGTCCTCAGGCCAGTTCAGATTGTCCTTCCCCATGGAGGTCCTGTCTCATAGATTGTAACAGCTTGTATCAAGACCATGCATTTATGCTTTCTAGAATGTCCCATTTCGATGCTGGGTAGCTTTGCCACTTGCCTTAGGTCCATCCCAGTCCCACAGCAGGACCTTCCTTTTTGGGTGTTAGGAACTACAGAAATTTAAGCCCGAGTTGATTAATTATGGCCAAGAAATTACGCCCAGGACTAGATACATTTCAGAGTCAATCAATCCCAAATATTAGGAGCATAGCATTCATGGTCTTTCTGTGTTTAACCAAAGAACTTTGCTCTATAGTAAAATATAAAAAGGCTATGGGGGAAATAGAAAAGCAGGTATAAATATACAGCACTTCAAATACAGAGCAGTATAAATAAAAAATTCAGAATTACCAGAAAGTTTTGGCTTATAAGTAATCAAGACCGACTTGGGGAACTGTGAAAATGAGAGGTAAAATACAAGGGAAAGGTTAAAGATAAACTTTAACTAAGTTAGGGATGCTAGCAAGGGCATGTTAAGCTTCTCAGGGGGGAAGAAAGGGGGCAATTCACTGATGAAGCCTAAAGCACTCAGGGTTAATATCCAACCCAAAGGAAAGGTTGAAGAAAGACTTTAACCAAATTAGGGCTGTTAGCAAGGGCATGGTAAGCTTCTCTGGGAGGAGGCAAGTGGCAATTCACTGGTGAAGCCTAAGACACTTAGGGTTGATATCCAACAGTCCTGCACCCAAAGGGCTCCTTTAGGGCCTCAGAGGACCCGCTGACTCCAGAATGTGAATGGTCTAAGATTGCTGGGCAGAAAATAGACTCAGCAGGCAGCACCAGTTTCCTGTTTGCCTCAGTTGGCCTAATTCCCTCAAGTCCTCGAAGGGGTTGTGGAAGTGAGCCTGCATAGAAGCTTTGGTTGAAAGCTGAGAAACCCCGAGTTTAGCAACTTTCAGTTGCAGATGTGGACTCAAAAGAAAGCCCTCCAAACTCGCCTCGTGTGGAACGTTCTTCTGGCCAGGAAATCAGAATGCCCTTTGCTCAGAGGAAGACAACACTTCAGTATCCCAAAGTTGGTTACCAGAGAGACATCCTTGGAAAGAGTGTCTGGACTTCCACACTCTGGGGCAAGATCTGGAAATACCTTTTTTAATTAGTGAATCACTGTGAGGGTATAGTTACATATTTACATATTTTCGTGCTTGTGTTTCAGTCATACAATGCTCAAGTACCCATCCCTCCACCAGTGTCCATTCTCCACCACCGATGATCCCAGTATCCCTCCCACCGCCCCCACCCTGGCTCCATCCCCCCCACCCCACCCTGCCTCTGTGGAAGGGCATTCCCTTTTGTTCTCTCTTTCCTTTGGGGGGTTGTGGTTTGCAATAGAGGTATTGGGTGGCCATTGTGTTCAACCTATAGTCTGCTTTCAGCACGAATCTCTCATCCCGAGTGGGTCCTCAAACCACACTTTACTTGGTGTTCCCTTCTCTATCTGAGCTGCCTTTTCCCCCAGCATGTGAGGCCGGCTTCCAAGCTGTAGAGCAAACCTCCTGGTCCTTATATCTACTATTCTTGGGTGTTAGTCTCCCATTCTGTTATTTTATATTCCACAGAGGGGTGCAATCTTTTTTTTTAATTTTTTATTGAGTCACCATGTGGAAAGTTACAAAGTTTTCAGGTTTAAATCTCACTTATACAATGCTCGAATACCCATCCCTTCACCAGTGCTCATATTCCACCACCAAGAATCCCAGTATAGCTCCACCCCAAGAGGGGTGCAATCTTTCTGGAAATACCTTTGCTCAAGAGACCTACAGAGATTGTCTTCCAGCAGATCTATCTGCATTTGAGCTTCTGCTCACATGACTGTCTGTTGAAAAGAATACCCCAATACCCAAACATGAAAGCTTGAATCACTATCTCACAGTGATTCAATAAAATTTTTTAAAAAAGGAAAAAAAAAGAAAAGTGTGTCCCATGTCGCAGGTCACTTCCTCCCCTGCTTTGAGCCCCTCTCACTATTTATTGGATTATATAAGGATTTCTCGGTTGCTGTTTCCTCCTCTAGAATGATAGTGAGGTTCCCTCTGTTTTGCCATTGCTGTATCATAGGGGCTTAAAGCAGCACTCAGCACTTACTAGGTGTTCAATTAGGTTGAAGAGGGATTGAAGGAATGGACTGTCATCACGTACCCTCTGTGTCCTAGGCAGTGTGTGTTAAATGAGTGTGCATGTGCATTTGTACTTGTCAAAATTCCCTGAAAAAATTTCCCTAGACACTCACTAATGAGAAGAACCCAGAAAATGGCAAGGAGGACTGGGGAGATAGTTCAAGTGCATGCCTTGCATGTGCAAGGCCCTGAGTTCAATCCCTGGCACCACTTGTACCCTAAGTACTGCTGTGTGCTCCTCACAAAATAAAATTGAACGGCCAAGATTTTAAATCACCCCACATTCTGAACTTTCCTGGAAAATTTTGGACCCAAGGTCATGGTTGAAAGCAGAAGCCTCTGTGCACCTTTTGGTGACAGTGACACTGAAAGGGAAGGGGCACAGTCTGGGATGTGTCTCTTCAGAGAAAGCCCAAGACTGCACTGGCCCATGTCCATGACTCTAGGTTGGGCATGACTGTTTTGGGAACTATTTCACAAAGTGCTGAAAAATGATTTTATCTTATGAGTATAACATAAGAAGCTTGCTTGAAAAAAGCTTCATTGTAATGGAAGAAGAAACATTCACTAGCCAAAGACTGGGCGATGCTGTCTCATGGTTCCTAACACCCCCAAATTCAGGACTGTTTTAGTGCCAACTCTCCCCCAGATATCCATCAGAGCCTGAGGCCCTCACTTAAGAATGCCTGTGTATTAAAAAAAAGAAGTTAAATAAGCATCAAAAGAGTAAGTTGATACTATTACATAAAAATAAAGGCAATCTGAACTAGCTGTTCGGAAGAATAGGAGGAAAGGCACCAATGATGAAACCATTGTCTCTCAGCCTCAAACTCTACCTTTTGCACCTTGCTTTGTTGTGATTCCTTGTTAGGCTCCGTTATGAGGACAACTGGAGGAGAAGATGCCAAGATTCTTCCTGGTTCATTGCAGTTCCAATTAGCAACCCTCCAAGGCTGCTTCCTGGACCTGGACTTTCCTTAGTTCATTGACTCAGTGAAGAAGTTGCAAGTGGGTTCTTTCTGCATTGTGGTGTGCAAACACCAAATATGATGCTCTAGTTCAATGCTTTACTGAGTGATGGTCCATAGACCAGTGCTTATCTGCAGAAATTTCATGCTGGTTCCTGGAAAAGTTATTGCTATGGAACATATGATACTCCTCGATCATGTTAGTAGTACTAGTGTGTATGTGTATAGAGATACATGAATATTAATATCTAATTACTATTACAAATAATCAATTTGATTTCTGAGTAGCCTCAGAAATATTTCTCTATTGCTGGCTGGCCCTCAGTGCAGAAAGGTTAAAAGCCATGGCTCTCATCATTACAGTTCCAATGCATCTGTTTGCCATAAAAATAGACCGTCCATTTTTCACTTTATCATAAAAAGAGTGATCTGTGCCAGATGTCACTATACTCCATTTTAAGTTGTTTTCCAAATGACAGGCATGTCTACATTAAATAGAAATGAGTGGGGAAAGGAAATTGTTCACTGGAACGTAAAGAAAGGCAGCATTTAGCACAAGTCCAAGTTCACATTCCTGATCCTTTGTGCTCCCAGAAGCCTTTCTCCACAGTGTTTTCCAGGATCCCCTGGGCAGGATTACCTAAGCACAGCTGGTCTTGAGGGTCTGTGACATTTGGTTTACATCAGCACTTCACACCTGAAAGCTGAGAGCAGGTATTTTTCTTCTCTAAAGCAACTTAGTGAGCTATGAGATGGACTATGTCTCCAGAGAAAAGAACATAGCACCACCTACAGACTTGCCAAGCACCTTGAACTTGAGTTCGGTCACGTGTTTGACTCCAGATGACAGTGGGAGGAGCTAAAGAGGACAGAGGTCAAGGTTGACTAGGAGGTAGCAAACCCTACTGGGAAACCTTATAGATAGAATGGCCTTAATTTCTTAACAGATATAAGAAAAGAAAGTGATCGAGGAGAAACCTCTGGTTCATAGAGCCTCCATAAACAGCAGTTTTTAAGAACTGAGCTACAATGTCTCGGGGGAGACTGTATAATGAAATGAATGTGACAAATGTGCTAGCACAGTGCTTGCTTAGGAGCTGTGACTGGGCTCAGGTAGGTGCCTGGACAGTATCAGCAATGTGGGCAGAGCTTGATGTCTTGACTTGCATGGAGATTCCGAGGGTGCTGAGCTTATGAAAATTCATAAGAATTTTCACAACAAATTCACATAAAGGTGTGCATTTGTTGTGTGTAGGGATTTGTATCTGTATTCCATGCCATGATAAGGATTGAGGAAGAGAAATGAAGTGCTTGAGAGTTATGGGCCAGGATTTGATGCTGCTGGAAGCCAGTTCACTGCATCTCACTGGGTCTTGGTGTGTTCCTATCAAACAGACATCAATGTTTTCTGAGTGCCAATGTCAAAGGAAGTCTGTCTGTGACCAGAATGTATCAGGACAAAAAAGGGACCATCAGTAACCAACGAGGAATGTAGAAGCCAAAGTAGCACTGGAAAGTCACAAAAATAACCACACATGTCCCACCTAAGGGACTAGGAGGGACAGCTGCTTCCACCAATAAGAGCTTCTGCTTCCATCTAGTCTGCATTTTTGTCCTTCCCTTCCTTTCCCTCCCCTCTCTATAAAGCATAAGTAAGGCTTAGGTGATTGTTCAATGACTCAAAAGGCCTGCCATACAAGCTTAAGGTCATGAGTTAGATCCCCAATTCCACACACATGTGTAAGTAGGACTTCTGTAACCCTTCCCTTCCCTTCCCTTCCCTTCCCTTCCCTTCCCTTCCCTTCCCTTCCCTTCCCTTCCCTTCCCTTCCCTTCCCTTCCCTTCCCTTCCCTTCCCTTCCCTTCCCTTCCCTTCCCTTCCCTTCCCTTCCCTTCCCCTCCCCTCCCCTCCCCTCCCCTCCCCTCCCCTCCCCTCCCCTCCCCTCCCCTCCCCTCCCCTCCCCCTTCCCCCTTCCCCCTTCCCCCCTCCCCCTTCCCCCCTCCCCCTTCCCCCCTCCCCCTTCCCCCCTCCCCCTTCCCCCTTCCCCCTTCCCCCTTCCCCCTTCCCCCTTCCCCCTTCCCCCTTCCCCCTTCCCCCTTCCCCTTCCCCTCCCAGACTTTGTTGCTACTGTTCAATAACCAAGGGTCGTACATACATTTAGTTATAATGCTTGCTTGGGATCATATTCTTGATCAGTGCTCACAGATCTTTGGTTTGGGTGCTTTCTGGGGGCATCCCTCACTTTGATTGTACTGCTCTCACATATCTAACTGCACTGTGCTACAGATCACACATTTTTACAATGTTGGGCCCTGAGCCTTCCTCCTACTCTAAGGTATGATTGGAGAAACCCAACAGGAGCACTGCCTCCACATCTCTATAGATCCTCTATCGAGACCCCACTTTCTTCAGCTTTCACCACTCATAAGCTAGCACCCTAAAATACATGATTTTTCAAAACTCTTTGTTCTACTTTTCTTTTAGGCCAAACCTGGCAGTGCTCTGGGGCTACTCCATTCTCAAGTGACTAGGTGTGACCTGGGATTGATCCCAAGACTTTTGCATGCATAGACTATGTCCCAACCCATTTTGCTCTCTCTCCAGCCCCCAAAACCTCTGAATAAATTTCCCAATCATTCTCTGTGGTGTACAGTCTCTATTTCATAAAGAGCAATAAACCAACCTACTCAAATTGAGGTGTCAAATTCATAGTTCATATTCCTCTAAATGTTCCTCGGGCCCCTTGGCTGAGGAGGATGGTATATGAACAAAACTTTTTAAAAGAAAGTGAAAAGTGTGTTCTTGTGTGTGTGTGTGTGTATGTGTTGGGGGGGTTAGCTCAGAGGCTAACAATCCCTGTGTGTCTGAAAAGAATGTTCCAGGCATCCAGAAATCACTTCAAGTCATGGTTCATGTCTGCTGTGAGTGAGAGAGCACGATGCTGCAAGTGAAAACACGGAGATTTCCTGACTCTTTGGGGACACGGAGAAATACCACAGCAGTGGAGTGTAAATTGAAAAGCGAGAAGAAAACATCTGGATGCAAGTTCCAGAGCTTTATCTGGCTTCCCTGCTGATCTTGTCTAGAGGGAGACCAGACGGCTTTGCATTAATCAGAAGTCTCTGGGAGATGACTTGGCAGCAATCAAATTAGGAATCCGAATAGCCTGAGACCCAAAGCGCAAGGCTCCTGAAATATTAACATTCATTCCAGGTGGAAAAGTATATCCATATCATTATCCCAACCCTTTGTCTTCATGAAGCTTGATAAGCTTTGGAAGAGTCTTCTTATTCCTTATTTTACCTCCAAACAATCCTGAGAAAAAGTAAAAACACACTTGCAGTTCCTATGTTGCAGCCGGGGAGAGAGAAGAGTAAGATGACCGTGCCAAGTGAATGACTAGCCAGGGTGGCAGCGAGGGCTCAGAACTCCTGACCTTCTCACTTCGGAAGATGCTTGGTGGCCGCCCGCAGTGAGAGCACACTGGGAAAGGTGCTTGGCTCTCACATAGCGAGACCAGGTTCCATCCCCAGCACCACATATGAACTCCTGAGTCTCACTAGTCTCATCCCTGAGCACAGAGCCAGCATTAACCCCGAGTACGACCTGGTGTGACCCAAACACACGCAGGATGCTTGGTTGTGGCAGACCTTGATCAGCTCAGAATTCATTTTATTATTTGAAAGCATCGTGCTTTCATTTATGAAAAAACCCAGTAAATGAAATGAGTGATACTTTTATTTTTTGCTTTTTGGGTTCCACCCAGCGATGTTCAGGGGTTACTCCTGGCTTTGCACTCAGGAATTACTCCTGGTGGTGTTGGGGGGACCATATGGGATGCTGGGAATCAAATCCCGGTCTGCCATGTGCAAGGCAAATGCCCTACCCACTGTACTATCTCTCTGGCCCCGTGAGTGATACTTTTTATATTTAAAGAAATTTAAAAGATTTTGTCTTTGGAAATAAAACTGATTATGTTTGTTTGTTTGTTTGCTAATTTGTTTTTGATGATGCTTTCTGGTTCCTTGGCAATTATTTTTCCAAAATATCACACAGTCTCCAGGAGACAATTTAAATTTTGTGTGGTGTGGTTTCATATATATATATTAAGGAGGTTTCATGGGAAACAGTGTTTGACATTATTTTTGTGTTGCTCTTTAGAGGGACTGGAGCGATAGCATAGCAGGTGGGGCATTTGCCTTGCACAGGGCTGACCCGGGTTTGATTCCTCCATCCTCTCAGAGAGCCCAGCAAGCTACTGAGAGCATGTTCCCGCACAGCAGAGCCTGGCAAGCTACCCGTGGCGTATTTGATGTGTCAAAAACAGTAACAAGTCTCACAAAGGAGTTCTTACTGGCACCCACTCGAGAAAATTGATGAACAATGGGACGACAGTGCTACAGTGCTCTTTAGAGACTTGTTAACATGTACCAGTATAGTCAGTTCTATAGAAAAATTATGATCCTACAGTATTTATATCTGAAATGTTTTCTTAGTCTACTCAAGGAGTACAGAATGCTCAGGTCACACTAGGTTCTTTGGGGAACATTGAGCTCTCAGACAAGGCAACTGTCCTGACCTAGAACTTGGTTTCCAGTCTGTAAAGGAAGTAGAGGTAACTTCAAGGCTGCTCTGTAACACAGCATCCTCCCCAGTATTCAGGGTCTCTCGCCCGTCTGGGAACCTCTCCGATGGAGGGGTAGCCTAGGGCAGTGTTCTTCTAGCTGTTTTCAACTAGGGCCCTGTTCTTCCAAGTTTTTGCATCATTTTCATGCCCTGAACCTCCAAGCTTAGAACACTCTTAGTTGTTCTTTTTTGTCTCTTTGCAGAGGCAACCAAGTCAGCTGCATAAAGAAGAGTATGGGAGGGAAGAGTAGAAAAGTCAGTAATTTAAAAGTCGGCTGAAGTCAATAATTCAATGTAAGCATACTCATTTGTGGAATATAAAGTAACATAATATAAGACTAACACCTAAGGATTGTAGAGATAAGGGCCAGCAGGATTGCTCCATGGCGTGGAAGCTGATCTCATGTGCTGGCGGAAAAGTCAGCTGGGATGGAGAAGGGAACACTAAATAATGGTTGGAGGGCTTGTTTGGGATGGTAGATGCGTGCCGAAAGTAGACTATGGACCAAACAGGATGGGCACTTAGTTACCTTTATTGCAGACCATAACACCCAAAAGGAGAGAGATAGAGTAAGAGGGAATGTGCCTGCCACGGAGGCAGGGGGTGGGAAGGGGCTGGGGTGGGGGGGAGGGATACTGGGAACATTGGTGGTGGGAATGGGCACTGGTGGAGGGATGGGCACTCGAACATTGTTTGACTGAAATGCAATCATAAACGTGAGTCTGTAACTGTATCTCACGGTGATTCATTAAAATAAAAAAAAATGTAGCATGACTTCTCATGGTTTAACTGATCCCTGGTCAGAGTGTGAGGCAGAGAAGAAAGACTGCCACCACCTGGGGGAAAAGAGGTTGTTCTTAGAAAGCAGGAGGTGGGGCAGAGGAAGGGAGGAAACAGAACTAATTTCCTAGCTGGGGTTCACTGACAGATAGCCTAATGCTATCTTAGCAATATGAAATGGGCGTTTCAAATTTGATGTAGGTGTCAATGAGCTACCAGGTCTGTCCCCAAACAGAGCTGTAGAGGGTGTCATAATAGAGAGGTGGCGCTGAAAACAGAAGGTGAGCTTTCCTTAAGTGGTTGGTTGGGATCTTGCTTCTTTCCTAATTACCTGGTGGTGGAAGGAGCAGAAGTGGACAACTGAACTGTGTCTATGGGTAAGGATGCAGGGGTGTGTATGGCCCTGATGAAGTGTCTTGGTTTCATTAGGGAGGTATTACTTTGTGTCTGGGGCCGTAGGGTGGATGTGAAATAAATGTTGATGGGATTTGGTTCGCTTACATAGCAAACATATTTCATACTTCTCTTCCCAAGTTTAAACCTTCTAAAATAGAAACATGGTGTGCAATCGTTATCTGAACTTTGACTTAATCTAGATCATCATCAAAGAAACACATTTTTATGTGTTCTTTGTCAACCCACCTATGTGAACCACCTCTTTCTATGAATTTTTTTTTTTTTTGCTTTTTGGTTCACAGCTGCCGATGCTCAGGGGTACTCCTGACTCTGCACTCAGGAACCACCCCTGTCAGTGCTTGGAGAACCAGATGGGATGCTGGAAATCGAACCTGGGTCGGCCGTGTGCAAGGCAAATGCCCTACCCGTGGTGCTATTGCTCCAGCCCCTCTGTGGATGTTTTGAGGGAAAGTGTGGCCATGAATGTCCTCTCATGAGTCAGAAGGTGACCTAGGGGTCCTGAAATGATGTTTTACTTAGGCTTGGATTAACTTGTGTAAAATATGGAATCAATGTTTCCTGTTCCAAGGACCTATGACAGGTGAGCACAATCAGTCCCTCTTTCACACATGCACATGATGGGACACGGGCACTGTGTGGCATGTCTCAAGTGGGATGCTGTCACCTGAACAGTTTCATTCAGACAGAGGTTGCATCTTGGAGATGCAGTGATCAGATCACCTACCAAGTGACTTTTCTAGAACTCACCAAAGAATGCAAACATCCTCTGAATAATCATGAGCCCACATATGAAAAGCTGGAAGCACCGCTTCTCACATGCTTGGGTGGTCCCCACGAGAGTGGTTACACATCAAAGCTGTGGTTCCTTAGCACATGTGAGATGGTTCAGAATGGCTGGGAACTTGAACTCGGCATTTCCCACAGGAAGCAACATGCTGGTGCGAGCCAAGAGCACACCATCCCTCCCCGCTTCAGTTCCGAGGCTCATTCATCAGAACTAATAACATCTCGAAGGATTCTGAGTCCCTCTTCCCTGAATTTGCCTTTATTTTAATTACCTAATTTCCTGAGATAGATGCAAAATTATTCTAATTCATACTGATCTGGAATTGACCTTCATATGGCCAACAGATGTGATAGAGTGTTACGAAGTATTTTGTTCATATAAATCAAGTGGAGGGTAAGAGAAATGAACTGCAGTTATGCTGCAAGAAGCCAGCTCCACCCCCCATACCCCCTCGAACTTTTGGCGGTGTACTTCTCTTCAGGCCTCAGAGAGTGCAGCAAACCATACCCAGATTGAATAGAGACACTGGCAAGAAATTAGAAATTTCTGTTGTCCTGTGGAGACTCACGGAAATCATTGCCACAGGACTACTGCCAGCCCTCCGGTGGAGGCATGGCATATAGAACCTGGACAAGTGAAACTGTGAATCTTCAAATTTAGAAGGGGATCTTGAAAAGCCAGGGTTCTAGAAGACTGGCCCTTATGATGGCTCAGTAAAAGAACAGCAGTGGTCTGGAAATCCTGGGGGAAGGAACCACCCAGGCAATAGAGAGTAAGTAGCGTGTTATAGATTCTGGAAGCTCAGATAGTCTGGGCGAAAACTGCTGTTGCAGAACCCAAACTCAATAATTGGGGGCAGGAGGGCCGTTTCTGTTTTGTGCATAACAAACTTCTCAATAAGAGGAATTTGGGGGATCTTTCTTCTTGTCACTCTCCTTTGTCTTTCTCACTGGCTTAGTTTCAAGTTCTTTGCTTTCAATATAGGTGACCTCATCTGAAAACAATGGAATCATCTCTCTTTTCACTTAAAATCATCAGTATTTTCTTTTTCTTTTTTTTTTCTTTTTGGGTCTCACCTGGCTATGCACAGGGGTTACTCCTGGCTCTGCACTCAGGAACCACTCCTGGTGGTGCTCAGGGAACCATATGGGATACTGGGAATTGAACCCAGGTCGGCCACGTGCAAGGCAAATGCCCTACTGGCTGTTCTATCTCTCCAGCCCCTCATCAGTATTTTCTTATTTCACATGTAATTGAATCTGAAGTCTGTGAATTGATAATTTCATGAGAAGTTTATGAATTTAAAGTTAGATATTACACTGATTTAAATTAACAAAAGACTTGCAACAATTTAAATGGACATTGATAAGTAGCTAGTTAAATTGATCCTCTGTAAAACAATGTTAGTTCAATAAAAAATTCAAAAAGCAACTAGCTAATACACTCTCGTACTTTCATGCACTGAAAAAAGAATGAGGGATCTCTTCAAATATTGATATATCCAGTCAGAGAAATACCATAAAATCTCACTTCTACATGGAATCCAAAAGCAAAAATCTTGATGTCACTCATAGAGGGAGTGGAAAGAAATAAAGCAAGATATTAGACCATCCCCACTGGAAACAGAGCCGGAGATACAGTCAATAGAACTGTAATCTAAGATGCTGGAGAAGAACCTTTGATATAACGGTGGCTGGATCTCAGCCCTCTGCTGTTGGGTGTGGGATATAACACTGCAGAAATAAAATTCCGGTACTTCTGTAAACGATGAAAAGTAACTGACTTGCAGAGACTGAAGTTTTTGCAACTTCAACAAAAGTAACTGATTTGCAGAAACTGAAGTTTTTGCAAATATAAAAGTTGAGGGTTAAATGGAGAGCCGGGGTGGGGTGAGCAGATGAGTGGTACAGGCTGGCTTGGAAAGCCACAGTTGCTGTGTGGTCTGCGGTGCTGTGAGACGATTGACGTGACCCTGCTCTTTAGGGAGCACGTAAGCTCTAGGTGCTTTCATTGTTTTGGTTCTGTGGTTCACAGTACTGTTGCCGATAGGATTTCATACAGAACATTTTGCCACCTTTTGGGTTGCACGATATTGTGAATGTACTGTCACTTAATTGTTCACTTGAAAAAAGTTCATTGATGTGATGATAGTGAATTTCACCTCAATATTATGGTCATGGGCTGGAGAGATAGCACAGTGGGTAGGCCATTTGCCTTGCATGCAGCCGGCCCGGGTTTGACTCCTCTGTCCCTCTCAGAGAGCCCGGCAAGCTAGCGAGAGTATTCCAGCCTCCCCATGGCATATTGAATATGCCAAAAACAGTAACAACAAGTCTCACCATGGAGATGTTACTGGTGCCCGCTCAAGCAAATCGATGAACGACGGGATGACAGTGCTACAGTGTTATAGTTGGGTATTGAGTACAGCCTTGTAAGCAGAACTAATTTGCTTTTACTATGCCAAAACAACATGATGAATTGACATGTCCATTGCTCCTCTGCCTGCATAACTAATCCAGCCCCAGGAATTGGAGGGCTAGTTCCCAAGCTTCAGACATAGAGGTTGTTTGCTCACGATGGACTGACTGCAACTATTTAAAAACAAAATCCAGGAATTATTATCATTTCTGCAGGATCTTGCAGGGTTGCCGGCGTGAATGAATTCCCGGGAAAGTTGAAAGAACGTGTTCCAATCTTTCCCCACATAAACAACCATTTGAGAGACTGGGAGGGCAATTTGAATGTCTTCCTCTGATGAATTGTTAGTTTAGCGCTAGTGACAGCCTAATACTGGGCAGGCTGATTCTATTACCAAACTATGGAGTCTGCTTAATCTTAGCAACCAATTGTTTTTCTAGAAATGGAATCATCTGGCGCCCTCACTCTCTATTTTCACAGGGATGACAGAGCCTGAACATAAAATATATGTTCATCTAGGACCTTCCCGAATATTAGGGATCATATCCAAAGAAAACTTTATTTATCCTGCCATTTTCACTGCAGCCCAGGAATAAAAGGAATAAAATCAATTTCCTGTTTGACTTTTAACATTTGATGCTTCATTCGGCAACAAACTCAGTCCCTCAAAACAACAGGGAAATGTCTTTGTTTTGTCCTGTGCTACTCACTAGTTTGAAAGGATAAGCACATTAAAACAATATATTGACTGCTCTGAAAATTGCACGATTTATTTTTTGTATAACTGAATTTATAGGGATTGGAAGTTTTTTCATTTGCATATGGTTAACAGTGAATTTCTTTACTTGTGTTGCTATCCTCATCAGAAGTTAAATAGCGTGTTATTCAAATTTTAAAAGTTCTTAGATCAAACATCTTTGAGCCTCAAAAATCTTGAATCACACCTCCCCCTGTACCGAGCCACTGTTCTTCTGTGGAGCAAGCGTGCCATCTGCTGGCCTTTATTAAAATCTTTGTTTTGGAACATTCCAGCGAGGTTTCCTTTCCTAAAACTAAAGTTTCCTGAAACATTAAACTGCTCTTTTTATTCTCAAGTTTGTACAGAGTCTTTCATAGATAATCAAAGACTTGGGCAGGAGGCTTAGGCAAAAACCAAGATAAAAGTAGGAACCAGTGACATGTGAGGGGCTTGAGGTAAATAGGAAACAAACTCCAAACCCTGAGTGTGAGTGTGAGGCCTTTCCGAGTGCTGGGCCCACGGCACTGCTGAGTTCACACGCCTGGAGTTGATCCCTGGTGATGGGAAGTGAGAGAAAGAGCCGAGGACACAGCTTCTGTAAGGAAAGCGTGCAGGAGACAGCTCAGTAACATGTACGATGACATGTGTGTTGCCGTGTTTCACCCACCCTCAAGAGGAATGAAGAGAAAAGTGGATTAAATGAAAGGGGGGAGTGATGTCAGGGGCCCGCGGGTGACTCATGTGAAGTGGGGAGGGTAAAGACGGTCACTTTCTCCCGATCCGGCTCTACCATCCGGGACCCAAGGTTACTGGGTTCTTGTCTCGCCTCGCAGAAAAAAAAAAAATTCAGGAGTAGACGGGCAGTGAAATGACACAGATTTTATTTGGGGGTTTTGAAGGGAAGGAGGGAGAGAGAGTGGGAGAGAGAGTGGGAGAGAGTGGAGAGTAAAGTGCTCAAGAGAGAACCAGGCTTCTCGAAGGGTAGAGAGAGCCCTACACACACACCAGCATTGGACATGAAAGCACACATCTCAAGAGGGGAGATGTGGGCGACACATGTGCTCGGCCACATGGGTGCAAGCAGCACAAGGGCCCAGGCAGCATATGTGCCCTTTGTTCAAGGTGGCCTTTACAGGGTTTCTCCCACCTGCCCCCACCTGGGTGGCTACTTAGGTCAAAGTCTGCTGCTAGGGAGGTATCCAAGGGGGTAGAGTTGGAAGTGGTGAGGGTCTTCTTTGGAATTCCCTTCCACCTGGCCTTTTGTTCCTGATGGAGCTTCTGTCAGAGGGGGGGCGGGTCTGGCCTCCTCAGGGTCAGTTAGGACTGGCACCCGTTCTCCAGGAGCTCAGGGCTATTACTTCCCAGGAAATTTCCCGCCATTGCCTTGTGAAGGGACCTTCCCTATCTGCCTGCCTACATCAGCGCGACTGGGGAGATAGTCTAGGGGGCAAGGTGCTTGCCTTGCACGCAGCCCATCTAGGTTCAATCCTGGGAATCCTGAGCCCACCAGGAGTGATCCCTGAGCACAGAACCAAAAGGAAGCCTTGAGCACCGCCTGGGGTGACCCAAAAGACAAACAAAAAAGGAGGAGAGCTAAGGTCGTCATTGGCACTGGCATAGGAGTCTCACACTCACATCGTTCTCCTTGGCGGGGGTCTGAACAGTGGGCACAGGGAAAGGAGGACCGTGCGGCTCCTAGAACAGGCCGGAAGGCTAGCCACAGAGGAGGGGGAGAGCACGCAGTCCCCAGGGGAACAGGCTGGCTGGACAGCACACGCTGCTGTCTCTTGCACTCAAATACCTTCAGTTCCTCAGATTTGTCTCAGACAGGGAATGATGAGAAAGCGGAAGTCTAAGAAGTATTTCAAAATAACCCCGGGGCGTTGGGGGAGGAGGTAGAGGGAGGAGGCTTGGGCCACACCACCTGGCAGTACCACAGGGGCTATCCCTGGCTTTGTGCTTGGGGCTGCTCTCAGCAGAACTGGTGGGCGGTAAAGTGCTGGGGATTGAAGCAGGACCGGCCACACGCAAGGGAACTGCTTGCCTGTGCTGCCTCTCCAACCTCAGAGCATCCTGTTATGGCTTACATTATCACAGCAGCTGACATTTAGCACATACTTACTTTGCTTATAGCTAAGATCACGTTGCAACACAGATCGGGGCCTTTCCATGTGCCAGGCACCAGGTGAAGTGTGGTACCAACTCACTGAATTCTGCCAGCAATCCTTTTCTGCAGATGAGAAAAATGGACGCCTGGGGTCTTAAATAATTCACCCCAAATCATAATGCCTATCAGTGATTATGTCAAAATGAAGACGCAAATCACCTGACTTCAAGAATCAAAGCTGCTCAAACCTATAAGCATGCTGTGTATGTCTGTGATTCTGACTCTCAGAAACCATGTGTGTATGTGTTATATATATCGGGGGCACATAGAGGGAAGACTTTGAAAAACTAAGAAATAATTTATTTCAAGGCTTCTCTCGATAATCAGAAATGCCTTGTAATTTATTTACCCCAGTTAATTGACTTGTGTTTTTTTTTTACTCTAAGATAAGAGGTCAACAGATTTTTATGCACACACAACTAAATTAGCAGAGATTGAAGACTTTGAAAGGGCCCAACAGTGCCACAGTGCCAGAATAGGGTAGTTTCGACTGAAATAGGACGGTCTGCCAGGCACACATAAGCATCAAGTGGCAGAACCCAGTCGCCAGGGATAAACTTCTTCTTGACAGAGTTGCTCTAAATATGTTAGGGTGGCATGTATAACAAGCCGTTTATATAGCTTTTCACCTTGAAGGTAAAAGCTTTATGTTTCTTCTACCAAACGAAGATTTTTCTTCTTAAACAGGAAGACCTTTTTTCATTACTAAGGGAAGATCTTGTATTCCTCCCTTCTCTGTTACTGACATCACTGTTGCAGTATCTGGGACTTGCATACGCAGCTGTGGTACATAGTGTCACACTCAGTGTTGTGGGGTGATTTGGGAGATGGAACTGGTGGCTTTGCACCTGCCAGTCAAGTACTCTGCCAATGAGCCATATCCCTGTGTCCTAAGAAGACCTACTTTGGGGGACAGATTTGTGCTAAGTAGGAAGTAATGCAAGATATGCTTTCAAGAACAGTATTGCCGACCACAGTGCCTAAAAGAGAGAAAGAATGAAGAAAAGTGTCTGCCACAGAGGCAGGCTGAGGGAACAGTGGGAAAGGGTATGGGGGCTGACAGGAGGGAAACTGGGAACATTGGTGGTAGGAAATGTGCACTGGTGAAGGGATGGGGGTTGGAATATTGTGACTGAAGTTCAATCATGAACAACTTTGTAACTGTATATTTCACAGTGATTTAATTTAAACAATTGAATTTTTAAGGCAAAGATAAAAGGAAGTAATGCGGCAATTACATCATTGGGAGATTTTTCAAACAATGCGACACAAGTGTTGGCAGCCAGAAACACTTCAGATTCATTGACTTGTTGATTTTGAATTCATTTTTTGGTCCTTGTGCATTCAAAAACCATTTACTACTGCCAAAATTTTCATTACCTCACATCCAATTTAAGAAACTCAGATTTAGGTATCCTATGTCTCTGCAGGTCATTTTGAATGATTTGTGAAATCCATATAGAAAGGCCAGGAAAGGACAATTCTATAAGTCTAAGTGTGTATTTCATGAAATTCAGTTCCAGGCACTATTTCTTTCACCTTCTTAATATTCAGATCATATTGCATGTAATCCTATAACTATAAGAACCTCAGAAGATGTCCCAGTCAAACCTCCAATTATACAGATGAGAAATTTGAGGATTAGATTTCGTGAGGTAATCCCACGCCATTGGGAAAGTTAGTAATAAAGACGAGAACCCTGCTCTCTTGACTTGGTGTTCTGCTCATATTATAAGTCTGTTTCCAAGCAGATCTTAAAGCATTCGCTCTCTTCTTTTATTATTAAAGGCCTTTCGAATTCTGAGTAAACAGATTCTGTTTTGATTACTTCCAGTTTGATGAGAAACAGAATAGAAGGCTGGATTATATCAAATCACTTATGAAAGAAATGGAATACAAGTTGTCCTAATGATATCATTCAATTTGCTTACTCTCTTCCTTTCCATTTCTTTACTTTTTAAACCCAGAGCCATCCACTAAAGTGTCTTGGCATGGGTTCAACTGCTTTCTCCTTCCTTTCCTGTCTAGATGGCCTGCCAGGTATCATTTCCTGCCCCTTTGTCAGTCACATGCTTTGAAGATCCTTATGGAGTCTTGGAGAAGGATTGTGAATGAGAAAATGATCTCAGTCTCGGTTGGGAGCCCTCTCCTCTACTTGAGCCATGTCAATTCCCATTGCCTTGATTGTCCAAACAAAAGCTGGGATGAATCCAGTGGTTTCCAGTAAGTCCTGGTTTGGCCCCAAATGCCAGCAGTGCCATGAAGAAAATTCTGGCCTGGTGGGAAGAAGCCATAGAACTGGGTCTCAGTTTTGAATTTATGATCTGGGTAACCTCAGGCAAGTGACAAGATTCCCATGATCCTTATTTTTCTCCTCCAAAATATGGTAATAGTTGTACCTGCCACCATTACTAGATTATTATTGGAAGTGACTGAAAATTAAACATGAATGCAAGTGTGAGTTCCAACCTGGTTACTATTTAGTGTTCAGTAAACAGAGTCCCTGGTACTAATGGGGCTGATTTTCATGTGTGTGGATTGTATCATGATATAATCATAAGAGAAAATAACATCCCCCTCCACTTCCCTACTCTTTGTTGATATTGTTGCAATGTCTGTGAGTTGCACACCTTTAGATGTGCTACTTGTAAACACCCAGCAGTGCACTAGAGATTACACACTGTTGCATCATTGGGGGTCCCAGAAAACAGAGCCATCATTGTGCTAAGTGCATGTGGGTGGCACTAAGGTTGGAACACATGGCCTCATGTTTGCAAGGCAGGTGAATTTAGCTAAATAGCCATCCCCTGAACCCTCTGTCTATTTCTTTATTAAAATTTTACAATCGTCCTATACAATGTGATCAGCCGTCTTTTACAGTTGTGGGCATTGAAGATTAGAGAGAGAAATACTGAAGGTTCCTGAACCAAATCAAGATGGAGCAGAATTTCTACTCCAGTCTTTTTTACTTCAAATCCTGGGTTCTTTCTTCCCTCTGTCTCTGTCTTTGGCCAATCATTATTGCTCTGGAAGTCTGGGACCTCATGTATCCATGGTACACTGAGTCAGATAGGAATCTTTTGCTCATAAGGAGAAACTTATGCTGATATATAAAAGCAGCCTGGCAGCAGGGGGTGGGTGACAATGTACCAGAATGGGGAGTGTGTGTTGCTAAGGGCTGTGAGGACCTGGGGTCCCAGCCAAATTGGCTCCATCCGTAAAGAACAGCCAAAGGAAGAACTTAAATCAAGTCTGACTTTACTTTCTTCCTGCACTGTCTCTGTCTTTGTTTCTGCATAAAAACCATCCCATTTCTCATTTTAAGCTTCTTAGGAAGTGCATGAAAAAGTGAATAAGAATTGGAAACTTATGTGCATGTCTTTTTTTTAAAAAAAATCACCAAAATGAAGTTCTATTAGTATTCCCCGAGAACACATGAATATTTGAAGAAGAATGTGTGCATGACATTTTGCGACTTATGATGTGATAATAAAAATGATCAGCTTAAGGTCAAAGCTATCACTCCCTTAACATCACCAGTTTTACTTTGAAAGAAGATATCAACAGGAACGTCTCATTTGGCTATGAAGTAAACTCATTCTTCAGCGGTGAAACACTCCAGGTGTTCTAAATATGAACATGTGTTAACTCTTTGCTGGACTAATTCAAAGTGTCATTCACTCAAACACATTTTCCTGGTTTTTGGCATTGTGATCAGCACTGATGGGAGACCGGGATACACAACATATGCAGGATTGTGGGGACAGACAAGTGGCAATGATGACACTGTGTGCTAAACACAACAGTACAGGAGGTTGAGTGCTTGAAGGACGGGTGTACAAACCAAACATGAGTGTGGGATTCTCAGGGGACAGGAAGTCTAAAATTAGATCTTAAGGAAGAGCAAGTTTTACTAGCAGAGAGTTTCACTGATGGCTTCATTCTTTCTGAGAAGTAGGAGGACCACCATCTTGTGGCTGCCAGCAGGTTTGATTTGAGTGGAGAATGTTCCACATATATGTTTGTTTAATCTTTTTATTTTATTTTCATTTTTTTGCTTTTTGGGTCACGCCAAGCAATGCAAAGGGGTTACTCCTGGCTCATGCACTCAGGAATGACTCCTGGCAGTGCTCGGGGGACCATATGGGATGCTGGGAATTGAGCTTGGTCAGCCGCGTGCAAGGCAAATGCCCTACCCTCTGTGCTATTGCTTCAGCTTGTTTAATCTTTTTAAAATAAGGTTTAAGAATGTGTTTCAATGGTAAAGTACATGTCTCACATGTCCAGGGTGTGATCCCTAGTGCCTTCCCCCAAATTGAGTGGGAACTGGAGAGACATATAGTACATGCTTGCTTCACACGTGGAGGACCCCAGTTCAATTTTCAGCACCATATCTGGTTCCTTAAGCACCACCAAGAGTGATCCCTAAACACAGAAAAATAAGTCCAACAGTAAGTCCTGGAACAGCTGGGTGTGGCCCCCGAAAGTATTTTGATGAATATTTAACAGTTACATGGCTTAATAATATATACACACATTCACACACTGAAATGTCTTATATGTACCCCTGATCTTGTTAACCATTTCTCTCTTTCCGTATTGATGTAACCATATTTATAGGCTTGCTATATGGAACTTTATAAAAGCAATGAATAATTATTCTCTTGTGTTTCCCTTTCTTTCTTAAATGTAACTGTGGTAGAGGCAATGTTATATGATCACCAGATTCCCTCCCTTTCCTATCTCTGAAAACATAGGAAGACTATATTTCCCAGCCTCCTTTGCAGTTAAGATGAGGCCATGTGTCTCAGTTTTGACCATTAGGACATAGAGGCCATAATAACTTCCTAAGCAGTGTTTCCACTTATTTTTTTTGGTTATTACTTCAAAGAACTCATGTTTGAGAGAGAGAACAAATTGGAATGCCCTGACATAGAGTCAGGGTGGGGGGATGGGATCAGGGGCTGGGAGGGATACTGGCTTCATTGGTGGTGGAGAATGGACACTGGTGGAGGGATGGGCTCTCGAACATTGCATGAGGGAAAAACAAGCACGAAAAGGTGTGAATATGTAACTGTACCCTCACTGTGACTCACTAAAAATAATATAATAATAATAATAATAATAATAACCCAAAGAACTCATGTTTAAGATGCTGGCATCAAGGTATCTGTGCCACCTGACCCACATTGAATTGTGTCATGAACAAGAAATATATATGTATATATATATATGTATATTAGGCTAAGCTGTTGCGATGTTATAGTTTATTACTGTACCTGCCATACCCATACTGAGAAAGATAGATATTACTCTGTAACATCACTATTTTTCTTAAAAATATTTTATTAATAGGGTCATAGCATACCATTTATATATGTATCATTGTTTAATTGATTTTCCCTTTATTGTGGACATGGTTTATTCCTAGTCTCTTGTCTTTAGCACAGATCACTATGTGTTCGTCATTATGTAAATATGAAGATTGAGATTAGGTCTTAACTGGTTGATGTGGAAAGTAGGAGAAAGATTTGGCAAAGGAAACAAAAAGGGTTGTAACAGCTTTGGAAGTCCAATTGATTTCAGATACCAGAAATAGGTTGTGCAAATCTGAGACGCTGTATAATTTCCCCCCTAATGCTACTCAGCAGTTGAGGTGTGGCTGGGGGAAAAGGATCCAGTCAGAATAGCTGTCCTGGGAACTAACTAGTGACCAGACAAAGAGAATGAGTGAAGACCCTTGCAGAAGAGTGGTTGAAATGTTTGTTCAAATTATCTGAGTTGGAATGGGAAGACTGTGATTAAAGGGAAGTGACTGACTGGTAGGGAAAAATTAAGAGCCATGGTCTAGAGTTTTTTTGTAAGGCAGAAAGACCAGAATATTGGGAGTGAATGAGAGAGGGTTGGAATAAAAGATTTGGGTGTCAGAGTATCAGATACTAAAGTTTCTGATTTTAGAAATAATAACAGATAACAGATGAAGGCTAAGGCAGGAAATGACCATGTGGTCAATATAGGGTAGGATTGAAAGTTAGTGAAGAGAGCAAGGAATTGCTATGGATTGTCTATATACTTTCACTGACTGCTAGAAGACAGGATTTAGCACGAAGAGTAAGATTATGAGCCAGAAATCAAAACATATAAGGGCCTTTTAGAGTTTCTTTTTTTTTCTTTCTGGGTCCCACCTGGTGATGCACAGGGTTTACTCCTGGCTCTGGACTCAGGAATTACTCCTGGAGGTGCTTTGGGCACCATATAGGATGCTGGGAATCAAACCCAGGTAGGCCGTGTGCAAGGCAAATGCCATACCTGCTGTACTATCACTCCAGCCCCCTTTTAGAGTTTCTTAGCTTGAAGTTCATGAACACTAACTGATCTTTGAATAGGTTTTTTTTTGAGCTACAAAAGTCCTTAAATTATGGTGGGAGAGGTGGTTCAATGGTCTGATCACATGCTTTGTATGCAGGAGGCCTGCATTCAACCCTGAAACTGCATAATCCCCTGAGTATCTGGCTTGGCATAGCCACTAAGCACCATTCATTACATGTGTATCCCCAATCAAACCAGAACCAAGGCTCTGAAATTTTACATAAAATGCACACATATATGCTTGCACAGTTTATCAGAAATAGGTCCATGACTCTCCAACCTCCTTTCAAAATTTAATGATCACAAATTGCATACCATGCTGTGTAATAGAACTCTCTGGAATGATGAAAAATCTTCTATGACTGTGCTGTTATTATGCCAGTATGGTAGCCACCATTCACATGAACCTCTTGGACCATGAACTGTGGCTACCGTGACCAAGGAAGTTCCCTTGGCAATGAATAAATTTAAATTTAAGCTCAGACAGTCAAATCTCATGGACAATGAAGCTCTACATAAACAGTTACAGAAAAATACATATTTTATGTGTGTCAGCATCGAAGGACAATTTTGTCAAAAGTACTAT
Organism: Sorex araneus; assembly: GCF_027595985.1. NCBI lineage: Eukaryota > Metazoa > Chordata > Mammalia > Eulipotyphla > Soricidae > Sorex > Sorex araneus. Next base: position 13,380,953 of record NC_073313.1, on the reverse strand, counting down.
TGCAAGTAACATCTCTTGAGACTCTTCTATTTCTATGTGCTCTCTCTAATTATATAAAACTCAGCTTCTGTGTCTGAGGACCTCCCACATTGCTGGCTAATTTCCCTGACTACTGTCTATTTATCCATAAAACACCTATTTATATAAGGTTGTTTAAGATTAGTCTACCCAAACTAGATAGTCAGATAGGTTTTTTAAAAAAAATGTCCACAGTAGACATTTTCCAACATGAGTCACTGTTATGTTATATAAGGCCACTTAAATCCCTGTGGATATTGGGGAAAACTGTTACCATGACTAAAAGAATGTAGATAATGTAGATTAAAGGACATTTCCAGAAATAAGCTTTTAAACTACCTTAAAGCAAAACATAGATCCAGAGGTAAGGTTTGATCATAGGATACCATTCCTTCTTTGTCATGCGAAATCTCTCTCCTTCCTTTTCATGGCCTCTGGGCTCCTTTATCTCATTTCTGAGTTCACAATTTATACCCATCTCCCAGTCCAAAACTGGCACTCGTAGACATGACAGCTTCCCCAGTGGACATTGTTAAGTTGATTTTTCCTTTGTCACCCCTGCCAATTCTGTTGTGATTGCTCATCCAGCCTAAGAAGAACACAGAGGGGTGGGGCGTTTTCCTCAGGCACCAACCATATAGTTTTTTCTTTTCTTTCTTTTCCCTTTTTTAAAAATATTTTTATAAAGTTGTTCACAATAATTCATTATGTTTAATATTCAAACACCAATCCCACCACCTTTGCACCTTCCCACCACCATATTTCGAATGTTTCCACCCGTGCCCCTCAAAGCAGAACTGAAACAATTAATCTTGTATTGCTTGTCATGGGCTGGAGCGATAGCACAGTGTGTAGGGCGTTTGCCTTGCAATCGGCCAACCCGGGTTGGATTCCTCCATCCTTCTCGGAGAGCCTGGCAAACTACAGAGAGTATCCCACCCACACGGCAGAGCCTGGCAAGCTACCCGTGGCATGTTCGATATGCCAAAAGCAGTAACAAGTCTCACCATGGAGATGTTACTGGTGCCCGCTTGAGCAAATCGATGAACAACAGGATGAAAGACAGTTGTTTGTCATGAATAATCTGCTAAAATAGTGAATAAAGTTTCCTTAGAGGAAAGTGTGTGAAGATTGTTGTTTCTCATCCCAGAGTTATCACACCCTTGAACTAGAGATTACTAATAAGTTTGTTAAACCCAATCAATGTACTGTGCTACTCTTGGTATATCAGTGGTGTAGAGTATGAGAGTTCCAGGGATTCTAAAATTTAAAATAGGATTATGGAGCAGATTCACTCATGGGTGAAGCCCATGCTGCTCTCCTCCAGGAGCTTTATTTCTGAGTCTCTGAATCATGACTATTGATGAGATTATATGGAACCAGGGGCAGTTTGTGGGTGTGACTTCCAAGCTACTGGTAAACTGGGAGATGGAGAAGGAGGCTCATTTCCGCTCTGAGTAAGGTTGGAGATTTCAGTCATGGGCACCTCATACCTGGATTTTTCTGTAGATTCACTCATGGGTGAGGCTCATCCGAGCCCGTGGAGAATAGTTGTGAGCAGGCAGTGATTGAGTTCTGGAAGTTTTCAGCTGCTGGGGCTCTGTTGGGGTGGGGAGGGAAACTCACTGCCACCCCCCCCACAGTTGCCCCAGTGAAGACAGCCTGGCATGGGGTCTAGATGTTCTTTGTACAGGTTGCTCTTTTTAAAAAAAATATCGGGTTTCCTACTAATATCTTTCAAGTAAAGAAATATGCGTCAAGTTACTTTGTGACCCCCCATAATGTGGCTCTAGGTCCTCAGGAATTAGTATTTAATGAAACTGCCTTACTCTGAATCTTTGAATATTGTGGTGGGATGGGGGGGGCAGTGTTCTTCTGGAAGCTCTGTGTCTACTCTGAGCAATTATTTCCACTGACATCATCAGAAACCATGCAGAGGGACTAGGTGAAAGAACCACCCTGAGGGATATAAAACCACAGCCCCTATGTCTCAGTCTGAGCCTCTGGGTCTTGCACTAGGAGGCAGTTCTTGATTTTTTTCTCTTGTGACTTCATATCTAGTCATGTTTGTGTAGCTGGGTTCCTCAAACACAGTCCACATTTTCTCACTTCTCTCTGCATCTCATGATGAGCCTTGAGGCTTCCCTCCACTTTTTTGAATCCAGCAAATCTGGCAAAAGCCCATCTCAAAGATCATTTCATTTATTTCAAGACTGAGTTCTCTTCCTTTGTCTCTGGTATGTTATACCTCTTGCGAGGCTTAGATATTTAGTGTGTGTGGTGCCGAGGATGAAATCTGGGGCCTTGTACACAGGAAGCATATACCCTACCAAAGAACTACATCTCCAGTGCTTGAATATTTTTTTAAAAATAGGGTCCAGTCAACAAAGTTAAGTCCCCTATTCTATGCCTGTTTTGAAAAATTATGTCTCATTTGAAAAAGGCACCTGCTGTACTATCTCTACAGCCCCCTATAAAACATTATGAAAATATAAATGATTAGCAAACTCTTTGTTCTGAGGGCCTAGATTCATGGGAAAAGGGTCATTCTTTGGACCTGTCCATGTCTATTCAATTGCAATGTCCATGCTGGGATGATAATAAGCCTGGAATAGCTTAACACATTCACTCTTGTCATTAATTTGGGGACATCCTGTTTCCTAAAATATATGGGAAACAAACCACTTTCAACTCCTTGTGTCAGTAAAGACCTTGACTCAGCATGACAGGAAGAAGAGCCCCCTGGGAATCAAGCCATCCAGTGGAGAAGATAGCAGCAACGTCTGTTCTCTTGACAGATGTACACTTCTGATTGTCATCCTCAGTTACACACTAACATGCATGTTTTCTTGGCAGTTTCTTTGGTAAGTGTAACTGGGAAGCATATGTGTGTTTTGCACCTGCTGGCAATGTTTATTTTGAATACAGATATGTTACTTCATTTTTCTTGACAATGTCAAGTGCGTATGTTTTTGTTTTGCTTTGCTTTCAGTCAGGCATTACACAAATGGAAACGTTGGCTTTTTCCTTTAATAACTATCTTGTATTGTTGAATTTAGATATCATACTAGTTTGTTCTTTTGACATCAAGGATTTCAGAAGCTTGGAATGATTTTGGGATTGAAAATGGCATTGTATTTGGTTAGTGTCAGGTTCTTCTTTGTAGCTGTTTGAAGAAGTATTCTAAAACACTTGCTTTGAGTGTTCCCACCTTCCCAGCCTTCTACATCCCCACACATCTACCTATTAAAGCCTTAGCAAGATTGGTGATCTTCTCTGACTTAAATAAATGCACGAACTCAGCATTCCTAGTTGCTAAGAGAAATAACTGCAGGGAGAAAAGTAAAAGGCTTTGAGTTGACAGTTAGGGAACTTGGACAGATCTGAAAGTTTCAGCTTGGATAGATTGTCATAATAATAAACCTTCTGATATTCACTGTTATGATGCATGACTCAAAAGAAGAGAGTGCTCATTTTTGTAAGAAGAAAGCACACTTGGCTAAAACGCAGTAAAATTGTTGGTTCTTAATTATGAAAACAAGTCCACCCCACACTGGTTTGCAAAGAGAAAAATGGGATATTGGAACGTGAAAAACTATAGAAAATAAACCATTAATCAACAGAGCCTTTGTTAATGAGTAAAAGTCTCAAAGTTTCTGCACATGTTATAGGCAGATGTGATGGTGATCTTTGTTTTATATTTTCATTTTTAAGAAAGGTAGAGAAAAATACTTCCCATTTAAACAAAGGATATTTTTGTACTCGCAGTATAATAACGAAACTATTTCCCTCTGAGACAGACATGTCTGTTTCTATTTCTACTCATTGTAAAAGAGTTAGGTTCCCTAATCTGTAGGTTCCCCATTATGATAGAAAACCACTGGAGATGCAGCATCTACCTTGGCAACTCCGTATTTGGGAAGTTAGAAGGTTCTGATATGAACAGGAAAGTTCTGAAAATAATAATGTCTTTATTATCTACATAGGAGATGTGTGTCTTTGCAAGCATTCATAGAACTGTGATTGGTTAACTCATGAACTTGCCACTAGGGTCAGATCTTAGTTCCTTCACAGTTCTTGATACAAACCATCTTCCATCAACTTCCCTAAGTTTCAGTGCAATGTGTTCCTTGTGAGTGGAAATGTAGGTTTTGTTGGAGTTACATCACAGCATGCTAGAGTCAAGATGAAGGATATTGAAGTCTCTTTTCGAGGCTCAACCACTATGAATGGCTGAAAGTGAGGTAAAATGACAGAAATAGAAGTTAAGACAACAAATTCAGATTCAGTTTACATATCTGAATATTTGAGAGAGGTTGCTAAACTCATATGCTTTGAATTGAGACAGATTCAGGGTCATTATCTGACTCCAGGGCCCAGGAGAGACAGAAAAGGGGTTAAGTTGCTTGACTAGCAAAGAGCTGACCCAGGTTTGAACCTTATAATATTCACGAAGCACTACACGAGTGATCCCTGAGCTCAGAGCCAGGAGTTAGTCATGATCTACGGAAGGAATGAAGGAAGGGAGGAAGGGAGGAAGGGAGGAAGGGAGGAAGGGAAGAAGGGAAGAAGGGAAGAAGGGAAGAAGGGAGGAAGGGAGGGAGGGAGAGAGGGAGAGAGAGAGGGAGGGTGAGAGGGAGGGTGAGAGGGAGGGTGAGAGGGAGGGTGAGAGGGAGGGAGGGAGGGTGAGAGAGAGAGGGAAGGAGGGAGGGAAGCCCTGACTCCATAAGAGCAGTGTCATTAAGGTTCTTAACTTCTTTGTGTGTCCATTTCTGGGAAAACAATAGACTCTACCACTGAGTTTTATGGAAAGCACTTCACACTGAAGTTGTAAAAATTTGTCAGACCTAGATAGCATGTAGGCTTTTGGGGTCCTATGAGCTATCATACTTACTCAACTCTATAAGCACGACATGAAAGCAGTTGTAGACAGCATATGAGTGGATGGATTTGGTTATGGTACAACAAAGCTTTATAAAAATAAGCTGCATGCCAGATTTGACCCTTGGACTATAGATTTCCAGTCTACTATGGAATAGTTGCCTTGATTCACTGCCAAGGTCTAATAAAGGGGCTTCTTTATATGAGGCATTACTGCCTATATATATTTATTACTTCTTATATTTGTTAATGCAAATAGTCCTCATGTGATATCTAGTTTCCCCATTTCACAGAGAAGAAGCTGAGGCTCAGGGAAGACAAGCACTTTGCTAAGTTCTGTTCACTGTGAGGAAAGATCAATTTAAACTCCAACCTTTGAACTTGAAGTCAATTATTGTTATCAACACCTTGTGTTACCTTTGAATAAATATCTCCTTTCCTAACAGTTTTGAACACAGGTCCGTTTTTTTCTGAAGGAAAATTCTTGTCTGTAGATGTATTTGCATGTATGAAGCATGAGTCAGATTATGTAAAACAATGATCATAATTCCTAAAGAAATTTAAGTTCCGGAATAATATGTACTTTCTATTGTTTCATCTCCACTACCAAACTGAATGTACTGTAGAACATTTACATTAAGAGGAAGTAAAACAATCACCTTCAAAAGCTAGTGTTGAATAGTGGGAGGTAGGCTTTCTATTTGTCACTTCTTAGATAGGTGTCTTATCACTTGAAGTGGTTCAATGTGACATACAAATCCAGAGTCTATCTGAAGAAAATATTCATTTTCCTTATGGATTCAAACAAGATAGGACTGACCATGGAAAAATTGTGGAAGTAATTTATTAATCGTTATTATTACTATCTGGATAGCTTGTTATAGGGTGAACATTAGTGAATGACAATTGAGTTGCAAGGTGCCATTAGAACTAAAAAATGGAAAGGATTGGGCAAAACCCATCAACGTCTTGAGACTATCACAGGAATATAGAATTACAGATTATTTAAAGTGTTTTACATTTTGTAGTTTACATTTTTTTTCCTACGGCAACCATGGATAGACTCTATAACCAGATGACACCAAGTGGTGTCACAAAAATTATTCATGTAGAGTTTGTAATGGCAAAGGAAATAATTTTGTCATACTGTTAAGGACACAACATTACAGAGTGAAAAAATATTCCCTATTTTGTGTGAAAGAAGTAGAATCGTTACAAAGAAAAAGAGAAGATGGAATGGTAATTGTGGCATTCATAGAAAAATGTTGAATTGAGGTATTAGAATGTGCACACTTTTCAATCTCCATTCTATTATCAGCTCCAGACCTTTGTCAGCTCCAGACTTTACATTCAAAGGTCTATGATGGGCTGGGAGGTAACTCCAGTGGTAGAGCACATGCCTAATATGTGTGAGGCGCTGGGTTTGTTCCCCAGCTCTGTGTTTTCCTACACTTCCCCCCAGTACCACTGCCTCCAAGAACCAATGGTGGGGACCCTGGTGATCTTTGATTACAACAGGGAACTACCCCTCTTGAAATGCTTATTCTAAATTTCAAAAAATAAATTTACAAAATTCAGTGTTATCTAAAAAGCAAAACCATAGATGAACAACTGATTTCACTTTGGGCATCAACTGTCTTGCTTCTGCTCTGTTCATTGAGCAGCTTCTGCTTCTGTCCCAAGACCAAGTGAAGGCAAGTGGTGTCTCAGCCAGTACCATGGTGCCCTGAGAGGGGTGGCAGGGCCAAGTGTGCACACCCGTGCATGGATATTAGTGCACATATGTGCATGTGTGCGCACATGCATGGGTCATTAGGATGGAGGGAGAGCTGCTCTTAGTTCTAGAATCAGTGTTTCTACTTTTCCTACCCAAGAGGCAGTGCTGCTCGCTGATCGCGGGGCTTATAGTGTCTTTCAAGTCACTCCCTCCCTCCCCGCAACGATTCCTCTCTGCTAATGAAGGTCATCGCCCAAGCGCTCCATCTGTGGTGCTTCCTGGCTGGGCTGTAGTCCATACCTCAAAAGCCCCTTCAGTTGACTGCCAGAGCCCAATCTCTCTAGATTCTTGACTCATGAGGTGTCCCACCATAGGAACTCACTCTGTCCCTCTGTCCCCAACCTCAGCTTGCTGGCCAGGGACTTTATTTATTGCCTGATTTCACGGAAATAGCTGGATTTACAGTAAAAGACTTTTCTGCCCTAGATTCCCAGCCACAATGTCCCCAAGTCTGGCAGGACCCAGTGTCTTTTGTAGGGCCATTTGTACTGTCAGCTTGAATTGTGACTATGGCTTACCCCCACCCCCCATCCTGGCTGAGCCTTGCCTGTTAACTGGCCTGATCTCTATCAGTCTGCTGGAGGCTCACTTCTGCGCCAAGCCATCCAATGCCACCCTATTGCTATGCCAAAGTGGTAGCAGGTCTAGATGTCCGAAACTGGATGGTTGTCCCAGGGTAGATGCGACTGTGGGTGAGAAAGTATGAAACTGAAAGGAGTGGAAAACCAGACGGTTTCTAGGCCACATCAGATGTGACTGCAGGGCAGCTTTCCTCTTCCTCGACTCTACTTGGCCTCTGGGGTCAGACCACTCGGTGTGAGCACTCTCCCGGGTGCTATGGATAGAGCGGCTCCCGCACTTCTACCACTAGGTACCATAGCCACCACGCATGGTGACGAGGAACAATGTCCCCAAGATATTGCCAAATGTCCCTAAAGGGCAAAACTCACTCTCCAGTTGACATCTATTCCTCTATTATTAAATTGAGGAGACCCCAAATGGTTTTTCCCTTTGGGCTTGTGGCTACGGTTGCTTTTAATCAAACTTCTTTCTCAAGCTCAGTGTTTTTGACATTTTGGCCCTGGTTATCCTTTATTATGGGTCTATTCTGAGTGTTGTCAGACATTTAGCATCATTCCTGGCCTTATCTGCTAGATGCCAGTTGCACCCCACTCCAGCCCCAGGACCAACAAATAAAAATACTACCAGAAGTTGCCCAGTGTCCCTCAAAGAGCAAAACTGCTCCCAGATAAGGCCTCCTTCAAGGGCAGCGCTCATTTCCGCACCTGATGAGGTGGGCAGAATGGGGAAATAAAGGGCTGGGGAAAAGCAGACATTGGAGAAAAAATTTTGAAGAAAATCCATCTCGACTGATTCTTTTATGTGGAGAAATTCCAACGTAATAGGACTATTTGCTTTTGTTTTAATTTGTAAACTAAGAGTGTATACCAGTGGTTTTGCACTACCAATTTTGAGTGTACTTAAATTTGTTTCTAAGGGTTTTTTTTTTTGCAAATTTGGAGACTGTCTTGATTGTTACAAGCAGGGGGTGGGTGCTAGCAGTGTGTGGTGGGTAGAGCCCAAGCATGCTACCACATTTTCTATAATGTACCAGCTAACCCTCTCCACAAAGAATGATTCTGTAACATCGCCACAGTGCCACCGAGGAACAACCCTGCTCTGTATGAATATGTGCTCGGATTTGGTTGAAATACTCATGGAACATTAGCATATGGGGAGCCCAGCTGCAAAGCGACCTTCACAGTGCTATGAGACTCGTTTAGACTCAGTACTCATGTGTTCTGTGTGGATTTGCGAAGAGCTAGCTAGTGTTTGCAAAGAGTTTGCAGCAGCCAGGAGGTTCCCCAAAGTGCCTACTTAATCAGACACCCAAGTCATTAGAATTGTCCAGGAGCACCAGCTTAACTTCCTACAAAGTTGTTCCACGGTATAAATGGTTGTAATTGAGGAAAAGGGGATAATTCAGAAGCATCTTCATCTGTAGCGCTTCCTGTGACAAGAAACCAGATTCAAGTCAGTTCAGCAACTATTTGTTGGCCTAGAAGTCTTTGTAACGCAGGCCACTCTGCCTTGTGTTTTTCTTTTGCTTTAGATTGGATTTCATTTTTATTTTAATGTAGACAAAACCCCACAACTGCTGATACAATTCTAGAATTGAAATGGATTAGATAACAAAGTTCCAATATTAAAATCGATATAGATATTAAAAAAGTCAAATCTTAGGGGGAAATTGTTAGATCTCATTACGGGGTTGTTAAGTCCTTGTCTAAGAACTTACTTAGCTGTTTGCTGCTAGCTGGGCCTTCTGTGTTACTGTTTTTGTTTGTTGAGTTTAGATGCTTTCTCTATGACTCTCCCATCTAATTTGTTGCGCTCCTACTGGAATTTTATTATTATTTTTTTTTATTTTAAATTTTTTATTGAGTCACCATGTGGAAAGTTACAAAGTTTTCAGGTTTAAGTCTCAGTTATACAATGCTCAAACACCCATCCCTTCACCAGTGCACATATTCCACCACCAAGAATCCCAGTATAGCTCCACCCCGCACCCCCACACCCCTAACCCCCCCACGCCCCTAGCCCCCCCACCCTTAGCCCCCCTGCCTGTGTAACTAATAAATTTCACTTTACTTTCACTTTGATTGCATTCAATACTGGAATTTTAGCATGGAGGAATTAGGAGGAATATTGAGGACCGCAGCCACACAATGCAGTTCATGATCTTTGGTCTGGGCTCGTAGTGAAGTTGTGGAATTCCGCCATTGGTGTGGCTGTAGTGGCGGGGTGTAGGTGTAGCTGCTCAGGCTTCAGCAGGGTGAAACTCGGCCTGCCGGCCCCTCAAGGGTACCCCAGAGTTTTCAGCCTTGGAGACCTGCGTGCCCATGAATTTTAGCTGCTTGGCTTGCCTCTCCTCAGAGATTTAGTCGTGAAGCTGTAGACTAAGGCCAGTGGGTGAGCCAACATGGAAGCAGCTGTGGGAGGTGTGCGTGGCTGCCATGGGGAGGGGTAGGCTGCCCACCCCCACTCCAAGAAGCACCAGAATTCTCAGCCTGTATGCCCTGTGTTTTTCTCTCCACATTAAATAAATTGACTTTCAATTTCATCTGCATCAATTTCATCAGAGGCATGATCAAGAACCCAATATGAGGGCTGGAGTGATAGTACAGCCTGTAGGGCATTTGCCTTGCATGCAGCCGACCCGGGTTCGATTTCCAGCATCCCATATGGTCCCCTGAGCACTGCCAGGAGGAATTCCTGAGTGCAGAGCCAGTAGGAACCCCTGAGCATGGCTTTGTGTGACCCAATAAAGAAAAAAAAAGAACCCAAAATGAATCAACCAAAAAGCAGTATGGGGAGGAAATCAGTGGTTCTCAGCCTTGCTGTGCATGAGAATATCCCATGGATGACGGAACCACCCCAAAGCCCAAGGCTGTGGCCCCCACAGCAATTAAATCAGGAGCTCTGAGTTAAGACTTCCCAGCAGGGTTGAAGACTGGCTGAGTAAATGAGTGCCGTCTGCAAAAGACCAGAGTTCAGATCAAAGAGAGGCCCTGACCCCTGGCAAAATCCCGTGACCCCCATACTGTGTGCCCTTATTCCCTCCCCCAACTCCATCAAGCCTCTGTCACTTCTCAAGCCCTCATTTTTCCTTTTTGTTTTTATGTTAGTCTTCTTTTATTGAGTCATTGTGACATGCAAAGTTATTCATGACTGTATTTCAGTCATACAATGTTCCAACACCAATCCCTTCACTACTGTCTGCTTCCCTCCACTAATGTACCCAGTTTCCCTCTGACCCTGCTTCCTGCCTCTGTGACAGGTGATTCCCCCATCCTCACTCTCCTTTAGGTACTGTGATTTACACACAGTACAGTTACTGATTTACACGCAGCCAACCCAGGTTCGATTTCTCTGTCCCTCTCGGAGAGCCCGGCAAGCTACCGAGAGTATTCCGCCTGCACAGTAGAGCCTGGCAAGCTCCCCATGGCGTATTTGATATGCCAAAAACAGTAACAACAAATCTCACAATGGAGACGTTACTGGTGCCCACTCGAGAAATCAATGAACAACAGGACCACTGTGCTCCAGTGCTCCAGTTACTGATAGGACATCATGCATATCACTTTCCACCATTCAGCTTCTTCTCCTCCAGAATGACCCCTTCTATCCACCACTGCCTTAGTGTTCCTTTCCTTGTCCTATCCTCTCTCCTTCCACGCTTCCTATCAAACAGCAGTTCTCCTGTTCACTGTTTCTATTGCCGTTGGGTATTTGTTTTTCCCCTATTATCTTCTTTTAATTACCGAATATGACAGATCATTCTGTGCCTGTCCCTCTCTGCCTCAATAACTTCTCTCAGCATATTTTGTTTTAAATACATTTGTTTTTCAGCCTTTGTGTCCTTTGTATTTTGCATAGTAGTTAGCTCCGTATCTGTGGGATACATTGCAAAGGCTTTCTCTGTGTCACTTGTCCTTTTGCTTTTATGTTGTCTTTTTCTATGAAAAAAAAACCTTTTTAAAATAGCCAAATCTATCTATCTCTTCTCATATTGCATCTGCATTTTGAGGTGTACTTGGAAAGTCGTTTTTTCTAGTCTGCCACTCCTTTTAATTGATACTCACTAGGCCTAGGACATTAGATGAAATGTTCAAAAGAAATTCAAAGTGTTTAGTTCTTATACTCAAAAGTATGGTTCTTAGCTTATTTTTCCTCAATTCTGAAAAATAATTTGTCATTTGAATACAGACTATATGTGACCTTCACCAGAACTCCAGTGACTAATTATTTTTAACCAGAAACTAAGAGGCCGCATCAAAAAATGAGACGTGAGAGAGGAGCGTAGTTAATATGTTGACTCCTGAAATCAAAATCTTCTAGGTTTAGTCCTGTAACCAAAGAGCTGTGCGTGTGTAACAATTCTCTGAACCTCAAGTCCAGAATCTGATACTAATGCTGCCTCATAAGATTGTGGTGATTAAAGGATGCTGAAAAGTGCTTAGTGCTGCTCTGAAGGAGAGGTTAGAGGAAGTCTCCCTCTCACCCACTTTTAGCTTCATCATGAAGTAGGATGTGGTAGTGGCCCTCTGTTTTCGTGTCTATGTGGCCTCCCTCCTTTCTTAGTCCCCATCTTATTTTTAGCCACCTATATACACGCAGGGCCCAGGCAATGGCAGTGGGAAATTTTACTGGAGATTCTCCAAAGAGGGTTTAAGAGAAGACATCTCTTTCCTCCACAAGGCAAATCTGGAAAAATGTGACTCCAAGAGAAGCCAGCAACCATGGGAGAAGTCAATCCAAAGAATCCAAGAAAGTGAAGCTAATGTAGATGAGAGAGTGAGAAAACTTTGGTGAAATTGGTGCGTCTTGGTTTTTGTCCGGTCTAAGATCTAGATGCACCCCTGACTTCGTGAACCAAGAAAGCACAATAAATTCGCCTTTTGCCAAGGATTCCAAGACTTGGGGTTAGAAGGGTCAAAGTCTAATCATGTAGACACTCCAACTCTGACTCTTGTTGGAGAATGAATTTAACCCTGAAGAAGGTACCTAGTGAAATGCAATGTGTGACATTTGTGAGAGTTGGCGGTGAGAGACTGCCTCCCCTCTCTTCCCTCTTTTTCTTTCATCAGAAGATCAATTGTACAACCTCAAATAACTGCTTTTGCTCAAAGAAACACAAGAAACCTGTACCAGTGATTTCTAGTTCTTCGAAGGTTTCTGAAATATTACAGGGGGGAAATAACACTGAGGGCAATAATAAGAGCAAACATTGAGATACTTATATTATGTTGTCTTTGAACTCTCATTGATTGTCATTTCCATCTCGAAATATTGATTATAATTATGATTAAGTTTCCCTTGGAGATGACATTTGCATTAACTCTAAGGCTAATTGTTTCACAGCTCAGTTAATTCGCCCGGTCCTAGGAAACCACATGGAGATTTATAACTGATCTTTCCACAGAGTTAGGCCTCTGAACTTAATTTAAATTCTTGTCTTCATGAAACATTTCTAAGTAAAGTCAGTGACTTTTATTTCTCTCTGTGTGAAATGAATGCCTTTTTTTCTATTCTGGAAAAAGTGAAGCCAAAGCGTCTAATGACAAGCCCCAATTGGTTTGTTGGGATAGGACAAGAAAATAAAGGCTATTTTGCATTGTGTGTGTTGTCACCGAAGGTAGGCCCTGTTTCCCAGAAATACCATTTGCAAGCGGAACAGGACAGGATTGATGAAGCCATCTCCCTGCTTGAGCCGGATTATCCCTCTGCAACCACGTACAAGGAACTCATGATTCCCTGTGCCTTTCCCAAGTGTTTCACCAGCCACAGAGCGCAACCTGGTTAACGCAGCTGAAAGCCCAATTTAGGATGCGAAATGTTCCATCAATCTGTTTATCAGGGAGCTTGAACATGGCCTTCAGTGCTCAAACGGAAAAATCACAGCTGACAGCAGAGGGCGCCCTTCGCCCACCAATGCCCTGGACGCACTTTTCCCACCCGGAGCAGGAATTCTGGATTTGGGTTTGTTTTTCTCTGTTTCGGAGGGGATTGACAATGCACACACATTCCAGTGTGAGTAGATCTCTCATTGTCGTTTCTCGGGCCCCCTCCGCCCTGTAGCCCTCTCCTTTTCTTTCTCATTGGGGTGACCTTTCCTCTGGAGAAACACAGACTCCAAAGGAGCTGGAGGTTGTCGGCAGCTTCACTGGGGCACACGGGAGCAGAGGCAGGTCTGGCTGGGTGGGTTAGTTTGTCTGTCTGTCAAGCTTTCAGGACTCCAGAGGAAGGCTAAAGTCTGCTTCTTTGGGGGGCCCCCACATGTGTGTTTGGTATCCGTGTGGAGAGCAGCCCCAGGTTCTGTCAGCCACCCCCAGGGAAAACAGACAGGATGCTAGAAAATCCCGGAGCATCACCACGCCAGACTGCAATCTCTTTGTTTGGGGGTTGACACGGTGCCTCTGTCTCCATGTCACCATGCATGCCACACAGCACTTTTTTGGGGTCAGAAGGAAGGCCACTGGGGAAGCATCTAATTAGAGAATGGTGGATGCATGTAACTCTCCTCCCCTCACGCTCCCCCGCCCCCCCCCCCCCAGGAATAGCTGTCCCAGCAGCAGCTGGGGAATGTCTCCAGTCAGCAATAATGCTTGCAGGGAAGTGGAAGGGATGGTTACAGAAAATGGAAGACTCTTGGTCTTATCCTAAGAGGCCATTACAAAGAAATTGATGTGGAAATATTGATTTCTTGAATCAGTCTATTTTCAATATTTATTCAAGAGAAAAAAAGCATACTTCCTTTAGTCCGTTTTCTTCATTTTTTTGGAGAGTTATTGTTTTGATCTGGACTTCCATTCTGCACTGTGGCCCCTCCAAAGAGGATTCCCAAATAAGGCAACAGGTTCCTGCCCGTCTCTGCTTGTAATCATGACTGGGCTCTGTGTCAGGGAACCAAGGAAACAGAAAACCCACAACCTTTTTTGGAAAAGCTCCTGCCTTTCTGCTTGGAGAAACGTGAGAATTGCTTTGGTGACTCATCTCCTCAAGGTTGAGAGGAGGATGGATTTTGGCACACATGTCTTTCAGCGTACAAGTTTAGCGGCGAATGTTGCCAGTCCAGCTGGGTGTGTCTTCACCAACATTCATTTCGAATGCTCGCTTCAATGTGGAGAGTCAGCATGTGAGGTTTGTCTTCTGTCAGCACCCCTCCCCCGGGCCGGTCTAGTCGTCTCTGTGATGTCAACACCATCTGCTAAGTTCACTGAGCATGTCAAAGTCCAAAGCGAGAATCCACTCTCCTTCAAAATGTTTTCCTAAAACAGTACTAGCCTTTCCCCCAAACACTGTGTCTTCCAAAATACTCTTGCTCCAGGACTGTTTAGAGGCTGCATGGCCGAGACATAGAGAGGGCCTTGGTAGAACCACAGGGCAACTCAGATCTGATTGTCTGGGCTTTATGGTACAAGCAGATGGAAGTGATAAGTAAAGGAAATTCCAGGACCTATCAGGTGGTTTAAGGAAACCATAGCTAAAATTAATTCTGCGTGGATTATTAACATGTGCTTGCCCCAAACTTCAACTCTTTCAAAATTCATATTTTTAACTTTGCTACCAAGAACCATTTTTTCATCAGATGATACGAAATGATGACCACATCTTTTCTTCCTCTGTCCCTGTCCAGCATTTTTGTGTCTGACTAGATTAGAATATTCATAAAGAAAAACCAAATTTCCATTTCCTTAATTCCCATTTAATGGCCAGTACTTGTAGATTATAGGTGCTCAAAGAAGACTTATGGCAAAATATACATAGAAGATCTACCCCTCATTTTTTTTGCTCCAGGCGAAGGGAATATAAAACTTTATATTTTCTCCTTTTCTTTACAAAAATTAGAAGGGGCTGGGAACCTTGCCGAAGAATTTGTTCCAGTGCAAAGAAAAGAAAAGCATCCAATTCAAGTCTCATGCTGAGTCTTTAAATAGCTAAAAGTAAAAATCGAGGGTACATGGTGGTGCTGTCTGAAGTGCTGCTTTTATCGGCTTAGTTTCCTAGGCACTGAATGCCCTTAGCAATGGTCCAAGGGCAGGGCAATCAGAAAAGAAAGCTGGCTTTCTGCACAAAATAGAAAAACATTACTATCAGAGGAGACTGGAACGATAGTATAGTGGCTAAGGTCTTTGCCTTGCATGTGGCTGACCTGGATTCAATCCCTGATAACCCATATGGTCCCTTGAGCTCACTAGGAGTGGTCCCCAAGTGTAGACAGTATGAAGCCCTGAGCACCACTCAGGGTGGTCAAAACAAAACAAATACTATCAGCTTCCAGTTAAGTGGTGTAAATGGAGAACCATATGGGGTGTTGGGGATCAACCCTGGGTCTGCGATGTGGAAGGCAAGCGCCCTGCCTGTTGTTCTATCTCTCTGGCCCCATATTTTCTTTCTTTTACTATTATTTGGGGGGGGGGTGGAGTGATAGCACAGCGGTAGGGCATTCACCTTTTCATGTGGCCAACCCATGTTCGATTCCTCCGCCCCTCTCAGAGAGCCCGGCAAACTACCGAGAGTATTGCACCCGCATGGCAGAGCCTGGCAAGCTACCCGTGGTGTATTGGATATGCCAAAAATAGTAACAATAAGTCTCACAATAAGAGACGTTACTGGTGCTCACTCGAGCAAATCAATGAGCAATGGGATGACAGTGACAGTGATTGTTTGGGGACTGAGAGTTTCCTGCCCACATGGGAGATACTGGCAAGCTCCCCATGGCGTATTCATATGCCAAAACCAGTAACAATGCTGGGTCTCATTCCCCTGACCCTGAAAGAGCCTCCAATGGGGCACTGTTGGGAAGGACAAGTAAAGAGAGGCTGCTAAAATCTCAGGGCTAGGACGAATGGAAATGTTACTGAGACCGCTCGAGAAAATTGACGATCAACTGGATGATGATGATGATGATGATGATGATGATGATGAAATGGAAAACCAAAGCAGAGCCAACTTTTCTTTAAAGAACATCTTAGTCCCTGTATATATCTCAATCCTTGTTTCTCCAATGGAAGGTGTTAGCGGAGCACTTGAACACACACATGGATACATATCTACCAAGGGGAAGTTATTTATGGGAAACCAGAAGGCCTCAGGAAGAAACAGGAGTTTTTATTTCAACCAGCAGGGACACTGCACTGTGTCTTCAGAGTAGTTCACATTATAATTTCTCTCTTCTGAGTTTTTTTTTCTTTTTGGGTCACACCTGGCGATGCACAGGGGTTACTCCTGTCTTTGCACTCAGGAATTCCTCCTGGTGGTGCTCAGGGAACCATATGGGATACTGGGAATAGAACCCAGTTCAGCCGCATGCAAAGCAAACGCCCTACTTGCTGTGCTATTGCTCCAGCCCCTCTCCTGAGTTTTTAGGGGGAATTAGGATTTCCGGAGCGCTTGCTAGGTGGAGAAAGGTCTCCAGGGAGGCATAACTACTGTCAAAGAGCTTAACTGCTATCTGTGCAGAGAGAGCTTATCCTAAACGGAAATGCTAAACATGGACTCCATCTCTAAGAGAGCAACAAGGTTAAGATCAACATGAAAGAAGTGTAAAAAGTACAAGTAAATGACACAATGGATGCTTTCAAGTTAAGGAGAAACTTGTAAGACCTGGGGACAAAATTAATGTGACACCTGAATCCTCCTCACTTTTCAGGTGCATGGAGTTGAGACACCTCAAGGAAGTCTAAACTAGAGGCAGGGGGAAGGATGGGATGGTGGGAGTTGGGGGGAGAGTAATGAGGACATTGGTGGTGAAAAATGTGCACTTGTGGAGGGATGGGTGTTCAATCATTGTATAGCTGAAATTCAAACATGAAAGTTTTGTAACTGTAGCTCAGTGATTCAATTTAAAAAAAAGAAAGTCTGAACTAGGCGCTACAGCCTAATGTAGAACTCCACAGCAAATGAAGGAGTCCAGTTGCCTAGGAAATGCTTCCTTCTCTGTTCCTGTCCATTGAAATGTAAGTCTTAGTCACACTTGTCAGATAATTTTAAAAATAGAAGTACTGCAATGCATTGCAGGCTATTTGATGACAAGCTAAAACCATTAGACACTTGATCATTCCAACATGGATGGGAAAACCAACAAAGGTTTCTAGGCTGTGTGGCAAATGCAATTTTCCTTGCGTGTCCCTCTTCCCACAATAATTCTTGTTCATCAATTCCAAGAGCTAAGGGATAAAAATCACTTGTAGGCTTAAAAGGAGCCTTCTGGTGTGTTCCAGAATGTTCTATAATGAAGGTCAGCAAACTTTCTTGTAAAGGGTAAGTACTTTAGGCTTTGCCTGCTTGCTGTCACCCACTCAACCACTCAGCCCTGCAGAAAACCCAAAACAAGACCCATGTCTGGGATGCACTGAAACTTATTGATGGAGGCAGGCAACGGGCCACATGCCTCTGCCTGTGGTTTCCCACCCTTCTTTACATCTTGAACATAGTGAGTTTCATAAGCAGATAAATACAAAGAATGTCATCAAGCTAGAACCTACATAAGTTTTGCACATGAGAATGAGTTCTATGCTTCCATCAAGAAAAATGAATCTTGGGGCTGGAGCCATAGCACAGTGGGTAGGGCATTTTGCTTTGCACGTGGCTGACCTGGGTTTGATTCCCAGCATACAATATGGTCCCCTGAGCACTGCCAGGAGTAATTCCTGCATGTATGAGCCAGGAGTAACCCCTGTGCATCACCTGGTATGACCCAAAAACCGAAAAAAATGAACCTTTCCTTTTAAAATACATAGTGCCCTAGATTCTCTGTCTGTTGATTCCTTTTTGAGCTGATATCTACACCAGAGAGGATATTAATCTTGCAACTTGTAATAGTCATTCTCAACACAGTTCATGGCCTGATAAGGTTCCTTTTTCTCCTCTTAACGTAGCATCTCTTCCACCAGAGAGTCCCCATATCCCGGGACTTCACAGGGTATGAGCATTGTCTTGCTCCTTTAAGGCAAATTACTTCTTCCATTGTTTCCCTGACCAGAACCTAACCATTTGGCCAAGGGTAGTAGCTCTCAAGAAATCTAGATTTTTAGTTTTTATTTTGGGTGACTACAAATCAAATCAAGATGGCATTTTGTTGTGGTGGGAAAAAGAGTAACAGATGTTGAAAACCAACTAGCCATTTGACCTTTAATTTACAAGGGAATGTGGAGCTGATTCCCCTCCAATAGCCTTCATCAGTCAGTTATTAGGGGTGTTCATGGTATATGTCAATGATAAATGGAGCGTTATATAAAAGTCGCCAGTGGTAAGATTTTAGACGCAAGGCACTAGAGAAGATGAATAGTGCTCTCCCTGTATTTATTCCTCTATCTGTAATCGCACTACATGTGCATACACTATTACTAAAATTTGATATTCTTTAGGGCCAGGAATGTGGCTCAGTAGTGAAGTACAGACCTTGCATGTGTGAGACCCTAGATTCTAGCACCGTATTCACAAATAAAATAATATTGATATCCTTCAAAATGCAGCAGAGTCTGTTCTAATGGAAGTGTGGGTGGGGGGATATTGGAACAGTTGGGTGGCTACCCACTGTCATGAATTTTCAAGCCAAGATGAGAGCCTGACCCCAATCTCCTGGGGTGAGTACTGGTCTCCTTATGATTGAGCTGAGCTGTCAGTGCTGCAAAGAAGCAGATAGAATTCTGGAAGTGCAGGTTGCTTGTGTTTCAGCAGGACTGGAGGCCCATCTTAGTGAAGCCAGTACTATGATGGCATAACACTACCAGGATACCACTTTCTTCATTTGGTTTGGGATTAATTTGGTCCTCGAATCTTCTCTGAGAAAGCTTCTGGTATCCTTGTCTCCTCTTTTAAAAAGATAAGCACCAGTGCCCCTTCTGTCCACTCCCAAAGTCTTTTAGACATGTGCCTGCCTCTCGGTATTGAACTTAACTGAGAATATGTCTCCATTTAGAAAGTGACTTGAATGATCACTTTCTTCCTTTAATTTTGTTTTTATGGAGATAATGCTGGCTTGCAATGCTGCATGTACCTTTAAAGTAGTTTCAACTTTATTCCAATTTATATTATCATATCACATCCACCACCAAAATTCCAATATCCCTCTCTCAAGTCTCCCTTTGATCCATTGTCCCTCCTCTCTGGTAACATAACTACTATAGTCACAATCCAAGATTTTGTTTTGGTTTGCCCTTGTCTCTTCCTTGCTTATTTCTTTACATCCCACCTGTGAGTGAGACCATCCTGTGTTTGTCTTTCTCCTAATTTATTTCACTTAACATGACCCTTTTCAGTTCAATCCATGTTGTCTCAAAAGCAACAAGTCATATTCTCTTATAGTTGAGTAGCATTCCATTACGTGTACAGAATACATCTTCTTTATCCACTCATTTGTTCTTAGGCATTTGCATTGTTTCCAAATCTTGGCAGATGAGGGAACATCTGTTTTTTTTTTTAATCCAAAGTACAGAGAAAAGACTGTAAGGGTATTTCACCAAAGTAACTACTGAGACGTGCTCTAAAGATTTTGGCTTTGGGTAATACTTCAATTTTTTCCTAGGTAATCTTTAAAACATCACATTATTAATCCAGGATTTTCTGGATAGAACTTCATCAATCAGCAAGCTCATAAGGGAGTTTTTTTTAATGATGAAAGGAAATTCTGCAACAGTCTCATTCTCCATCTGGACACAGATTTTGCTTGTGAGTGTCAGCCACAGTGAAGGCACTGTCCTTTATTCGTGGTTGTAGGTATCAGGGAGATCTTTGTCAGGGTGCTGGCGTCCCTTTGATTTTTGGTCCTCGTCCACAGAAGATTGGTAAATGAATCTTCCCTCACCCATCATTTAAATGGCTAATTAGTAGTAAAAGTATCTGCCATTCAAGTTTGTTGCAAAAAGGCAATGAGAATTATTTTCAAGGTGAAATGCTTGATAATAGGTAACAGGTTCAAGGCTCAAGAGGTCATGGAACAGAAAACAGTTTCATAGCTGACTAATTAAACAACCTGGGGTTGTATAGTATAGCTATGTCTTTGTGTGCATGTCACTGTCACTGTCATCCCGTTGCTCATCGATTTGTTCGAGCAGGCACCAGTAACGTCTCTCATTGAGAGACTTATTGTTACTATTTTTGGCATATCCAATACGCATGGGGAGCTTGCCAGGCTCTGTCGCGTGGGCTCGATACTCTCAGTAGCTTGCCGGGCTCTCTGAGCGGGGCGGAGGAATCGAACTTGGATCGGCCGCGTGAAAGGCAAACGTCCAACTGCTGTGCTATATGCATAAACAATATTAAAATAATACTTGTTTCTGAGGTTATTCTGGCATGTTTCTTTGAGATTATTATACATTAACTTGTTGAAGAACTAGAAACAAAGACCTATTGATTGCTTATTAGAAAGATATTGACATCAGCAGATAAAGCATTAGAACTGACAAGATCTAGAAGTTTCCTACAATCTCTTCCTTCACATCCTTGCTGAGGGAGCAGTGACGTTTCGTTTGGAGTTTATCATCTCCAGATATTGTGAAGGTCCAGCAATCAAAGATGAATATCTAAATTCTTGAGGTTCTGACCCTTAGCACCAGAATTATTCTATTGGGCCAGGGTGGAGGTCATGTGAACATCCATTCAGTCTTTAACTGCCTATATGCCTCAAGACAAGAAGAACCAGGGACTGAAGTGATGATACAGCCAGTAGGGCATTCGCCTTTCAGAAGACCAAACTAGGTTCAATACCCAGCATCTCATATGGTTCCCTAAACCCACCAGGAGTGATTCCTGAGCAAGGAGCCAGGGTTGAGCCCTTAGCATCACCAAGTGTGGCCCCCAAACAAAAAGGAATGGCAGGAAGATCCCAAGAAGACTACTTGGTGAGCTGAGAGGTTGTCTCAACAAATTGGATGGCCATCACCTCCCATGGGAGTGTTGATAGCTGGGTATAAATTCAGACTACCAACTCCCAGAGAGAGGTTGCTAGAAAGGTAAATGATCTATCATTACTCTTGCCTTGCTATAAAGTGTCCAGAAGATGAATTTTCCAACGGTTCTGACACTCAGGCAAGTTGTCCACTTGGGTGATTCCTATCAATCTGATCTCTGCTCTCAAACTTCCTGACACTGGTTCATGCATGTGTACAAGGTATTACAGATGCAGTAACCGCAACATTTTTCTTTGGGATTTATTTCATTATAAGAAGCAGAGGAGGAGGAGGAGGAGGAGGAGCAAAAAAACCCCTGCACATTAACAAACCCTGGTTCCTTTGGCAAAGAGGAGGCTCTCCTTTTTATGTATGCATTTCTGGCTTCAGGTCTCTTAATCAATTACCAATATAACTTTACAGAATTCAATTCTAAAACATAAATGATCTATTTCAAGTGAAAGTCAAGACAAATCATACATGTTGCCTTTCTTCAAAAGATTATATCTTTAATTTCTCTGTTCTTTATTTAGCAGTTTAGGATACAAACATTGATTCTTTCACAGTTTCTGTGGATGAGAAAGTTGAGTATACAGTGGGGCTTGAGTCTCTAGTCACGGTATCTAATAGGCTGCAGTTAAGGTGTATGCCAGGCTGCAGTTGGCTTGCTGGGAGCGTGGGCTGGATTCTCATCCAAGCTTATACGAGTGCCATTGGCAGTGCTGAGATCCTCCTAAGCTATTGGGCTAAGGGCCTTGGTTGTTGATTGGAGTTTTCCTTCAGTATTTTACTATGTGGGTTGGGGGGTCTCTCCACAGGGCAGCCCACAACATGACAGTCAGCTTCTACAGAGTAAATGAGTGAAAGAGGAAGAGAGGGAAGGAAAGAAGCCAGCATCGTCTTGTAATTTAGCAGTATCACCTCATCACACTGTTTTATCCTCTCAGAAGCCACTTAGGACCAGCCAAGCCTCCAGGAGAAGCGAATACACCAGTGCACACACCAAAAGCTCATTCTGAAGCTGTGTACCATTAATGGGGTGGAGTTTTATTTTTTTGAGTTTGCTTAGCTTTTCAGAGCAGTTTTGTGATCATAGCAAAGCTAAGAGGAAAGGCTTCCCATCATTCCCTACATATTCTTTCTTACACCAATTGTTTTTAATGAGAAGGGTTCTGCAGCCAAGGTAACACTGTCCCTGATCACCCATAGGACCTTCCACAGTAATCCTGAAATCTAAATTTAGAAAGACCAATTGTTCACTTTGAGGAAACTCTTCAGTTTTTGTTCAATGCCATTTGACTATTTAACCTTAAGGCATTTGCCTCTCCACTCCTCTACCCCAACAGTCACTAAAATAATTTAATAATGGTGCATACAAATCCTTTGTATTCCCCAGTGTTGAAGAACACAAACATGCTCAAAGGAAGAGCACAAAAATGACTAACATCGGAGAACATAAGAGGAGGGGGGAAGAGGTTACCATGATTTTGATATTTTAAGAAATTGAATGTAAGTGAGAATTCAGTGAAGTCATCCCATGCCTATAATCCCTGGAGTACTGGTCTTTCTGTTAAGTTGTTGATTTGCACAGAATTTACAGTCCATGGTGGCCTGAAGGTTGATGTTGATGTTTTCCCTGAAGGAAGGCTCCTAAGGTGGAGGTTCCCTGTGTCCTGGGCTGATAATTGGGGCTAAAGCTGGCCTGCTCGGGTTGATTTTGAGCACAGTTCTTTGAGCCTGTACCTCAACCAACTCGCAGCTTTGTACCAATTGTAAATTTTATAAAAACGTAGAGCACAGGAGTCTTGGTTGGGACTGGACTGTATTTAAATCTTTGAGGGAACTCTGGAGAAGAGGGACTGAAAAAATAGGGACTGGGAATTGTATTTTGCCTCCTAGGAGGTGGAGGTATACATTTACATTTGAGAGCATTGATTCCTTTGTTTTTAGAGAACTGTTTTACTGTGGACCTTTTAGTTATTCAATGCTGAAGCAAATGACATCTTTTTGTTTGGGGCAAAGACTAGAAAAAGATCAGGAAACAAAATTTTGCTGGGAACCCCAGAACTCCTGTCTGATAATACATGCAAACTGTTTATTTAGTCCCACGCATCTTTCAGCTGGACTTCACAGTTATCTAGGTCCTGATCGGATCTTTCCTCAGTAAATTTAACTGTGAGTTACTGTTTATTTGTAGGGGAGTCCTGTGTGCTCTTGTTCTCATAGCTGTCTACAAGAGACAGGGAGTTGAGAAACTGCAATTAGGTAGGAGTTAAAGCTGACCTGGACCACTGCCATTGCATAACTGTTCTGACCTTAACCTTCCTGATTGCTGAGTCCTTCTGACCTTGACAAATGAATCTTTTGACTCATTTCTTCTGATGTTTCTGAGGATCATGTTTCTGGAGAATAGTTGTATTTCATTATGGATAGGGTTAATTTGGGGTGGGGGGACACCCAGTAATGCTAGAAGGATTGTGTATTGCTGGGATCAAACCTGGTTTTCCCATATGCAAAGCATTTGCTCTAGCTGTCTGAGACATTTTCTTGGCCAGGACTTTAATTTTAGAACATGAAACAAAGGCTGTGGAAGGGGACCTTGAAATTAGTGAGGGCATATGCTCCTCTCTGCTTCATCGTCCAGCGACGTAAATAGTTCCTTAAGGCCCTCTGTGACTTGCTCCCTGAGGCAGGGACTCTGCTCTGCACGTCACTGTACCCCCACAATGAGTGTAATGCCTAACAGTCTCCCTCCAAGCAATAAGCATCAAGCGCAGCGAGTAGGGCGTTTGCCTTGCACACGGCCGACCCGGGTTCGATTCCTGCATCCATCTCGGAGAGCCCGGCAAGCTACCGGGAGTATCCCTCCTGCACGGCAGAGCCTGGCAAGCTCCCTGTGGCGTATTTGATATGCCAAAAACAATAACAGCAAGTCTCACAATGGAGACGTTACTGGTGCCCGCTCGAGCAAATCAGTGAACAACAGGGTGGCAGTGATGCGGTATATTAAATGAGTGAAATGCTACAAGTATGGACCAGAGCTCGGCTAGTGATAAAGCATTCTTAAAGAAATGACGCCTAAGTCATGGCTTCCTTCTTATTCACCTTATGTTAAATACACAAGATCTGAAAGATATATTTCTTTTTCTTTCAGGTGCTGTGAATTTCAGGACTGTTAATGATAGGTTCATGCATGCATACAATGTTCCAGTACCACGCCTTCTACCTGTGTTCCCCTCCAGCCTAACCCCAATCCTCTCCCTCACTACGGAGGTAAAGTAAGTTCTATAGTGCCATACAAGATTGTATTGGAAAAACACAAACCCCAGATGGACCAACTTAACTTTGCAGCTTTTAACATTCAGGTCAGATTTAGGGTGTTCTCTGTAGCTGTGCTCTCTGTAGCTGGTTGGCAACCAGCTGGCTTTGTTTCCAGTGCATGGGGGCCTGCTTTGAAGAGGGTCTATCATGAGTCACTGAAACAAATATGAAAGGCAAGTCCATCTTCAAATTGTCTCTTCTTTTTTATTTTTTGGCTTTTTGGGTCATGCCTGGCGATGCTCAGGGGTTACTCCTGGCGCTCTGCACTCAGGAATCACTCCTGGAGGTGCTCGGGGGACCCTATGGGATGCTGGGAATTGAACCCAGGTTGGCTGCATGCAAGGCAAATGCTCTACCTGCTGTGCTATCACTCCAGTCCCCAAATTATCTTCTTTTCTTCAAAAAAGACTTTGCATTCAGTGCTAGATCCTGAAACAAAAGTCTGCACAGGGGTCAACTGTCCCTCCACCCAAATCCATTTCCTTCTCGAAGTGGGCAGATTGTCAGATTCCCAGAGGGAGGCTGAAACCCTGCAGAAGCCTCTTGGAAGGTAGTTCTTCTGAAGGAACACGGTGTCAGTGTGAAGGCTGGCTTTTCCTAGGAGTCTTTCTTTTAAAGAGAAAAGCCTTGCTAAATATTGCAGCTCAATGGAACCCCAGTGTTGAAAGCCCATTTCAACTTTTTTTTTAACGGCAGTGAACTCTCCTACCTTTGCTGAACTCTCCTGGGGCTCACTGCAGAGGGTGGGTCTTTGAGTCCCAGGAGACTTCTCACATTCTGTTGTTAAACAGCTGTTTCCAGAGGCCTGTTATCCTCACACCCACACAAGCCTGAAAATAGCAGCATGTCCCTCCCCAACCAGCCTGTGCTTTCAAAGGCACAGTTGCTTAGCTCTGCCTCCCAGCTTCCCGGCTCTTTCATTTTCCTTCTTGGTAAACAAGGAATCAGGCAATTCTGTTTAGTTGACTACAAATTATTTTCAAAACACTTTAACCATGGTGAGCAATAGAATATCTAAATGCGAAGGATGTGAATTAGGGAAACAACCAATTTTTGATGCTGGCTCTTTGAGAAAGTGTTGGCTGTTGTGTCAGAAAAGAACTTGCTGGGATTCATTGATTTTTAAGGCTGTAGAGGAGATAGCAGGACTTACTCGGGAAGAGAAGACTCATCAGAGAATCTCTGGAACAGAGGCAGGTTTTGCTTTTCAACGTTTCTGCTTTTACCGGAGCTAGTTTCCAGGGCCTCGTTGAAACCAAGGTGATTTCCAAAATATAGAAGCCAAGGACTCAGTGGCATTAGCACCTACGCAGTGTAGTGCCAGGAGCACTTTCATCTCGTTCTAGAAATAGTTTTTCATCCGTCAACGAAAACCCTGGATCCAGCAAGAAGTCACTGTATCATGTTATCACTGTCATCCCGTTGCTCATCGATTTGCTCGAGGGGGCACCAGTAACATCTTCATTGTGAGAATTGTTACTGTTTTGGGAATATAGAATATGCCACAGGGAGCTTGCCAGGCTCTGCCATATGGCAGGATACTCTCAGTAGCTTGCCAGGCTCTCTGAGAAGGGCGAAGGAATCAAACCCAGGTCAGCCGTGTGCAAGGCAAACGCCCTACCCGCTGTGATATCAATCCAGCCAGTGTAGTGCCATAAGCACTTCAATCTCATTCCAGAAATAGTTTTTCGTCCCTCAAAAGAAAACCCTGGAGCCACCAAGAAGTCACTCCCCATTTTCCCCCCAGCCTCCACCACGTTTTTGCTTTCTTCTTGGTGCACTCACCCACTCCGGATTGAGTATAAAAATGGAATATCCTATTCAATCTCTTATGTCTGGCTTCTTTTACTTAGCACTCTGTAGACAAACTTCATCTACACTGGAGCCTGTGTCAGAATTGTATTCCCTTTGATGGCTGAATAAAATTCGCCAAACAAATGCACCGTTTGGTTTAGGAACTTACCCATTTATAAACACTTGTGTTGTTTCTACCTTTTGAATATTGTGGATACTGCTCTTACAAACCTTGGCATATAACTCTTTGTCTCTCTGTTTTCCATTCTCTTGGCCATATACCTTGGAGTGGAATACTGTTGTTTTTTTTATAACTGAGGATTCACCAAACTCTCTTCTTTTTACTTACTTTTAAACCATTTTAATTGAGGTACCAGCAGCCACCAGGCTTTCCTCTATAGCGCCTTCACCCATTGCATTCCTGCCAGTGATGTGTAATGGATCCGATCCCTCTACATTCTTACCAGCACTCACTCTTTCCCACTATTCCAATTGCATCCATATTAGTGGGATTAAAGTAGCATTTTCTTATGGTTTTGGTTTGCATTTTCCCGAAGACTAATAATATTGAGCATCTTTTCAGATACTTGCTGACCATTTTATACCTTTTAAGGAGAAATGTCCATTCAACTTTTAACATTTTTTCATCAGGTAGTCTTTTGTTGTTGTTGTTGAGTTCTTTATATATGCTGGATACTTGACATTTTTGTTTGTTTGTTTATTTGGGTTTTGAGGCCCAAACCAGGTGTGATCAGGGCTTACTCCTGGCTCTGAGCTCGTGTCACTCCTGGTAGACTCAGGAGACCATATAGATGCTGGGAATTGAACCCAGATATGCCATGTGAAAGGCAAATGTCTTACCTACTGCACTATCTCTCTGGCCCCTGTGCACTGAAACCTTATCAGATACATGATTTGCAAGGATTTTCTTCCCTTCTGTTGATTGTCTTTTTACTTCTTGATAAGATACTTTCTTGCACCGAAGTTCTTAATTTTTTTTCTTTTTGGGTCACACCTGGTGATGCACAGGGGTTACTCCTGGCTCTGCATTCAGGAACCACCCCTGGCCGTGCTCAGGGGACCATATGGGATGCTGGGATTTGAACCCGGGTAGGCCGCGTGCAAGGCAAACGCCCTACCCGCTGTGCTATCTCTCCAGCCCCCGAAGTTCTTAATTTTGATTAGGTCCAATCTTACTAATCCTTTCTAATACAAAGGCATGGGGATATGGATTGAGGAGAACTAGACTTTCTAAGCCTACCTGATCATCTATTTCATTTTCAGAATATCATTTGAGTATGCTTTTCTTGGCTGCAAAATCTCATCCACTGTATTTATTTAAACACCAATTTTATTTCAAACTACCATGTTTTTGTATTTAATAAAAGATTAACTTGCATTGGAAGAATCTATAGTTAAAAATATAAATCTTCTTGACTAGAATACCATTGGGGCCTAGTTTTCATGGTACTTTCAATAAAAGTGAGTATCAGTTGACAACACCAAACTTTTGCTTCCAGCTCAGACTTCCCTTCTGGACTTTGTACTCAAACTGCCTATATGAAATATCCTCATGGGTAACTAATAAACATTTCAAATCTAGACATTCCAGAAGAGACCTTTACTTTCTACCTTTACATGCTGAGCCTTCTTTGTTTTCTACATATCATTAAATGACAGCCTAATTCTTCAACTAACTTATTCTCGAAGTAATTGGCTCAAAGTA
Source organism: Sorex araneus (assembly GCF_027595985.1). Lineage (NCBI taxonomy): Eukaryota > Metazoa > Chordata > Mammalia > Eulipotyphla > Soricidae > Sorex > Sorex araneus. The sequence goes on along the minus strand of NC_073313.1, from coordinate 13,352,980 downwards.
TTGGCTCATCCTTGTGTTTTCATTTTCTTATGTTCTATACCCAGATCTTTTTTGTTTATTTGGCTTTTTGGGTCACACCTGGCGATGCACAGGGGTTACTCCTGACTTTACACTGAGGAATTATCCTGGCGGTGCTCAGGGGACCATATGGGATGCTGGGAATTGAATCCAGGTCTGCTGCGTGCAAGGCAAACGCCCTACTCCAGCCCCTATACCCAGATCTTTTGAGGTGTTCACTATCAGTGTACTACCTCTGCCTGGAATAATGACCCCTTATGTGGTCATGGAGCTCACCACTCACTGTCTTCAGGTTTTTGTTGAAAATTTCCCTTTATCTAAAGGTCTAGTTGATTTGCTCTGTAAGAGGGAAACAACCTTTCCCTCCAGTCTGTAACCTTAGCCTCTTCTCCCAGCATGACCTGTCTTTCTCATCCTGTGTTCTCTAATTTCATCATTGTGCTTCACACCTAGCTGTTTTTACATCAACCATAGTGGATTTTTATTATTTGTCATTATTTTCTCAAGTACACACACACACACAAAGTGAGGCCCGGTTGAATGGCAAAAGAGAATAACTCTTCCCTTCATGCACGGAGGGTTACTTTCCTCCTTTCATCAACATGAAAACTGAAGGGGCTAGAGGCGTAATTGTTTCTCTTTCATGGGACCTTTGAGGTCAGCACTTCAACGCTCTTTCTGAATTACCAAGTTCATTAATTCTTAAACAGAAGTGTCTCCATTCATGTGATGCGGTTCATTGTGTTCCTAATCCACTCATTAGGGATTCCCAAGCATGCATTCATACAATAGACCACACCACTTTGCAGAAACCATTATGGATTTCCATATGGAGCCCCAGAGGATTAAAGTCAAGCCTTGGTGCTTATGGGGGGTGCCCCAGCCTTGTGATCTGTCAGGCCTGGGTCAGTTTGGTGATTAATGATCTCATTTTGCAAGATTCTAAGAACAGGGATCATATTAAATGGCTGATACTATTCAACACCAAAGTAGCAACTCTTTCTGCTTCTTCTTTTTTAGAACACAAAAGGGATTCAAACAAGTGTTTTTTAGAAGTTGGGGCATTTATCTGATCCTTTTTAGCTGGAGAGAAAGATCTATCTGGCATTTCGGTTTGGGGTCATCCACATGTTTTGGTAGAGTGCTCAAAGCGGGTCCTGGAGTGAGAACTGGGTGCACTATTAACGTTTAAGGCTTAGGGAATCATGACCCATGACCCTACTAGCTTGCTGGGTGTCTCCCAAAGGTAAATACTAGATGAACTGGCAGCAGAACTCAAGGTTAGGAGTAACCTTAGGGCCTCGCTGTTGTGTCTGGGAGGACTGAAGCATAGCAAGTTGTGGTCTCTTTCTAATGGTCCCATGGCTATTTAGTTGGGTGGTTTTCGGCAGAGCAGGGACAGGAGCCCAGACTTCCTAACTCCCAGGTCAACCTTCTCACCATCTAGACTCTGAACTTCTGAGGCCGTTATCTCTAGGCACGTTGATTCTGCCCTTCGATTCTTTGCCATTCTTCTCTCATTGTAAGTTGGAATTGACTGCAAATGAGTGAAAACATATTTTTTAGCTGAGTCCATAGGCTGACAAAATCTGTTTGTCAGTATTTTCTATGAGCCAATCCTCACCTTCCTTAACTTTAATAAAAATGTTGGTGTGCAAATGCCCAGTGAGTAAAGATTCCTGGGACCTAATTTTGCAAAGATGGTTGGTAGCTTGCAAAATTAAGCTGTGCTAAGGTTCTCAGAGTATAGTTCCTGGACCAGCAGACCCAGAAGCATCACCTGGGAAATGGGAATTCTTCAGCCCCATCCAAGCTGAATCAGAATGTGAGGTGGGGTGAGGTGCCTGTGTTTAGTGAGCATTCCACTGCACACTACAGAATGCCCACTGGACACTTCTCCTAAAGATACTCTTGAACAACTGGAGCTTTTTACAGATCCCCTTATGTGAGCACACACAGGGGGACTTAGAGCCAATAGCTCATTGGTCAATTTACTAAGCCCATTTTTTCAAGATGGAGCGATGCTGTTTATGTCACCCATGGAATTAGATGGACAGAAAGTCTACTTCTTCTACAACCTCATCCTTGCTTTCCTCCCAATCTTGCCTTCCTCACCCCCTTACAGATTTATTCTGCCACCAGTCCCCAATAAATTACAAACCCAAGAACCTCCACATTAGGCCTTGCTTCTGGGGAGCCTAACATCAAGCCCATTAGCAACTTCACCTCAAAAACACTCTTATGGGTGGACAGGTGAGGCCGGCACACTGGAAGAATATGATCAGTCAGTTACTTTACCCAGATTTGGGCATTACCTGCCTTTCTGCACTGCTTAAGAGCCTGAACCTGCAATTGCCAAACTCCATGTATAATTTTGAGGTTTTCCTGACTGGATGGTAATTTGGTCTCATACAGATTGATTTGAGTTGAGAGAAACTGGGTGCTAGCTGATTGGTCGTTAAGTAACCAGAATTGTTAGTATGAGATTACTTGTACTTTGATTTTATTATTGCTGGAAATAATTCTAAGTTCCATGTGGTCATTAGAGAGAATCATTGCACTTTTTGTCATTTCCTCCCAGGAGGAACAGCTGGAATGTCCAGAAATGTCTACTTTTATGTGGGAAAGAGTCAAAACATGTCCAAATCTGAGCCCCATTGGTGCCAGCAAACTCCCCACTTCCAAACCCTAAAATCCCAAGGCTTTCCTTGAGATGGAAGCACGCCATCTTGAGTGGAAATTAGTCAGTGAAGAGAGTCTTTCCAAATGTTCAGTCCTCTTTCCAGATTCTGGCATTCTTATTTTCCCCAGAACTCCAAATTAATGGATGCAAATTTAGTTTGGGGGGTTGTTAAACCTGAACTGCACCCCAAATTTACCTCTAGGGTGGTCTGCTGCCACCACCTTATATATTTCCTTTCCCTCTTCCAACCAGACCAGGCACTGGAGTCAGAAAACAATTTTGTGTTGCAAGCATAGTAGAATTGAACCATCATAGTTCCCATCTCAAAGAGTTGCAAAAAGGTCTCCATCCCTGATAATGAATCAAACAAAACAATATTGAAATGAATTTCCTCTAGGTACAGTGAGGCTGACGGAAGTATACAGCTATCCTCTTGAAACTTTATAGAACTGTAAACTAATGGCAAACAAATAACATTTCTTTAATATAGACAAAATCTATTCTCATGGGAATTCAGTGTAAGAACTCATATGCACTGTCAGAATGTTCTTTTTAACAACCCTAAAAGTCTCACATTGCAAATAAAACTGCTTTTCCAATTAGTCCTGACAGAACTATGCATTTTGAGAAAAAGTCAAAATTCTGTTGATATTATTTTTCATCTTTGGGCCATACTGAACAGTGCTAAGGGATCACTCCTGGTAGTCTTAGGGGACCATCTGGGGTCCCGGGGGACCAAACCTGGATCAGCCACATATAAGGTAAGTGCCCTACCCACTGTTCTATCTCTCCAGCCCCTCAAATCTCTGTTGAGAGAAGTGTTTTCACAGAAATTGATTTTATGCATCAAGTCAGCCGGCTATTCATCTCTGGACAATCCTCACTTGCTTATTAGCAGGCCACAGGAGAGTTGAAGGTTTTGATTAAATTGTGGAAGGAATCCTTGAAAAATTGCCTTTGCTGGAAAGGACAGTCTTCTTAGCTCCAAATGGAGGAACCTCTTAACAAACATCCCTAGCACATTGACCATAGAGGTGATGTGTCCATGTGAAGGCCTTGTGGGAATGATTTTTTAGTTCTGCATGCTAGGAGAAACTTGACTTCTTCAGAATTACTGGCAGGTTTTATTTCTTATACAACATGAGTCATACTCTTGACTATATTTTCCCTTTTGAGTGGGCTCTCAGAAAGCCTAATGCCACATTTTGGGGGCTAATTATTGAACCGAAATCTGCACATTCATTTTTCTATTTTCCTTTGTTTCTGTCTTTGTGCACTTTTGAAGGTCCTGAGTTTTAGTGTTTTTGTCTATTCCTTCTTGGGAAATCTAGGGAACTATTTACAGTCCTTTCAATATCAAGGCGTGGAGTAAGTTAGAACATATGCATTATAATCATTCTTAATCTTTAAAAAACTTTATAAAGCCACCCCTGCTCGTATTTAATTAAAAAATAGCAAACAATTCATGTAGAAGTTTACAGTATACATTCTACAATAGGGTTCACAATGACAGTTAAAATGTCCACTCGTTAAAATCTGTGGGAGTAACCAGATATGGCAAGAAAGGCAAGATAGTATTTGAGCGGTACAAGAATCTATTTTATAATATTGCCGGAGCCTGGGGATGTAGCTTAGTTATGGAGCACCTACCTGGCATGCACAAGGCTGTGAGTTTGATCCCTGGCACTGCCCCACATTGCTAAGTGTGAACCTCTGTGGCACAAGTGTGCAGGCTCTAACAGACATTGCAACCATGCACGTGATGTTGCAACGACAACCACAACAAACAAAATAGAAGAGAAGGGGGAAAAACATAACAAACCATGATGCAATGAAGTAATAGGATGGAGGATAAAGGGAGTGGTAGGGAGGAAAAGTCCCATGAGAGCTTGCAGTGCAGATCTCCTAGCAGCCATGTAAACAAAACCTGTAGCACATGAGCAAACTTTTGTAATGATATTGTGCCATTGATCCCAAACAATGTGTCTCTGTATTGGAGGATATTTATGAGAGGTAGTCTCAGTGCAGGATGAATTTTCCTCTTCATATTCCACTGACTTTAGAATGAGTATTTGAGGAACCAAAGCCAAAGGGAAAAATTCTAGTGGTGTGGGGAAGAATGGCAAGAGGAAGTTCACAGAATAGTTTGTACATTCCAGTGACCATGAACATCTTTCTTAATTCTTTTCATTTCTTTGTTTTTGGGAAAGTACCCAGGAAACAGAATAGCAGAAAAAGTCAGAAAAGTACAGACAAGAAGGGCACTTAATCAAAATATCAAGCATGTATTAAAAAAATCAAGATGTAATAGTTCCTACATGGAATCTAACCAGAATTATAAAAACTCATAATTTAAAAAAAACCTAAGGTTCCCAAAGGCACAGAAAGTTTTAGAGCTTAAATAAACTTTAGGTCCTTGTGACAGCATTGGGGAGACACTAACTGAAAATTTTTGAGATTTCCTCAAAGCAGGCACTTGTTTACAAGTTTCAATACAGCATCTCCGCCCACCCCACCACCCTTTGCAGCTCACTAGAAATGCTGCTGAAGCTAAATCTAAAGACTAGAAACCATAATTAATAGTATTATAGACCACAAAATATTGCTAAAAATAAAGACTGCTTCTGCCATGACTATTTCCCTTACATCTCTTTAATTTCTCTTTTGCCTTGTACCTCATTCTTGCCCATGACCTTGAAAATTCCTGAACCCAAACCTGCCCTCCCTGCTTCAAGCAGACTCCTAGTCCTCTTCAGAGAGGAAGCCTGATTATTCTGTCTCACATTTTGCCTCTATCTATGCAGACAACTTTAAGTTCACAGGAGGAAATCTGAAAACCAACTGAAGTTTAAACAAGAATCCCTTCAACTGCTCAAGAATTGTTGGAGGTGGTACAAAGTAGCAGGAAATGGGAGCAGGTCTATTTGTTAAACATATGTTGAGGCTGCGGTGAGACCCTCCACTGAGTGCACAAGTTTCTTACTCCAAGGATATTCTATCAGTATGATTGGACGGTGAAAGAATGACTCTATATAGTCAAAGGTGGTGGTACTAGAAACGGTGATTATTTGGGAGACTACATATTGTTGAGTAGTACTCAAATTATTTCTCCTCAGTATCTCAGATTTCTACTGTTAGTCTATATTATACCACTATCACCACCCCAACTCTGACAGGACTTGGAATATTCTGAAAATCTCTTGTAGCCTGGCTGATTTCTGCCTATGATATTAGCATGTCTCACAAAGCAAAAACAATCTAGAATACATGCATTATGCATTAGTTATATATTGCCACATATAATGCTGTATGCTGCAGATCAAATCACCCTGAAACTTCTAGCCAATAATCCAATTATATACCATTGTTCGTGAGTCTATAAGATCACTGGATGGTTCTTTATTTTTGTTGTCCTCTGTACCCACTTTGGTCAGATGATATTGACTGGGCTTTTCATAGTCAGGGGATTGGCTGGCTATAATTTATCATTGGCTACCCTGGGCATTTTCTAATCCCTTTCTGAAATCTGCAAGACTTTGGAACTACCACAGTCACTTTTACCACATTCATTGGCTAAAAGTTGCACGGCCAGATTGAAGGGATACGGAATAGATACTGTCCATTTACAGGGAGGTTCTGCAAAGTGACAGGCCAGAGAGTGAGAATAGGTGAGAAGGGTGAAGAATTGGATTCATTATTATAAATTATTTTATTATTAAAAAATCTACCAGAGTAAGTTTTATGTCTTTTTATAATTTTAAGATGTGGCATGCATTAACCTTAAGAGGACTAATCCAGTAAAATTGAGGGGATAGAGAGTCTACCTACAATCTCCAAGGATATTTAAATTTTTTTCTACCAGTAGCAAAGGTAGAAATTAATACTTGTATTGAAATAAAGTGCCAGTCTCTGAATTTTTCCATATGATGAATTACATGACTAATGTCTCCATCTGTACTTCAAACACACAAGCATATGGTTTATGGAGATATGAAAGGCAGACAGGGACTTCTGACAGGAAATGCATCCTGTATGTAAACTGCAGCTGGTGAGAAAAGACAGTCAGCATTAGAGCAGGGCATGGAATCATTCATCCAGTAACATAACTAGGGTGACAGCTGTGGCTTTCTCTCTGACGCAATCTCACAGAGGAGGCCAGACTCGGAGCCATAATCAAATATGCGAGAGAGTGGACAGTTTAGTAAGAACGTGCTCTTCAATACTAGGAGAGAGGCAGAGTGCTTTCTCATTTCCCCTGACTTAGCAACTCTAGTCTAGAAATTTTCACCCTTAGAGGAAAAAACAAAAACCATCTCCTAAAAAACAAACCCAGAAAAAGTCTATTTTAGGAAATTTAGCAAGTGCGCAGCCTCCTTTCAGGACATCTGTGCCAAACTTTCCTTTTCACAGCTGAGTTAGAGGCCAGATTTTCCCAGGACTTCTGCTTTCGTTGTGAGAAGACACGTCTGGGAAATGGCTCCCAAGACACAAAAGTTAGGAATGACCTCTCCTTTCCACATGTATAAAATAAGCTAGTCTGGGTCTTGGGATTTTAGGACTGTGGGCATCCTGCAACATTTCCTCACATCTCGAGGACTTCAACTCATCTGTGAAATGGGAGAATGTGATGCTGTGTAACAAAGCACTGACAGAATTTGATTTATCAACACAACAAGCACTATTTTTACAGTATCTGTGGACCAGAAATCAGGGAGCAGCTTAGTTGAGTGGTTCCAAATTGGGGTCTTTTCGTTTGCATATAAGTGGATCAGCATGGAAAGTATCATGCTAAGTGAAATGAGTCAGAAAGAGAGAGACAGACATAGAAAGATTGCACTCATCTGTGGAATATAGAATAATAGACTATAAGACTAACACCCAAGATTAGTATAAATAAGTACCAGGAAGTTGTCCCCATGGCTTGGAGGCTGGTCTCTCATTCTGGGCAACTCAGAGAAGGGAACACCAAGTAAAATGTGGTGGGAGATCATGCGGGGGAAGGGTGATGCGTGCCGAATATAGACTAGAGACTGAACACAATGGCCACTGAACACCTTTATTGCAAACCACAACACCTAATCAGAGAGAGAGATCAAAAGGGAATACCCTGCCATAGTGGCAGGGTGGGGTGGGGGGAGACGGGACTGGGGAGGGTGGGAGAGATGCTGGGTTTACTGGTGGTAGGGAATGGGCACTGGTGAAGGGATGGGTTCTTGAACTTTGTATGGGGAAAACATGAGCACAAAAATGTATAAAACTGTAACTGTACCCTCACGTTGATTCACTAATTAAAAATAAATAATTAAAAAAACCAAATTGGGGTCTTTACTTGTTCTACGCTGCAGGTGTTTGCCAGGCTGCAGTCATCTGGGCAAGTGGATCTCTTCCCATCATGGTTCCCTCACATGGCTGCTAGCCCAAGACCTCAGTTCCTCTCCCCATATACCCTCCACAGGGCATCTTGATACTGTAGCTTATGTCTTCCTCCAGAGATAATAGCAAAGGAGGGAAGGAGAGAAAGGAGTAAGAGAGAGATTGGGGGGGAGCTATAGTATCTTTAAAACTCAGTCTCTGAAGTGGCATATCATGATTTTCCATTTTATCATGGCATATCATGTGACCACAGGGAAAACACTGGTGCAGTGTCAAAAGGAACTATGCTTGGTTGGTAACACCACAAGGCCTTAGGAGCCATCAGACCCATCTTGGAGACTGCTGCTATCACAGGGAATTAGAATGACTACTTGAAGTTCTCTTAACTAAGTGAGTCTATGTATCATGGAGTGGAGGCCATAACCACACATCATACGCCACGCACACAATAGATATAAACATCATCTTTAGTGGGGAACATGTTCAGAAAGGGAACAAATAGATGTAATACATTTGACCCACCTTGAACTGTCACCATTTCACAGAAAGTTGTGCATAGCAGAATTGCACTTGGGGAAAAGGCCCATAGAATGGAAACCCAAGGTGCTACATGTAGAGGAAAGTGAAGAGCTCTCTGTAACAAGTGACTGAGATCCTTCAGAATTTTATTTTTAAATGGCAAGGAAATGTGTAATACTTCCGTTCTTTATGCACAATTCCATGATTTAAATAATTTAAGAGTGTGGCTTTTCGGTAAGTGATTTATTAGCAGAATTTGATTTCAATGATGTGGGAACTACTTATAGTCTTTTTCCCATTTCGGGTGAATAATCATACATTTGACTTCAGAAATATTAATGTGTTTGATTATAGGGTGCCTACCCTGACTCTGCTGAGAGAATAATAGACACTATATATACTGTATTGCCTTTATAAGATTAAAAAAAGTAAAATTCAGAAGAATAGATCTATGCATGTGCCATTTTGCAGTTAACCCCAAACAGCCACATTCTGTTAAGTATCCCAGAGCAGAAAATGTGCCCTATTACTTACAAACTACATTTTCTACCTCACTAAAATATTATTCTTGAAAAATTAGAAATGTAAATGGGAATCCATAAATCTCAGGCCCACCTTCCCTCATCCAAATATTTTGGGGGCCAGATATATTTGGAAATTCAAATGTACATGTTCAAAACAAGAGTAATAGCAAAACTAGTGGGTTACATGTGATGAAATGGTGTGGAACCTGGCCTGTTCTCTTTGATAGCATGCCATTAGCAAAATTATTTAACCTGTTTGAGATCATATTTTTCATCTTTAAAATGAGAATTATGATATTTACTTGACTGGGTGGGGCAGGGGTTTGGAACTCAATGAGAGGAGGCAGCTTTGAGTTAAGTGTTAAATATTAATGGTAGTTCTTTTATTGTCCTCTGCCACCTTCTTAATTTTAAGTACTCTCAATTGAATCTTGACTCCAAGCAAATTCCTGTACACCTGACTCATTTTTATTTGACTAACTTGGCTCCATCATTCTTGTTTGTTTCAAATATACTATATGGTCACATACACCCAGACAAGATGTACCTAATTATGGAGGGATAAGGCAAATTATCACATTCCCAGGTGGTCTTGACAATGACCTTTTCCTTATCAGTTTAATATCACTTTTGGTAAGTTTTCTACATTCTTGACACAGTGCATGATTTATATCAAACAAAGCATGATGAAAAGAAAATGACTCTTTCTTAAATAAAATAGATCTGTCATTTTTCATTGAATTAAAAGTGCAAGGTAACTGGTGCCCTCATCCTATTTTCTTAAACAATTCCAAGAGCATTTTGGTTGTTAGATCTCAAGCTAGGGACTAGAATTTCAAAGAGCTGCCTGGAAAGCAAGGTTCAAATTTGTGAATTGTATGTGCCTGGAGAGATAGTACAGCAGGAAGGACACTTATCTTGCACATGGGCACCCCATTTGATCCTGGGCACCCCATTGATCCTGGGTGCCTGAGTCTTCCCAAGCATGATCCCTGAGCACAGAGTCAGAAATAAGTTCTGAGCACTGCTGGGTGAGGTCCAAAACCCACCAACCAAACAAACAAAGCAAAAAAGTAAACTTGCGAGCTGTAATTATTGCAGATGTTTAATCCACTTGATTAAACTAGTTTCCTCCTTTCTTGATGGTGGGTTATGTAGTCAGCACCCTATTTAGCTTCAAGCTACCAGCTAATCATGTTTTAGTTTATGCATTTTCTGGTGGTATTTTAATAATATAAAAGGATATCATCTGTAAGATGGGCTTAAAACAACTTTACAATTAAGAAATTGTTTTTCAACCCGTAGGTGGTCTGCTTGTCTCCAGAATTTGAATTATTTCCATCACATTTGTGAGAATCCAGCTAATTAGCTCCTTTCCCACTTTCTTAAATTTGTTTTTCTCTATTATAAATCCCTAAAGATGTGTGCTTCTATGTAGAGTTGAAAGTGTTCCTCTGAGGAATTGTTTTATTGTACTGGGAAGCAAAGGAACTCAATGAGCATCACTCATTGAGCATCCATGGATGTGCAGCACATCATATCTTACAGTTTACAACCCAATAGCCATTGAGCTTATTGCTCCTTGTGAACTTTCTTGTGTGTAAATGCGCGCGTGTGTGTGTGTGTGTGTTTAATCAGAACAGACATGCCCCAGAATGCATGGACTGTTCATGCTGTGGTGAGTAATGTATGTAGTATAGGTCAAGGCATGCTGACTCCAGAAGAGTGCTTGAGTCTGAAATTTCTCCTGGTATTCCCATTACTCACCTTACTCCCCATGTTTGTGACTGAACAGGTTATTTTTAATTGCTCTGTGTCTCTGTTTCTTTATCTGTGAAATGGACTAATACACTCCCTTATTGCCCTGAAATCTATATATAGTACAAACAAACTATTATTTTATGAGCCACTCAGTAAAATGGTGCTTCTAGTTGTAAGATGTGCTTGATTATAAGACATAATCTCATCTCAGGGAAGTTAAATGTGAAGGAATTGATGAAATGTACCGATAGTACTTGCATAGCAATCACCCGTAAATGTCAGTGATGCCCTTTTAAAATGACAACGAACTTTATGCATAAATTAGACCAATGACAGCTTCTGGACTTTGATGTACTAAAATTACATATGGTGTAAACATTGAAGAAGACTGGGTAAGTGTACACAGGACCTCTTTACACTACCTTAACAACATCCTGTAGATCTATATTAGTGAGTAAAATTGTAGAACGTTGACTAATGGAATTTGCATGACAATTGTTTAATAAAGGTCAGCTTTTCTCTTTGAAACTGGATTAGACAGTTGTAAGCTCCTTGACATTTCCCCCTCAAGAGGAGTCATTTGCCCTCCCCTTGAATCTCCTTTGGTCTTATCACTGGCTTGATCAAGAGAACATAGCCAAGTATCAGAGGATAACTTCCAATGCTGGGCATTGTAAGATAACATAGCCTAAGGTAGTTTAGGTTTATTGGGTTACTCCCACCACAGTGCTCCCATTCCTCTGTGTTTATTTGTAGTTTCTTTCTTAGTGTTCTGTTGACTTGTAAATATTGTTTTTCTCTTCTCCTTGAGTCTTTTGCATAGTTTATTCAGAGTCCTGTCCTTTTGTATGGACACAGGAAGACTGTAGCAAATGCTATGCTTTTGTAACCTGGGAGTCATTTGACTCTACATGATATTTTCCTCCTGGAAATCTGTTTTCTCACCTAAGCCTCAGCTTCCCTTCTTAGCACCCCCAAAAGCAGGGTCCCGACGAGGGATGAGAGGGATCCAAGGGCAAGCGGTGAGTTGTGTGCTACTTTGGCATCGAGATGGGCCTGGCCAAAGTGCCTAATGCTTAACTATAAATTAAGAGCTTGGTCATGGACAAATGCTGTCAGGATCCAAAAAGTAATAACTAGATTCGGACCCCGCTAGGGTTAGGAATGATTAATCTGAACTGAGTGCTATAGTCTGAGTCTGTGGCAAGATGTTGCCAGGAGAGCTGCCTTGCAAGCCTCAATGTATCTCTTGCTATGTCCATACAAAAATAACCAGTATTAAGATGTTAATGAGTGTTTGGACAAAGGAAAGGAGAAAAACCCCTTAAGAGGTATTTTGCCTACTGGCAGTCTGGAAGGGCTTTGGAATGCCCCTAGGTTGTGTTCTCTTTGAACCTGAGGGCCCTCAGGAAGGCTTTTTTATGTTGATTTTGCTACCTGGCTGTGTGTAGCCTAGGGGCAAGGGCAAGAGAGAAAAAGGGAGGAGAGGATGCTGCAGTAGATCCAGAGAGAGGATGGAGCTAGGAGTGCAGGAAATGAGAAAGATGGAAGAGTGAATAAACGGTAACTAATCAGCAACCATCTTGGTCCTTGTTCTTCCTTCGCCTGTCCTTGGCCAACAGCCATCCCAATCCAGTCCATACACAGCGGTTCCAGAGTACCGAATGCGGGCGGTGAGACAGAGCTGCCTGGAAAGTTCAAGAGTGCGCACGCCCTTCGGCGTGGCGTGCTTAGTTTTTTACAGGGCATTAAACAGATATACGGCTTCAGGGTTTGGAGAGATAGTATAGGGGTCAGAACACTTGTGTTGAACACAGCTGACCAAAGTTCAATCCCTGGCATTCCATATGGTCCCTCAAGCACATCCAAAAGTGACCCCTAAGCACAGAGCCAGGAGTTAACTCTGAACTCTGCCATCTGTAACCCGATGATGAAATGAGGAAAGGGAGGGAAGGAAGGAAGGAAGGAAGGAAGGAAGGAAGGAAGGAAGGAAGGAAGGAAGGAAGGAAGGAAGGAAGGAAGGAAGGAAGGAAGGAAGGAAGGAAGGAAGGAAGGAAGGAAGGAAGGGAGGGAGGGAGGGAGGGAGGGAGGGAGGGAGGGAGGGAGGGAGGGAGGGAGGGAGGGAGGGAGGGAGGGAGGGAGGGAGGGAGGGGAGGAGGGAGGGGAGGAGGAGGGAAGGAGGGAAGGAGGGAAGGAGGGAAGGAGGGAAGGAGGGAAGGAGGAAGGGAGGAAGGGAGGAAGGGAGGAAGGAAGGGAGAAAGAGAAATGAAAGAAAAAAGAAAAAGAAAAGATAAAAGGAGAGAAGAAAAAGGAAAGAGAGAAGAGAAAAGGAAAGAAAGAAAATGAAAGGTCTAGGACACCAGTACTATTGGTGCAATAACTTTTGTTCATCAAGACCATAAACTCTACATTATTATAACCATGTTACCTAAACTACAATGAAATCTTTTAGTGAATTCTATCCAGATATGCCTACCTTTGGTTGTACATATTGAATCTACTTGATTGTACCTTTATGTGTGCTGCATCTGTCAATGAATTATTGGAGATATTTTGTGATTAGCTATTAATTGAAGAATACTAGATACTTATACTATATTAGATATGAAGAAACCTTTTTCTTTTGGTCTTTTGGGGTCACACCTGGTGATGCCCAGAGGTTACTCCTGTCTCTGTACTCAGGAATTACTCCTGGTGGTGCTTGGGGGGCCATTTGGGATGCCAGGGATCGAACCCTGTTTGACTGCATGCAAGACAAATACCCTACCCACTGTACTATTATTCTAGCAGTTATGAAGAAATATTAATGGAGTGGGGTGGCCTTGCTTGAATTGTCGCTGAGACTGAGTCTTGATGACCAAAGGAGGGTGAGGAAACAGCATGAGAAAAACTAGGAGGAGTGAATAACCCAAGATAGTGCTTGGCTTTGAGGGAGCCCAGGAGCCATTGGAGGATTTTGAGCAGAGATAGGACAAAATCTTTCTTTGTTGGGGGAACCATGTCACCTGCTCCAGGAAGACTCTGCAGGGGCTGGAGTGATAGCACAGCGGATAGGGCATTTGCCTTGTACGCGACCGACCCGGGCTCAATTCCCAGCATCCTATATGTTCCACCAAGAACCGCCAGGAGTAATTCCTGAGTGCATGAGCCAGGGATAACCCCTGTGCATCGCTGGGTTGATCCAAAAAGAAAAATAATAATCTGCAGAGGACCAAGATCAGTAGTAGGGAGACCTATGAGAAGACTATAACATTATTCCATTAAGTAAATCAGGACTGGAACTAGACTGGCCCAGTGGAGCAGTGAATAGTTGGATTTGGGGTGTATTTGTTTCCCTGTTGATTTTCTTAATATAACCCAAGTAGAGAAGTAAAGAGAAAAGTATCAGGAGTAATGCCGAGATAAAATCTGGAAGGCATTTTCCTAGGAAAATGCAGCCATGTCCTAGTGCAAACTTATAGTGGACTTTGGAATAAAAGTCGGTTGGCTTAGTTTAAAGCTATGTCTTTTGTCTTCAACTATGACTTGTTTTCAATGACACTTAGACCCAAGAATAAAGAATATTTATATTCCAAATGAAGTGACAAGTCATGGCATTATGATAAAGGTCACAGAAAGGATTTCATATTCATTAGTCGAATAAATTTATATCATGTATGGCAAAATGCTAAGTCCCTATTAAGTGCTTAATACCTATTGCTGACAAAATGCTAATTATTTAATGTATTTTAAAACATAAGTGTGCCATGAAACATGTTATTTATACAGCAAATTTTCCCAAATATCTATGAATGTCTCTCAGTTGTTTGCCTCTGGGTTGTCTCCTAGATTCTCCAATATTCAATGGTATGTACTAAAATTTTCTCATTTTGCCTATTTTTTCTAGAAGTAGTTTCCTAAGGGCTGGAGCGATAGCATAGTGGTTGGGCGTTCACCTTTCACGCGGTCGACCTGAGTTCAATTCCTCCGCCCCTCTTGGAGAGCCCGGCAAGCTACCGAGAGTATGGAGCCCGCACGGCAGAGACTGGCAAGCTACCCGTGCGTATTAGATATGCCAAAAACAGTAACAATAAGTCTCTCAAAGAGAGATTTAACTGGTGCCCGCTCGAACAAATCGATGAGCAATGGGATGACAGTGACAGTGACAGTTTCCTAAGAAGTTAAAAAATTTTGAACATATTATTCTCTATTATAGCACTGTAGCACTGTAATACCGTTGTTTATCGATTTGCTCGAGCGGGCACCAGTAATGTCTCCATTGTGAGACTTGTTGCTTCTTTTTTGGGCATATCAAATATGCCTTGGGTAGCTTGCCAGGCTCTGCCGTGCAGGTGGGATACTCTCGGTAGCTTGCTGGGCTCTCTGAGAGGGGTGGAGGAATCGAACCTGGGTCGGCCGCATGCAAGGCAAATGCCCTACCTGCTCTCTATTAGGATGGAAAAAAAATAAGGAGAGAAAGCAGGTAGAATAGAAGAAAATAGGGTAGGGAAGGAGGGAGAAACGAATAGAAATTAAAACTTTTCTGAAGCAAAGTAGCTTTTATAGCAACTTATAGAAGACGTGAGGGGGAGGGAAAGAGAGAAGAAATACGTGTTCAGAGAAAACACATGCTTCTCCAGAGTGGTAATAGGCAAGCAAATAAACAGAAGCAAGCAAACAACATACGTGTCCAACAGAGAACAGGGGTTTGAAGTGCAAGCCTTGGGGAATTTCTGACCCACCAATAAGCATCTCTGAATCTTTCAGACCCCTCAGACTTATAGTTATGCCCGAAAAGTCCCAGTCTAGCAAATTCTAATGTATGCTCAGGTCTTCAGTTTCTTTGGATGGGATGTGCCTATACAAGTCGTTGCTGCTGATTAGAGACAGCCCTGTTGATCTCAGGAAAAGGGCACATGTGTGTGTTTGTGGGGGGTAGGGGTGGGTGCTGTCCAACATTCAATGTTTAACTCGTAATCCGGAGATGTTCAGGGATTCCTCATAGCCTAGGTGCCAAAGGGAAACCGAAATGATAGTCCCACTTGTGTGCTCGAGTCATTTGGGCCCTGTCCAGCCAACTGTGTTTGCTTCCTCGAGTGTCATGGAAAGCAGGTTGACCCTCCTCTTCACGTGACAGAATTGTCATCTGCTCCAAGTGGCAGCCATCTTAGTGGCACTGGCAGAGTGGCCTCCTTTTATACTCATGGCCCTAAGCTGAAGAGGAATTTCACTTTCTGAGACTAAGCTCAGACTTCTGCACTGGGGTACAATTCTCACCCCACCATGTGGAACTGAAGGAAAAGAACCTTTTACGTTCTCTGGCTCTTGAATATCTTACTTTCTCCATCCCCCCCAACATTTTAATTTTTGTAATTATCAGATCAAAACGAGCATAATGGGACCCCATGTGAACATCTGAAAAATAGTAGTGTTTAGTTCTCAAAAGTTATTTTTGAAAGCCGTCATTTTTAGGTGAAGCTTTCCTTTATGAGGAAAATCTGTAGGTTAAGGTTTCTCACTGTGGCTCTTTTAACATTTGGGACAGGGTAATTCTCCCAGTAGGAACTAATCTGTGCACTGTGGGGTTGGAGCAGCATTCCGCCTCTATGCATTAGACACCAATAGACCCGCTCTTGTGACACCCCATTGTGACAGCATAAAATATCCCTGGACTTTCTCAGGTGCGGGGAGTGGGGTTGTGGATGGGGCGGACACACTATCTCCAGTTGAAAACCACTATGACAGTTCCAGATTCACTACTACATACAGATTCATTCAGAACAAATGCACTGGGAACTCTTTAACCCGTTACCCTGCAAAATGGGGTAAAGGATGCAGTCGCAAGCAGAAATTGTGCATTTTGTAATTTTCAAACCTTGAGTATTTTTATAAGCCACTACTATTGCTGTCATCACAAAACAAAAAGCAAAACCTCCAAGAAACTTAAAATAAGCTATAATTCTCTCTGAAGAATTTCTAAGCAAATGCAACTATTTAAACACCTGAGAAAATAGATAAGAGTCTCATCTGAGACTTGGAATTTGAAATTGCTCGTTCTTTACAAGTAATTAGATTTGCCCGCAGAATCATCTCTTTTGCCTTGGTAATTCTCCAGGCTGCTGAAATACCACATTTGCAAAAGAACACCCACGCTCTAACCTCTCCAGTCTTCCCCTCCACTCAGGCTCACCCACACAGGCAGCTTGTGGAAGCTGACAGCTAAGGCTTGGCTGGGGACAGGATAGGGCCCCGGTGAGTGCTGCTGGCGGTTCCAGGGCTGCAGCCCCCTGACTGCCCTTCTGGTAGGCGCAGCAAGTCATTGGCTGCCACGGTACCAAGCTTGATGGTCTGGCTGAAGGTACACATGGCTTGTCTTCCCCAGGATACACTGTGCTGCCTTTCTTCCTCTACCAATGAAGATCATTTCATTTGATATTTTAAATAAAATTCTGTGTCCCTCTAAAGACACTGTTAGTCCAATTCTTCACAATTCACAGAATGCTTTAAAAGTCAGAATCTATTACAGCTCTAGTTCAAATTGCGGTATTTTTGATAAACTTGCCCATGGATGTAGTGCAACTATATTTGGGGGAAAGGGTGGCTTCACCCACCCCCCATGGTGCTCAAGAGCTACTCCTTGTCCTGTGCTTGGGGGTCACTCCTGGTTGTGTTCAGGGGAACCTCTGTGATGTCAGAGATCAAAGGAGGGTCGGCTACATGCAATGCATGTGCCTTCAGCCCTGTCCTATGTCTCTGGCCCCCAACTGTAATTTTTATACAGTAAAATATCTAGTTTGTTCGCTTTCTACTATTGTCAGGGAAATAACAACATTGGGTAACTAGGATTAGAACAAACATGTGGTGACAAGTTTAGGAACATTTTTCGTTATTGTGGTTTTGGAGAGCCTGTACTATACCTGATAGTACTCAATATCATTGAGTGGCATTGTCCAGGGACACAAGAAGCAAGTCTACCAAAGACCCTCCCCACCGACCTCATCTGCTCTCAAGCTGTATGTGAACTTTTTTTTTTCATGTGTATTATAAGTCTGTCTATATTTTGTTTGTTTTTGTTTTTTTAAATTTTCTATTAGAGAATCACTGTGATATAGTTACAAACTTATGAACTTTTGTTTGCATTTTACTCATACAGTGATCGTTTACCCATCCCTCCACCAGTGCCCATTCAGCTCCACCAATGATTCCAGTATCCCTCTCACCACATCCACCCCATCCCCCACCACCCCACCCTGCCTCTGCGGCAGGGCATTCCCTTTTGTTCACTCTCCTTTTGGGTGTTGTAGCTTGCAGTAGAGGTATTGAGTGGCGTTCATGTTCGGTCTATAGTCTACCTTTAGTTCACATCTTCCAACCCTACTGTATGTGAACTTTTGCTCTCTACTTGCAGAGTGGTTTGGACTTCCTCTCTGCCACCAAATTGTGGACCAATTAGGATGTGTCCATTACATTTATGCTTCACAGTTTTTATATCTAAAATAGTTACTCAAGCCCACCTCTGCTTCTGAGTCAGGCCAAGTTATGAATGAAACCATCTTCGAGCAAAGTGACCACCCACCTCACTGACATAAGACTCCAGGGCTGGGACTCAGGTTCAGTTACCTATGAGGTTCCCCTTATTGTGATGTGCTCCCCAGTTCCTGTCACCAAAACTTAAAGGGTTACTGAATTAAAAGACTCATTTATCATTAAAGCATCTTTTTTTTACAAAGATAAACAGAAATGGACGAAAACTACAGTCTTATACTTCTTACCAACAAACAAAATATAATAAAGAGAAATGGATGAAAATTTCAGTCTTACACTTCTTACCAACAAACAAAATATACGTGCCAAGAAAGCACAAACTAAAAACAGGGAATAACTTATCAAACTAATTACAAATGGTAACATTAATAATGAACAGGGTGGTTAATTCTCAGCTAATGACTAAGTTATATCAAAACAAATTGTTTAACACAACACAAATTATGACACAACCTTCCCAAAACGGTTGGGAGCCAAGTGCCCCTAGGGCCTCTTGTTATTCAGGCTGGAAATGACCATAAAGTGGGCCACCACGATACTGGCCCGTGTACCAATGATTCTAACAAGTCTCAGAGAACTGCCTTCCATCAGCGGGAAGATCTTGATCCAGGCACCAGACTTGCGGCGGATCTCGCTGACGTTGGCACCCTGGAGCCCGATGACACTGCCAATTAAACTGTTGGGAATCATGAGCTCGTGGATGATCTGCGCTGGTGGTTCGCTGGCACCCTCGCTGCTTGGTCTGGTCCAGCTCTGCATCCTGCTGTGGGCCGGCTGCTCCGCGGGCCCGCGGAATGGGAAAATGGCGGACAGCCCGCAGCTGGAACCTGGCTGTGGCGGTGGCTGCTCTGGCAGGTCAGGCAGGGAGTGCAGGTTGCCCCCAGCCTGGTGTTGGCCTCTGCTGTAGGGATCCTCCCCGGCCTGTGGGCCGCCCCTGGTGTAGGAATCCTCCCCGGCAAAGGGGCAGCGTGTGGTGGGAGCCTCCTCGCCAGCGTAGGGGCGGCTCCTGACGAAGGGGTGGTCCCTGGTGTAGGGGCCCTCCCCTGCAAAGGGGCGGCACCTGCCATAGAGATCCTCCCCAGCGAAGGGGCAGCCCCTGGTGTAGGAGTCCTCTCCAGTGTGGGAGTCCTCTCCGACCTGGGGGCAGCTCCTGGTGAAGGGGATTTCCCCGGCCTGGGGGTCGCCCGTGGTGTAGGGATCCTCTCCGGTGGAGGGAAAGACCCTGGCAGAGCGGTTTCCCCTGGCATAGAGGCGACCCCCGGTGTAGGTAGAGCCTTCGGGGACCTGGTCGTAGCCGCCGCCGCTGTGGAGAGCCCGGCCGGGCGAGGGCTGGTAGGCAAGAGCCCAGCCTCGCTCCTGCAGGATCCCGACGAGCGTCTCTAGCAGGTTCTGGCAGATCAGCTTCACGCAATCGCTCACGCAGTGTGGCCGGCCGGTCATGGTGATACACAGCTCGCTGTCGCCGGGCAGCATGTCGCCGGACACCTGCACCTGGGCCCCAGTGCGAGTGCAGATGTCCCTGACTCGGGAGCCGCCCTCTCCGAGCAGCGAGACACACTGCGACGCCGGCACTCTCAGCCGCAGGGTGACGAAGGGCTGCGTGCCGTCGGCGAGGGGCAGTGTGCTGCAGATGTCTTCCTGGAGCGTGTCGACGATCACGACCAGGGCCCTGAAGATCACGTCACTGCTGCCGTTGAGCGTGAGGCTGCGCTCGGGCCAGTTGTCACCGGACATACTGACCTGCGCTCCGCTCTCCACCTGGAGGCGCCTCACAAACTCCCGCTCCTGGCCCACGTTTCTCCAGCTGCCTGGGCCGTGGACGGCCAGCCGGAGGGTGAGGCTGATCTGGACTCCGGCGGCCATTTCTCGCAGGCCGCGGTCCATGGCGACCGAATCGGCAACAACGGTTGGCAAAGGGTGGCGCAGTGGGAACCCGAACTGCGGAAGCCCGGGCGAGCGAGGGCCGCGGGACAGAGCAGGCCCAGCTGCCTGCAGAGACCTTTGTCACTGTCCGTTAGCGGTTGGGGCGGGCGGCGGCGGGTGCGCGGTGATGTCGTCACACACAATCATGGCCGCTGGTGCGCTCGTCACGTGCGTGTGCACAAGCGCTGTGGACGTTACTCAGCCCTGTCATGTGACTCGCAGTGTCACGAGTCGTGGGGGCGTGGGAAAGAGAGCGAGGCAGGGCGGCGGGCGCCACTTCCGCCTCCAGGACACCTCGTTCTCGCTCCAAGCCTCGCGTGTACCCAGGCATCGAACCTGTGGCCCAATTTCGTTGCCGTTCTGTTTCTAGATGTTGGCTTTTTATGTTCTTCACCCCATCAATTTCATAGACATGTTTTGGGGTTTTTTCCATTGAATAATCGGGTTTGGAAGTCCCAGAATCCTCTCTGGTCCCGTTTGTGGTCATTTGTCACTCTTGGCAGAAAGAGAAAAGACACGTGCCCTTAGGAAATACAATTTCATAGTCACAGTTCGCGGGGGATAGGATGTACGTTTCCTTTTCAGAGCATAAAGAGAGAGGATCCACCAGAGTCCATCTTTACAACCAACTCTCGGAGTTGCCGCCTACTGATCTTTAAAGGACGCTTGCAGGGCCAGAGCGATAGCACAGCGGCGCAAGTATCGGCGAAAGTATCGGCCTTGCACGCGGCCGACCCGGGTTGGATTCCCAGCATCCCATATGGTCCTCTGAGCACCACCAGGGAGTAATTCCTGAGTGCAGAGCCAGGAGTAAACCCTGAGCATCACCGGATGTGGCCCCAAAAGCAGATAAATAGCAATGGCCGGGTTTAATAAAAAATTAGTTTAAAAAGACACATTGAAAAAGTTGGTTACACATGATACTAACACCCCTTTCTCAGGGTCTCTCACCCCAGGACACCTTGGGTAAAAAAGCAACACCAGGCCAGGTGGTGCTCACAGACCAATCATGATTTGTTTCAGTGTTTGAACTGACTTACCAGGGTCTGGACCCTGGTTTGAAATAGCCCACAAGGCTTATCTGTGCATGATTTGGCACCAAGTCGACCTTTCTCACATAGAATGTGATCTGAACTCTGCAGCCTCAGTGTTACTTGAGGGTCAGAAGTGCAGAATGGGCCCATTCTTGGGCCCGACGTCAGACCTCCTGAATCAGGGTCTGAACTTCAGGGGTGTGTGTATGCATTCAAGTTTGGAATACTGTGCATTAAGCAGACTTTTGCAATAAGTGCACTAGGTTGGGTTCTTTGTAAAACAAAGACAAAAATAAAGCTGAGAACGTAGTCTGAGAGCTACCAGATTGAGCAGTAAGGTGCTGTGTCAGGAGCTATATATATCCCCAAATGAGTATTCATCAGATTTCATAGCTTCCTTTTAGTCCTAGGAGTTACTATGAAACTACTGGAACCATGATCATGAATCTGGTTTTCAATCTAAAGGAGAAAAATTCAGGCTAAACAAAAGGTTGAATTTCATGGTCATAATGCAGAGGACGATAACCACCATGGATGTGATTTCCCTTTGCATTTTGAAGAGGCTGACTACACTCAGTGCCAGATGAAGGGCTGTGGATCTTACTTCTACTTCAAGAAGTGGGGGGTAGGGGGGTAATAAATTGGCTGAGCCACATCCATTAAGTGCTCTAAACAATGAGTTCCAGTAAGGTGGGATCAATATCGAGCTTTGCTCTGCATTGAGTCAGTTTCTTTTTTGGTAAGAGAAAATGCTGGAGTGGGCCAAGCGCTGCATTTCTATGCCATCACAATGGCATCACCAAGTACAGAAGCACATGGTGAAATCTGAAGGTGATCCTAGTATAATTGGTTTGTGAAAGAGATGGTATAAATGTACATAAAACACACCCAATTGATACTTGCTCAAAGGACAATAATAATGGCTACCATTTATGAAATGAAAAGCCTAAGGACTTTTCTAAGCACTTTTCAAATTGCCACTTGCTTCCTTTCATCATCTTTTTGAATTAGGTGTTATTATGGTCCTACTGTACATTCAGTCAACATTCAGAGTCTGAATAACTTAGCAGCTGATAAGGAGCAGATAGCCAAGCAGTGGGCAGCAGAGACAACCTAAGGAGGGGGATAAATTGATTTATTGGAAATTAATAAATTGGAAATAACTTTGTTGAATATTACATCCTGAGAAAGTCATGCAATAATACCTTGGAAGCCAGATAAACTCAAGAAAACAGAACTCACTGGGCGGATTACAGATGACAGATTAAATTGAGCATCTCTCTTAGTTTTCTACTTATTTTTTCAGCCAATTCTTATTCTTCTTACAGCTCTCACCCTCCATCCCCTCACTTGGATATTTCCAAAGGCCTTCTTCTACAAGATGCTTTTTAAAAATAAATAAATAAAATTAAGTCAATTACAATTATTAGCGAACCTGACATGGTGGGAACAGCTCTGCTGTGAATAGCTTGTGTCCTTTTTTGGGGGGTGTCATTTTATTATATTTTATTTTTAAATTTAAATTTATTTTTATAAAGTTGTTCACAATAATTTGTTACATTTATATTACAACACCAATCTCACAACCATTACACTTACCCACCACTATATTTTGAATGTTTCCACCCCAACCCCCAAACCCTTCCCCCAAAGCAGGACCTAAATTATTTAATGCCCCCCTCTTCTCTCCTCCCTTCCTGCCTTCATGGCAGGCACCTTCTCTCTTTCTCTCTCTCTTTCTCTCTCTCTATCCTGTCTCCTCTGTCTCTGTCTCTGTCTATCTTGCTCTCCTTTTGTGCATTATGATTTGTAAAACCTGTACTAAGGTGTTATCATGTTTGTTCAGGACATTCAATATTTTATTGGGAAGGTACAGTTGGTGTAACTGTGTAACTGGGCGATGGCTTTGGGGTGTAGAAATGACAGCCAGGGCTCTTGAAGTACAGGGAGGTTTACGGGGGTAAATAGCACACCCTGACCCAGAGAAAGTCTGGAAATTTCAGCCACTGACCTCACAAACTTGAACTTTCAACAGGTTAATATTTTGGTGAGGTCTGACCTGAGGTGGTGAAATCCAGCTGGAGCATAGTGGTGATTTTGGACTGTGGGAGCAAGTGGCCACCAGGGGTTCTATTTGCTGGGCACTAGGCTAAACTGTCCCCCATCAGACTTGCACAGGTCTGAGATTAAATGCAGTCTTTGATCTCTTTCGAGATTTATTTATGGGTCTCTGAAGTGAGGCCGGTGGGAGAGCTTACATGGTGGCGCTGGAGTTGGTCCATGGAAGTGATTGCTGGTGCTTTCAGGATTATAGGGACATGGGTGGAGGTAGCCTTTCCTGACCCTGAGAAAGCCTGGAGATTTCAGGCACAAAACTTGCATACCTGAGTTTTCAGCAGGTTAATATCTCAGTGAGGTCTATTTCCAAGTAGTAAAGACCTGCCAAGGACATGATGGTGATTTTGGATTGTGGGAGAAATCAGCTGCCAGGGACTGTGTTTGGGCAGGCACTGGGCTGACCTCTTCCCCTCCAGTATACCCAGTCTGTTCAGCTTGCGTGGGTCCGAGATTAACTGCAGGTTTTTATCTTTTTCAGGATTTATTTATGGGTCTCTGAAGCAAGGCTGATAAATGAGCTTGTGTAGCCAAGTCGGAGGTGGTTTGTGGGCGTGACTCCCACAAGCCTAACTTTTGGCACTTTAATTTCTCAGGAAACTTGGTCCTGTGTTATTAGAGTCTGACCAGAGGCACAGGGGTGATTTGGGGGAACCAGGAATCCCTAAGGCACCATCAGGCTGCTGATACATTCTCCCTGTTGGTTCAGGTTGGTCTGCGGGTGGCAGTACACCCCCCGGACCCCAGTGGTGATGGCAGCAGTGGCCCAGGTAAGAACCAGGACTTGGGTGCTCTGGGAGAACCATAGCCACTAGTTGGCACAGCTTGACCAGGGGCACAAGCCCCCATCCTGGGTCTCTGCACAGTTGTTGCTCATGGAGGTTTCCTCCATAATATGCTGCGGGGTGTTTAGGCTAGTCCACAGAAGAAACGACAGTGGGGGAACCCCACCAGCTGTGACTGGCCTTCGCCAGGGCCCCTGGTGAGAACCTAGGGTGCTCCCTCAACTCCGGGTCCTGTGCTCTATGGTGGTGCTGAGTTAAACTCTGCTGCCACAATAGTGCCCAGAGCGGTGGCAGCACCGCCAGCTGGAGGTCACACCACCACCATCCTCACAAGGCCCACTGTAGGCCAGAGCTCCATGGGGGGGTGACCGTCTGGTTTCACTTATTCATTATATATATATATATATATATATATATATACACACACACACACACACACACACACACACACACACAAATGGGATAACAGTATATAGACCTCTCAGAGAGCCCGGCAAGCTAACAAAAGTATCCTGCCTGCATGGGTAGAGCCTGGCAAGCTACCCGGGGTGTATTTGATATGCCCAAAACAGTAACTATAGGTCTCATTCCCCTGACCCTGAAAGAGCCTCAAATCGTTGGGAAAGACGAGTAAGGAGAGGCTGCTAAAATCTCAGGGATGAATAGTACTGGAACAAAGGCAGAGCCACAGATCAATGGAACAGGGTGGAATACCCCTACACACCACCCCAATTGTATGAAAACCTAATCTTTGATAAGGGAGCAAGAAAAGTAAAGTGAAGCAAGGAAAGCCTCTTTAACAAATGGTGCTGGCATAACTGGTCAACCACATGCAAAAGAATGGGCTTAGACCTCGACCTAACACCATGCACAAAAGTCAGATCAAAATGGATTTAAGGCTTCAACATCAGACCACAATCCATAAGGTACATTGAAGACAAGGTTGGAAAAACCCTTCACGATATCGAAGCCAAAGGTATCTTCAAAGATGACACATAACTAAGCAATCAAGTAGAAACAGAAATAAGCAAATGGGACTATGTTAAACTAAGAAGCTTCTGCACAGCAAAAGATACAGTGACCCAAATACAAAGGCAATCTACAGAATGGAAAAGGATATTCACCCAATACCCATCTGATAAAGGGCTGATATCAAGGGTATATAAGGCACTGGCTGAACTCTACAAGAAGAAAACATCCAGCCCCATCAGAAAATGGGGCGAAGAAATGAACAGAAACTTTCTCAAGGAAGAAATACGAATGGCCAAAAGGCACATGAAAAAATGCCCGTCATCACTAATTATCAGGGAGATGCAGATCAAAACAACTATGAGATACCACCTCACACCACAGAGAATGGCACACATCCAAAAGAACAGAAGCAACCTCTGTTGGCGTGGATGTGGGGAGAAAGGAACCTTCCTACACTGCTGGTGGGAATGCCGACTGGAAAACAATATGGTCGCTCCTCAAAAAATTAGAAATTGAGCTCCCATTTGACCCAGCAATACCACTTCTGGGAATATATCCCGGAGAGGCAAAAAGATACAGTCAACATGACATTTGCACATGTATGTTCATCGCAGCACTGTTTACAATAGCCAAAATCTGGAAAAAACCCGAATGCCCGAGAACAGATGACTGGCTAAAGAAACTTTGGTACAGGGGGGCCAGACGGAAAAGGTACAGCTGGCACACCTTCTCCAGATGGAGCCCTGGGGACACTGAGCAGCTACTAACACGGCTCCGGTATGCGGGACTGGGTCACCTCCAAACCTCGAAGGGCACGGGAGTGGGGCAGTGCCAGCCCAGTTTCCGATTTGCCCCAGCCTCCGGAAGTCACGCCTTGACCCGCCCTTGGCATCATCTTGCCATAATCAGCAGTGAAGAATTTGGGCTGCTCAGGCGGGCACCACCGGCTGGAGATTGCTCCGGACCCCAGACTGGGCCAACAACACCAGGGGGCCAGACGGAGAAGGTGCAGCTGTCATGCCTTCTCCTGATGGAGCCCCAGCGACACTGAGCAGCTACTAATATGGCTCTGGTATACGGGACTGGGACACATCCAAACTGCCCGGCCGCTTATGCAGCTGCACGACCTTTCCTGATATACAAAATATATGCTCAGGAATGGCTCCGCCACCCCTGAGTGTCCATTATCTCAGAGGCCCAGAAATCAATCTCAGAACACAGCGGCTACTGGCAGTTATAATCCTTTTGGTACCGGCAGCTCCTTGCAGAATGTCTCCAGACTGAGAACTAAGCCGAAGCCCCATGCCTGCCCTGGAGGGGAAAGGTTTTTATCTCTCGCCTTTTCCTTGCTGGGGGGGAAGGGCGTGGCGACTGCCATATTATGAGGACCACTAATGAGAGATACAAGATTGCAATGATCCAATTTCTGGAAGAAATTTCCCTGGACTTAGTTGCTAAAATACAGAAATCCAAAGCCACGCAGCCGTGATTGTGGCCGCACGACCTCATATCTCTCCACAGCAGGTCTGTTTCTAGTGGGGAACTCCTAATAATAATAGTGAGTTTTTTGTTGAAATATTGAATGTAACCAAAGTAAAGAGAAAGTAAAGTGAAATTTATCAGTTACAGATGTGGGGGTGTGGAGGGATGGTAGGTATACTGGGTTTTTTTTTGGTGGTGTAATAAGTGTTTCAGCATTATATAATCGAGACTTAAGCCTGAAAACATTGTAATTTTCCACATGGTGATTCAATAATAATAATAAAGAAGTCATTTACATAGAAGAAATGTTTTATTAGATGAAAATTAGACCACAAACATGAATAAAATCTATTGAAAATAGAAATTAAAAAAAAGAAACTTTGGTACATCTACACAATGGAATACTATGCAGCTGTCAGAAAAGACGAAGTCATGAACTTTGCATACAAGTGTATCAACATGGAAAGTATCATGCTAAGTGAAATTAGTCAGAACGAGAGAGACAGACATAGAAGAATTGTACTCATCTACGGAATATAAAAAAAATCAGAATGGAAGACTAACACCCAAGAACAGCAGAAAGAAGTACCAGATTTGCTCCATGGCTTGGAAGCCTGCCTCACATGCTGGAGGAAAGGGCAGTTCAGACAGAGAAGGGAACACCAAGCAAAAATGTGCTGGGAGGACCTGCTCGGGATGGGAGAAGCATGCTCAAAGCAGACTATGGACAGAACACATTGGCCACCCAAGACCTCCATTGCTAAACACAACACCCAAAGAGAGAGAGGGAACAGAGGGGAATGCCCTGCCAAAGAGGCGGGGTGGGGAGGGGGATAGGGTGGGAGTGGGTGGGAGGAGTGGGTGGGAGGGATGATCAGCAGAGGACGGGCACTGGTGGAGGGATAGATACTCAAGCTATATAAGACTGAAACACAGGCACAAGAATATGTAAACGTGTGTCTGTACATCCATGGTGATTCATTAGTAAAAAACATAAATAAAATCTCAGGGCTGAGAGGAATAGAGACGTTACTGGTGCCCGCTTGAGTAAATTGATGAACAACGAGATGACAGTGATACAGTGTTATGAATAACCCACTAAAAATGATCCAAAATGTTTCCTTAGAGAAAGTGTGTGAAGATTGTTATATCTCACCCTGGAGCCAGTAAGCCCTCATGTAAGAGATGACCAAAATATAAAAGAGCGTGCAGCCACATTTGTGGTCGCAAGTTCTAGGAATTCTAAAATTTTAAATAAAGTTATACAGGTGAGGTTAATTTATTTTTTATTTTATTGTTTTTTAAAATTTTTTGTTGTTTATTTTTTGCTTTTTGGGTCACACCTGGCAATGCACAGGGTTTATTCCTGGTTCATGCACTCAGGAATTACTCCTGGCAGTGCTCGGGGGACCATATGGGATGCTGGGAATCGAACCTGGGTCAACTGCATGCAAGGCAAGCACCCTACCCACTGTGCTATCACTCAAGCCCCTAATTTATTTATTTTTTAATAGAATGGTCATGTTGGTGTCCGGAGGCATCATTGTGGCATGTTGTTCTGTGTTGCTATCTTCTGAGAGTTTTATTTGTGAGTCTCTGGATCACGGCTGTTAATGAGTTTAGATGGCATCAGAGGCAGTTCCTGAGAGGCTACCGGAAGCACAGGGAGATGGGGGAGGTTGCCCATTCTCAATTCTCCACTCCATGCGAGCCTGGAGATTTCAGTCATAAGTCCTTCATACCTGAGTATTTTTAGCAGATTCACTCATGGATGAGGCTCTCTGAGCCTGTGGATAGTGGGCATGAGCATGGCGGTGCTTGAGTTCTGAAGGTTTTCAGCTGCCAGGGCTCAGTTGGGGTGGGGAGGGGAACTCACCTGCCCTGCTCTGGGTTGCTCCTAATGAGACAGCCTGGCCTGGGGTCTGGAGGCATCTCTATGGCATATCATTCTGTGTTGCTCTTCTTCCGAGAGCTTAATTTGTATGTCTCTGGATCATGGCTGTTCATGAGTGTGTCTTGATCCATAAAAATAAATAATCTGTACTTCTGCCTTTTAGAACATAAAACCAGCACCTAATATGGTCTTCTGAGGTAGTGAATTACTACAGCAAAAATGTTGACAACTAGAAATAGCCTAGTGTTTTGTTTCTCAGCCTTTTCCACCCATGAGAGATAAAAATTTAGGGTAGCCTTTGTGATTCTCACATTCCTGGTATTCCCTTAGGGATCCCATCCCTTGAGGGCAACCTTGATGTTGCCTTGAGTGTGAGTGGGATCTATGGCTTATTTCTATGCAATGGGATATGACAAAGGAGGCAAGATTCAGGTGAGCACCTATGTGATGGTGTGACAAAAAATTCCATGTGTCTTACTAGGAGATTCTCTGATGGTGATGTGGACAAAGCCAGCTACCATATTGTGTGCTGCCCTATGGAGAGGAGCTTCCAGCCAACAAGCCCACAAGGAACATAGGTCTATAGACCTGCAAACTGATCCTTCCAAAAGCTCTGAGAGTGTGGAGGAAACAAAGTCTTCTACAGTGGAACCTTCAGACGAGCTCTGCATTTTCCCTTCCTCAGATTTCTCCTTTATTTATTGTAGGAATCTCAAACACTGTTCTTGCCAAGGTACTCCCTTTCCTACTCCTTAGGATTTAGTTTAATCATATGACCCATTGCTTCCCCCCCACACCTGT
This sequence comes from Sorex araneus, assembly GCF_027595985.1. Classification (NCBI taxonomy): domain Eukaryota; kingdom Metazoa; phylum Chordata; class Mammalia; order Eulipotyphla; family Soricidae; genus Sorex; species Sorex araneus. The sequence goes on along the minus strand of NC_073313.1, from coordinate 13,323,572 downwards.
ATTCACTTGTGTAATCACATAGAAGGGGCAAGGAGCTCTCTCTCTCTCTCTCTCTCTCTCTCTCTCTCTCTCTCTCTCTCTCTCTTTTCCCCCGCCTGCATTGAGTAGTCTCACGCAGCTTCCCCCAGCCCGGGAGGTCAATGGCAATGGGCAGGCGAAGGAAGGAACTGGTTGGTCTCAGTTGCAGTTTATTCCATTCCCATTTCCGTTCTCCTCTGATTCTCCTCCTGTTTCTTCCTTCCCCATGCTACTTCATTCTCCTTCTCACTCTGGAACTGCATCTGGATCTGGATCCCCCGGATCTGCCCCCCCCAACACACTTGTACAGCGTAGTTAAATCCCCAAGCCTGAACGGTTGGGGCTTACTCATAGGTGTGGTCACAATCAATAGGGTTAAAATTCTTTCCCTCAGGAGATGCTTCTCCTAGGACAGATTCTCTTTCAGCAGGATGACCCACCCAAGAGCAGAATCCCATGGGTGTGTTTCTCCTCTCCTTGTCCAACTAACATACAACACTGAAGCACTGTCATCCCATTGTTCATCAATTTGCTTGAGTGGGCACCAGTAATGTCTCCATTGTGAGACTTTTTGTTACTGTTTTTGGCATATCGAATACATCAAGGGTAGCTTGCCAGGCTCTGAAGTGCGGGCAGGATACTCTTGGTAGCTTGCCTGGCTCTCCAAAAGGGACTGAGAAATCAAACCCAGGTTGGCTATGTGCAAGGCAAACACCCTACCTGCTGTGCTATTGCTCCAGTCCACAATGATTCATTAAAAAAATAAAATTTAAATTTAAAAATTAAAAAATATTAAAAAGGAAAAAAAGGAAGTGAAATAAAAATATTTTTACTCAAAACAAGAGAGTACAATGTATCATGGCATTCGGGGCTGGGAAACAAGGACTGAAGCCACCTTAGGATTCCCTGTTTCTGCTTCCTATAGAACATAATGCTCCGGCATCTGGGATCAAGAGAAACATTGCGCGAGAGACAGGAAAGCTGAGGCTGAGGCAAACATGTGCCCCAGTCTCAGAGTCCCCGCTCCCAGAAACTTGGGCACTCAAGGTATCTGTAGCAAAATTGTATTTATATAATGAACAGTACTTAACTAAAAGAGGTCTGTCAAGTCCAGGATACAAAAAAAAAAAAGCAGGAATGTAGAACAGTCCAAAATACTACCAGAAAATGGAGCAGAAGATGACATGAAAAAGGTGGTAAGATGTTAACATTTATAAGAAAGACCCTTGCATCAAAATGACAAAAAATTATTACATTCATCATTTCATGTTGATCCAAGCACAACCAGAATTTTGGTGGGAATGGTCCAAAACAAACAAACAAACCAAAAAAACACAAACCAACCAACCCCCAAATACCATTTTACGGAGATGCATACAAAAGTACTTAGTGATGAAATATAAAAACGTATACCATTTACACTAAAGAAATTAAATAATTCAGTCTTTAAACAAATTAATTTGAGGTCTTGGAGTGCAAACATAGCGGTGCTTGCCGAGGATGACCTGGATGCAATCCCCAAGAGTGTACATGGTCCCTGCGGACAGCCGGAGTGATCCCTGAGCATAGCCAGGGGTGTCCCAAAAATAAAAAAAATCAAAACCAACCAAACTAAATTGGAGAAAGACAAAAGGTGGCCTGCACAGAGGTGCACTAACATATAAGCACTCATAATATGAATCATTTTGTATGGACACAGTATGAAATGCACTAAGCTTAAAGAATTGCTCTCCTGGGGTCATCTCAATCTCAGACTACAGTGCTCAGGCCAGATTAGTCTTTCCTATCCCTACCAGGGTCCTAGTCTCGTCCTTGCTTTTGGATCATGACAGCATTTGTCTGTGATCAAGCTCTTAACTTATAGTTAAGAATCGTGGAGCTTTGGCCTGGCACATATCGATGCCAGGGTAGCTCACAGTTTGACCTGGGTCCCTTTAGCCCCTCATTGGGACCCTGCTTTGGGGGTGCTAGGAAATAAGGGCAACTGAGGCTTAAGTCGAGAAAGCAGATACTCAGGAATGAATAACATTTGAAGCCAATTAAATCCCAAGTTACAAAAGCATAATTTAATTGTCTTCATTTGTCCATACAAAAAGAATATTGCTTTAAAGTAAACTATTCAAAAGACATAAGGAGAAGAGAAAGGCGATATTAACTAACAATACAAGTTCAGGGTCCTAGAAAGATCTGACTTTACAAATTAACAGAGTCTGGTTAGGGGGAAAAGCTGATTAACTGGTTGGGGAAGAGAGCATAGAGAAGTGGTTACAGATAAACAAAGGAATGGGAATGACTTGGGAGCACCGATAAACCTAAGCTCCTTGTGGCAAAGGGGGAAAGGACAAAGCAATGTTATCCTACAATTTGTATCACTTGTCATCCCATTGCTCATCAATTTGCTCGAGCAGGCGCTGGTAATGTCTCCATTCGTCCCTGTCACATGCTAGTATAGCCCAATGGTGTCTGCTCGCTCTAGGAACATAAAGAGCCTCAAACCATTCATTCAGGGTCTTGATGAAGAAGTATGACCATCTCATAGGTGGTGGCCAGGCGTTCTTTTGACATCCTGTGGGATCCAGTCAGTAACAGCTCTAGTTCAGCGGTCATCTCCAAATCGCATTACGTGTCTGGCCCATCTGATATTGACGCCTTGGTAAATGAAGCAGCATCTCTGATCTTCTATCATCTACAGAGGTCAGAAACCCAGATTCCTTCTCTCATTTGAGTGAAATGTGATACTCCAAGCATAGCTCTTTCCATTCCTCTTTGGATGACATAAATAGCTTTCTTATCCTGTTTTCATAGGGCCCAGGTCTCTCACGTGCATGTTAGTGCAGAAAGAACAGTGGAGTTGAATGGATGTGCCCAGAGCCAGAGGCTCTTCATCCAGTTAAAAACTTCTTCAATGCTCTTGAAGGCATTGAAGCCTCTCTCTTCCTCCTACGCAGCTTAGGTGCCAGGTCGTTAGTCACATTGAGTTCTCAACCTAGGTACACATAACTGCTGCATTTGGAGATGTTCGTTCCATTGAGAGCAAATGAAACATCAGGAACTAGTCTGTTTCTCATGAACATTGTCTTCGTGAGATTCAGCTGCAGTCCGACCTTTCCACACTCGTGATCGAAGTCAACCAACATTCGTGCCACTTGCCTAATGTTTGGTGCTATTAGAACGATGTCATCAGTGAAGCGGAGGTGGTGTAGTTGCCGACTATCTTCACTCCCTTTCCTTCCCATTCCAGTCTTCACATGACGTTTTCGATTGTGGCACTGAAGAGTTTCGGTGAAATGATATTGCCTTGCCAAACCCCTCTCTTTACGTCTATGATCACTTCCCTGTAGAATGGTGAGATCCTGGCAGTGAATCTGTAATACAGCTCATGGAGAATCCTGATGTACTGAGTTTGAATGCCCTGTTTGGCTAGGGCTTTTATAACCACTACAGTCTCAACAGAATCAAAGGCCTTTTTAAATCAATGCACGTTAGACAGAATGTCATCTTGAACTCTCGTGAAACCTCAATGAGTATGGTCACTGTGTGGATATGGTTGATCATGCTGAATCCTTTTCTTTAAAATGGCATGTCAGATTTCAGAATGGAGATTGCTGGGAGCGACATATCCATCCTCTGGAATTTGGAATGTGGGCAGGTGGACGTGGCTATCGAAAAGAACCAAGCAGAAGTCATGGGTAACCTATTCCACTGCCCTTATGGTAGATGTGATAGATCCATCAGGACATCTGAGGGCAATCATCTTGGTCTTACAGATGGCGAAGGACAGGTGGGCATTGCACATACTTTTCCTGGTTTCTGCCACATCGGTCAACACTGCTGCTCTTCTCACTTTGAGGTCTCCCTTTATCACTTCTCTGCACAGCTTTGCGAGCTCAGACGTTAGCTTGTGGATGCCTGAGACTTGAGTCAAACCACGTTGATGAATGAGCTCGAGAGTTTCCGAAAACAGGTGTTTTTTTGTGGCTTTCACACTCTCGGTGTTCCTCGCACAATCATGGAGGTGCTGAACCAGTTGATCGTATTCTTTGTCGTCAACGACGGCATCTTTCCATATTGCCGCAATAGTGCCAAAGAGTTCCCAGTTGGTGGTCATTCTGGGAGTTCTCTTCTTAAACTTTGCAGCCCTTTCTCCCCACTACATGGAGTAAAATTTCACATGAAGAATATGGTGGTTTGATCTTGTTTGGAATTTTGGGACAACAGAGACATTGGTCAGGCAAAACTGTCGATTGAATATGATGTGGCCAATTTCATTGTTGGAACTGTCCACTGGGAGACTCCCATGTCCTGTGTTTAGATTCGGCCTTCTGGAACTGTGAGTTACCATGGATGGTCTTGGTCAACATGATGAACTCAAACAGTCTCTCATCCTTTTCGTTCCATTCTAGGTCGTTGGTCCTGGTGTGGAGTTCTTTGGGTACCCTTCTCGGTCCTATCATATTAAAATCACCGACAATGACCTTGTAATACCTACTTGTATTACCAGAGATAAAATATGCTGATATATATACTAGCTGCCTAAAATCCAACTTTTTTCACCTTAAATAACACCACCAAAAATGCAGGGCCTTAGTGAATAGCCTGGAATAGATGAATCTTAGCATTCATTGGATACCCTCCAATTAAAAGAAGCTCTTGAATTCAGTATAAAATTTATTGTAGAAATTTGCCACAGATACATTTTAAGACAGGAAAGCATTCTCCTAAAGGCAATATAATCTGAAAGGATTTCTCCTACTTTCAGTGGTTATTTACCCTTACTGTATATTAATCATAAAAGCATTGTTTGCTACAATCAAGATTAGGGGCATGTGTGGCATAGGTTAGGCATAGCCATAGCTTCAGGAGACTCCAACACTACATGTTCACCCTCAGTGGCACAAAAAATCCACAGAAGCCATGAAATTAACTTTTCTTTAGAGTGATAAGTTTTCAGCCAGGATTTCTTCCACAACCTGTCTTTATAAGTGGATTGGACCATCATGGGTCTAGAGATCACCCAGTAAACGACCATGGGGTCTTATTCGTCTTCAATTATAATTTTCACTAAAATGCACCAGTCATGGTATTTATAGAAAATGTTCGTGTTTCATCTTGTTATAATTTCTTTCCAATCAAGAAATGAACCAGTCTTGGCAGAGATGTTAATAACCCACTATTTTACTTCTTTTTCTTCCTTGATCAATAAGTAATTAGCATGTAGTCTCTGTTTTGCTAGAATCTATAGTATTACAGTCTGTTCAGGTCAATTAGACTTTTCAGTGGATGATGAGTGAGTTTAAAACCATTTTCTTACGGAGCATTTCAATTCCACTAGAACTAAACAGAATATTTTCAGAACAAATTAGACAGTAATTTTCAAGACTCACCCTTCACACAAGGAGGAAAGCAAATCTGTTGTAATTACATAGGAAACAAATACACGAAATGAGTTTCAATTTTTCAGTAACTCTTCCTTCTGAAGTAAGGAATACTGTTCAGTAGTTATATGTGAATTAGAGTGCTATTTTTTTTCATGGCACAGTCGGGCTCTCTAATATATCCTAGGAATGGGGATAAGACCTAGAATGCCTGTGCTGATTTCCTCACAGTGTTACTCTCTAGGGCCACACCGTCCTGTACCTTCAGGCCCTTATGCAGGCTTTTCTCCTGCCTGTTGCAGGGTTGTGCATGGAGCCTGCCCTGCATCTGGGATCTGTCATTTCTATAAAAGCAGGGACTAACTCTATTTTTGTTTTCTTTTCTATTTGGTGCTGTGGGAGATGTAGCAGAGATAGAACCTAGGGCCTCATACTGTGAAGTATGTGCTCCACCACTGAACTCCACCCCCAGGTCACCTTTTGTTCTTTTCATCAGCAAACAGTAGATGCTGACACTTGCCGCATGAATTAATGAATGAGTGTTGACTTCAGGGATGGAGTTTTGTACTGGACCAGGAACTTAATGCAGGGACCAAAGGGAAAACTAGAGGGGATATAATGGGAATGAAAGGAACAGGAAAGTGTTACAGAAAGTCCTTAAGGGGAAGATGGGAGAAAGGGGGAGTTCCTGCAAGAGAGTTACTAAAGGAATCAGGGAAGAACCAGGGTAACCACTTGAGTTATTGATGAGCAAACTGAGATTCTGAAAGAATGTGATCTGGGGAGCTACTGGATAGGATTATTTCTAGGTGGATTGAGGCAATAACCTGGGACCTTTGGGAGCTCCCAGAGAGCAGTTTCAGCTTGAGTTATACAACTTTGTCCCTTCACCAGCTGAAGAGGCCCTTTATCCATTGGGGACTTACGTTTCTGGTCCTTTGGGATGCCACTGAGTGAAATATAAAGGTGAGAGAGTCAAGTTGACTTGGACTTTTTGTAGGTTTGTTGTTGTCTCATTTTAATTTACATCTGGAAGTGCTCAGGGGTTACCTCTGACTCAGTGCTCAGAGATTGAGTTCAGTGTGCCTTGGGCCATGTGGTGCCTGGGATTGAACCAATACTCCCACATGCAAAACATGCATTCTAGTCCTTTGAGCAGTCTTTTGGCCCTCACGTTGACTTTCTAAGATATTCAACAAACATTAAGGATTGTCTTCTGGACCAGTGTATGAGAATTGTGAGTAGCAAAGATAGATAAATGAATTATTCCTACCTTTATAATTTTTATCTTTATAAAAAAACTATGGAATATGCATTAAAACCACAAATCATATAGATACATATGCAACACAAATATTTGTGACAGAGGTTAGTGTTAAATCCGTTTCAAGATTTTTCAAAACTTGAAGGAAGGAGGGGGTGGTCCTTCAGTGCAGTGAGGTAGAGTCAAGTTTTCACATCTATTGTGACATTCCTGTGAGCTGAAGCGAGTTGAGTGAACCGCCCAATGTTAACACAGGGAAGTCCCCTAAACTTCCATCCTGTTTTATAAAGTGGAAGTGAAAATTCACCCTTACCGCACTGGGTGGTCCTGCTCCCCTTCTCTCCTTAGCATGGCCCCCAACTAGATTCTGTTTAGAATGCATTTTTTCTGAAAGCTTTGGACAGTGGCAGTGTGTGCATGTAGCTTGGTCCATCTAGCATGTGTGTGGGCATGCATGTGCGCCTAAGTGCTTGCATGTGTGTTTGTATGGTTGCTATCACGGTCCAGAACATCATCTAATTTAAAATTCAGCCATTTTCTGAAGGTCTAGCTGAAGACAAGCATAGCTTTGTCGCTCCAAAATTGTTTCTCGTTCCTCCATTCAACCCTCTTCCCCTCTTTTAATCATAAAGCATCCTTAACATAACTTGGGGACACAGAATGAAATGGCTTATTAGAGACAAAAACACCTGATAAAGAAGATCAGGAGAATTTACAAATTCCACACAATGAGATTATTCTTTTACCTCTTAGTTTAGGTTAATGAGGCCTTTGAGGGTTCAGTGGTGGGTTGAACTTGTAATGTTCCCATGTAATGCAAATAGCATAAATAAGCAAACCTTACCCACTCTTGGTTTGAGTGAGCACCTGCCCATGTGACAACCTTTGACTTCTAAAGAAGATACTGAAGCTTGCATTTGCATCAAACACTTCCCAATCTTTTAGCGTTAGCTTCAAAACTATTAATAATGGTCTTGTAAGACAACCTAACCTTTGGCCATCTTTTTTATGGACTCATAGTGATAGTTTGAGATTTCTGGTTCTTTATCCTTTAAATTTTCATCACCAACTGATTTCTAGGCACTCTAATAGGTGAACTTGAGAGTTTCCCAGTTTTAGAACCATCTGGTAAGCATTTTTGCTTAGCTTATTCATGCGTGGGGAGGGCAGGCATGAGTTAAAAATGCCCCCCAAGAACACTCATTTGGGATAGTTTGTCTTAGAACAGCTATTTTCAAGTGACACCCATAGCAAACTTTAGTTAGCAAGCAAAATCTGAAATTTGTACATGATTATCTAATCTGATTCACTTGTTAGGAAATAATGAGGAAATTGAGAAAATAGCAGGCTTGATTTTATATGAGACAACTACTCATGATTGCAGTGATTTCATTTTAGGTATATACAGATTTTTATGTCTAGTAACTCCTTTCCTCTGTAGCTTCAAAGATTACCCCCTCACCAGTAAAGTTAGTACTTGACTTTTTCTCTCTCAGAGAAAATGAAGCCCATTATCTTAGCTTTCTCTAGATGAAGGCATTGTGCCAGTTTTATTTAGTTTCTTAAATTTCTAGCTTTCTTCCATAGTAAACTATGTAATAAAATTGTGGGTGCATTTGTGTATGTTCAGTAGAGATGAAAGATATCAAAATGTCACCACAAAATATAACTTAGGAATTCAGGAGTTGTCTCCCCCAAAATATGCTAAGAATGTTGATTATCTCAAGCTATAGAAACTTGGAGAATAGCAACTTCAGGGAGAGGGTTTCTCTGAAGTCTTCGCTGCCTAATGACAGAAGATCCCTCAAACAGAAGTCAGTTGTAATCAATCCCATCTTTTGACTTTAATCAGCCAGGAGAAATGAATCCTTGTCACAGGAGAAGAGAGAAATTGACACTATAACCAGTCAAACTTTGACTCAAACTATATCCAAACTCCCATTTATCTTTCGTAAGTTTACCCTAAATCATTTACACTCCTGTGAAGAATCTATACCTCTTCTACCCTTCCCCTACATAGGTGGCATTTAATTCCAAATTCTAAGCTACCTCAGGCAGTTACTTGTTTACACGGCATTTCTCCCACATCCGTGTAAGGAATATACATGTACTAATAACAAACTTATTTGTTTTTATATTCTGTCTTTTATCATAGGGGCTCCCATTCCTCGAACTCAGAAAATTATTTTTCCTCCTTCACAGGAAGCACAAACAGAGGCAGGAAAAGATAACAGAATAAAGGATAGGGGCCACGGGAGAGTCAGAGATAGAGGCAGGGAGAGAGAGAACAGAGAGAAGTAAATAGCTATTGGAGCTGGGGATGCATGGTCTTTTTAAAGAACTTAAAGAAGTTTAAGTGATTTTGGCTTTGTCTTGTGGGACAAAGAAGTAGCAGCAACATTTTTCCTGCAGTGTATAAACTTCCAGTAGCACGTTTGGTCCTATTAAGCTAGCACAGTTGGCTCTTTTAATTTTAGTAGTCTTATAATTTTAGATCAAGTTCTTGAACTAAGATAATTTGTGTATCTTCTCAAGACATGTTTTTTAAAACATGTCTTCTAATCCTTAAGAGTACTCATTTTTAAAGGTATAATTAGTGATGCTCTATTAATATGTGATAACCAACTATCCAGAAAAAAACTACTAACAAAATAAACCTGGGTGGTATTTACCAGTGACCCTTGTGTGAGCATCCACATCATGGTAAATTGCAAAGTACCAATGCAATGTGAATGCTGAGTTGTATTTGCCTCTAGTGGTGGGTAGGTCCTGCACACCACTTGGTATAGCCAAAAGAACACTAAATAGGATTATAGAGTTGGCTTAGTCTCATCCATAAAAAATGCACCCAAAATCACGTGACCTGAAATGTTAGTAACAAAAGAAAAACTATAAAACAACCGGGGATAGTAAAAGATATATACAGCTATAAGGGATTATTATCATGACTGTCTTTGTAGAACCAAAGATTGCTCAATATTCAAATGTGTGTGAGAAAGAGAGAGAGAAAAAGAGAGAGTGAGAGCTGAACTGCAATAGCTAGGGTGTTTTATTAAAGTGCTTTGTATCTCCTGCTCATAAAAGATTCAAACTATATGGAAAGAGCCAGCAGCCCATTTGGCTATACGATCAGAACAAAGAACTCAGTGCTATTTTTATATGAATTCTAGCTTGGCCTGGAACTAGCTCGCCCTGGTCATAAGGAAGCATGAATTTGTTCTGAGCAGCATTTCTGCTTTAAACATCTCCAAGGCAACCCCTAAAATGCAGTGCCACTCTCAATGCAAACCAAATCTGAGGCTTTCACATTTTTGTGTGTAATTTGAACTAATCAATATTTAATTTAATTTTGTAAATCATAGCAAAGAGAAATTCTTCTTAATTGGGACATTCTCCCTGTAGTTATCTTTTTAGAATCATTATAGCAGTACAGAAGATATCAACATGGCATTCATCTGATATGATGCCTTCTCTTGCCAGTCTCTGCCATCTTTTAAATTTACAGTAGAATATACCTTCCAGGATGGGAAAGGTCTATTTCCCAGCTTCCCTTGCATCTGGAATGAGGGGGGTGGGGGGACATTAGTAATTTCAGGTGCAAATGAAGAACTTTCTCTTTCTATGCTTAAAAAAGGTGAATTTCCAGGGCTGTTGGCACTGAGTGATTATTTTTGCTGTTCATGTTTCTCTGTTTTGTTTTTTCAGGGGCAGGAGTCAAAATATTTTGGGAAACTTTGATAATGTCACCCATTTCTGGCCAATCAAACAAAGGGAAACGTCTGGGGATTCTGGGATAAATTTCCTTCCTTTTATGAGGGTACTTGTGCTTGGAACTGGAACTGAAACAATATTCAAAAGATCATGGTAGGGAATCAAAGGATCCACAAAGATGGAAGTGGATGGAAAATAAAGAATGAGTGTGTGAGTCATTGCTGTTCTGCTGTCACTTAGCTTCTGGAATAACCATACTTGGAGCTTCCTGCCTCCAGATCTATGCTATTGTTAAATTTACTGGTGAATCCCTATTAAGTCATTTTTAGTTGAGTGTTTGATTTCTGTCCCTGAAAATATCCCAGTTGACATGAATTCGTTCTTTGATGGCCCTAATAAGAAATAGTCCTAAATTAGGCATAATCCTATATTCTCTTTTCAAGACCCCTGCTGCCAAAAGTCAAAAGTAATCTGTCACATTTGGGATAGCTCCTTGGGAACTATCCCAAATGCTGTGTACTTTGATAGTTATGAGCACAAATCCAGGAGCCAGATGTGGGCAGATGTTACCTTTGGTGAGTTACTTGCATTCTCTTATTTTCTTCTCTTGTGAACAAGGGTGATGATAATATTGTATCTGATTTATAGGGTTTTGTGTTACATGAGTCAGTCCATAAAATCCACTTAATACAGGGTCTGGCACTCAGCACTGTGGGTGGGAGCCATTTCACTGATTTCCTATTCATTGTGCTATGTGCTGTTTTTGAGGTTAGGTAGATTTTTTCATTATGTTCTTTTCTTCCATGTCTCAATGGTCATTTCTATTGCTGATGAAAATAACTCCGTGTTCTCAAAGAACACGTTTTAGAAGCCAGAGGATGTAACTTCACTTAAATAATTGAGGTGTGGGTGTACCACAAGCACTTCAATTATTTTCTCAGTACCTTGGTTTCTTTCTTTGGAAAAGAAGGCTAAGGTCTTTGTGTCTTTGTTTCAGTCCTCCCCTGAAAAGACCTGAAGAAAGTGCCAGCTGTCTATATGCAGGGGGTGTGACGCAAGAAAACTCCCATAAGGGAGTAGAAAAGAAGCACAGGAGGGTAGGAAAGGCAGAGTGGGGGACAGAGGGCAGACCTCCTTGCCCTCTGGGTTCTTCTGCTCTGGGACTAATAAAATTAACATCAGAGATATTGACAGAAAATACAGGTGGGGGTGGGGCGTCGGGGAAATGGAGATGGACAGGGAGAGAGGGAGGAGAGAACACTTAGAAAAAAGTTATCCGGAGTCCAAAATATCACCAGGAGAAAAGGAGGGCCCTGTATCTGGACTCTCCATGTTTGCCTTTTGAGAGAGAAGAGTGTACTCAGGAGACCCATAAGAGGGTCAAATAATAGAAAACTCATTACAGAAAGAAATGAAAGGGTAGAATATTCTGATATGGGCAAAGCAGGTGTATGTATGAGGGTGCCCTTTCTTGGGGACACCCAGGTCCTTGGCTACCCAGTCAAAAATCAGGACTGGACATACCAGACCATGGCACAAAATCAGAATTTGTGGAGTAGGCAGGTAGTAAAGTAGAATTTAAAGAAATATGATTGGGAGCAGAAGTTGGGGTAGAGAGAGAGAGAGACAGAAAGAGACAGAAGTAGTCCCAAAGCAAAGAAGCTTTTGCCTGAAGGAGGATATGTATGGCTTCACAGGGCAGAGGGGCAAGACGGTGCACCCAGAGCTGGGATGTGGGGGAACTCCAGGTGGGGTCCCTGGAGACGCTTAGGGGAACTTATTTTTTTAATATTTTTTATTTTATAAAGTAGTTCACAATATTTGATTGCATCTAATATTCAAACAGCAGTTCCACTACCATTACAGCTTCCAACCACCATATTTCAGATGTTTCCATCCGGAACCCTGAGGCCTGCCCCAAAGCAGGGATCTGAAATAATATATTTTGTATGGTTTCTTATGAAAAACACTGAAAAAAAGTATCCTTAGAGGAAAGAGTGTGAAGATTTCACCCCTGTATTTCACCCAGGGGCCATTAAGCCCTATTATAAGAGATCACATGAGCTTTTTGTGCTTTATATCACTGTATCATTGTCACTGTCATCCCCTTGCTCATTGATTTGCTCAAGCGGGCGCCAGTAACATCTCCACGTGAGACTTGTTGTTACTGTTTTTGGCATATCGGATACACCACAGGTAGCTTGTCAGGCTCTGCCATGAGGGCGAGATACTCTCGGTAGCTTGCCGGGCTATCCAAGAGAGGTGGAGGAATGGAACCCCGGTTGGCCGTGTGCAAGGTAAATACCCTATCCGCTGTGCTATCGTTCCAGCCGTTATATATATATATATATACATGTATATGTATATACATGTATATATACACCATCCTTATATTTCTAAAGATAAGCTTAGCTTGATGACTTGATTTATTATTTATACATTTTTTTCAAAATTGCTTTTGTTAATTTTACTTAGAATATTTGCTGTGATTCACCTGAGGCTATCTTATTTTTACCTGATTTTGATATCAAAATTAATGAGTTTACTTTATTTTAATAAAATTAGAGACAGTCCTAATAGTAGAACAGCCCTGTAAATCATGCATGGCTGGTAAGATTCTTTTGTTGACTATATTTTTTCCAAAATTCGAGTAGAAATTTTAGCATGCCACAGAGTCAAGGCAATTAGTGAGCTTTATGTGTGGACTGAGAAATTACCCAAAATAAATGTAGTCCAGAGAAACCATAAGTAAGATTAAAAGGCATTAAATTAAGATAAGAAATGATGTAATTAGATTATAGAATAATAGAAAGACATAATTTAAGGAAAAGAATTTTTCCTGAACATTTATCAGAACTAATGAAGAAAATCACATGGCAGAGCCTGGCAAGCTCCCCATGGCATAGTCGACATGCCAAAAACAGTAACAATGATGGGTCTCATTCTCCTGACCCTGAAAGAGCCCCCAATGCAACATCGTTGGGAAGGACAAATAAAGAGAGGCTGCTAAAATCTCAGGGTTAGGACGAATGGAGACGTTACTGGCGCCTGCTCGAGCAAATCGATGAACAATGGGATGACAGCGATACAGTGATATATGTACATATATTAAAAAAATATTTCCCTTGAAGATTGGTAGCCTCATACTTTGAACTCCATCAAATGCGATGCAGTACTCTTGGAGTATGGGTAGGGTTTGTGGTATGAAGTATTGTGTGTCTGCAAACACGGCCGCGTGGTCCAGGAATAGGTTCACTCATGGGTGAGGATTGCCCTGAGTGTGTGGAGAGTGCCCGTGAACATGGAGGCAATTGAGTTCTGGAGGTTTTCAGCTGCCAAAGTTGGGTCCCTTGGGGTGGAGGGGTCTCACCTGCCTCCCTCCAGGGCTCCCCAAGTGAAACACCCTGGTGCAGGGTCTGGTGGCATGGTTATAGTGAGTGTCATGTTTTGCGAGGGAAGGACACGCGATCTGGATGGTGGCTGGATGTGACAGCTGAGTTGCCGGGGAAAGGAGAATATGGGTAAAGGATCTCCATTCCTGGTCCCATTGAACCCAGAGTTCTCAGTCACAAAGTCCTTCATACCTGGGTTTTCTGGGGGTTCACTTGTGGGTGAGGTTTGGTACAAGCGTGTGGAGAGGGGCTGTGAGCCGGGTGGCGGTTGAGTTGTGGAGGTTTTCGGCTCCCAGGACTGGGGCCCTTGGGGCGGGGCAGGGTCTTACCCACCTGGAGGGACTGAGTTTGTAGGACTTCTTTTTCTCCAGAAGGCCTCAGCGTTGCTAGGGAGTTGTGAAGGGAAGTGGGCTTTGCTATTTGTGGGTTTCTTTGTTCCCTTTAGTTTTATCAGGCTCATTCCTGGCCAACAGTAACCTCCCGTCAGGCCCTCCAGCTGGCTGCAAGGGACTCCTTTTTTCAGAATAGATTCCTCTCTCCAAACATTTCTTTGTTGTTTTATGACTTCTTGTCTGTGAAATTTGCTGCCCAGAGTCCACCCTTTCCTGGATGCCTGCCTCAATTCCAGGCGCTTAGGCTAAGTGGGAGATGGGAAAGGGAAGTTCCGTAGCAGCCTTTATCCCCAGTTTTGAGAGTTCCCATCATTACCCAGCTGCTGAATTGCTTCCCAGATGGGGCAAGTCCCAGAGTCAGGTAGCTTTACTCGCCTCGCTGCTCCTGGGCCCTCTCAAGGCCCTGGACTCCACAGGAGATTTTGGCAGGGGAGACACTCTTGAACTTTGAGTTGTACCCCAGGCCACTCTGTTTGGAGCTCTAGCTATATCCTCTGGGTCCTCCCCATACCTCCGCATGGATGACACAACCTGCCTGCTCAGGGTGATACTCCAGAGGGAGTCATCACTCCCAGGTTAAAGTCACCTAAACTTGCCCCCCTATGAAGGATATGGGGCAGGGGAGGTCGGTTGTGGGAGGTACCAGGAAAGGCAAAGCAAGCAACATTATGAATGTGGTACAGACCAGACTGAACCTCTGGCCTTCTCCACTGATGGGTGTTAGAGAGATTTAGTCTCCCGTGAGAAGCCTCTTACGAAGGGAGACTTCCCCCTTTCTATGCAGGAATGTCTGGAACAAACGGACACCCTCTGGAGTTTTTAGTTCCCTCCTTAGGAAGGGTCTGAAAAAGAGACAGAATGGGGTGGGGTATACAAAATCTTGTTCCCTGACAGCTGGAAAGAAATAAGGGTGCAGGGACAGAACTAACCAGTTTCCCACTGTGAGCCATAGGCCGTTCACCCAACCCGGAACCCAGTGTGTGCAGGGGTCTGCCCACATGGGGTGGACTTGCTGGACTCTTTAAACTCTCTCCTGGCACTGGGAGCAGGATCCTGGGGTGGGTTTTCTTGCTGAGGGGATCCCTGCAGTGGGCATCTCAGCAGGCTCAGCCCCCCGAGCAAATTGGCACTAATAGAGAAATAGGAAAAGCTGGTAGCACAGCGCAGTATGGGAAGTCGGGGGGGGGGGTGTCTTCTAGGCTGAAGTACTTAATTCAGCTCAGTAAATATGTCTCTTTGCGGGGGTGGAATGGTAAATGAAGCTGTTCTGCCCAGGAAGGATGCAGCCTGCAGCAGGATGAAGATCCTCGGTCAGAGAGCACCAGTGGGCAGCAGTCACTGGGCCCTTTATTCCCAGAGTTCATCTTATCACTAGCTGGCAGATGCTGAGAGTAGCTTCCTTGGGCATACAAAGCAGGCAGCCTCTCATTGGAGTATGGCTATGTGGGGGCACAGGGCAAGATCCCCACCCCTTCTGGGTTCTCGGGCTGGTCAAGTCATCAAAACAGCCTTAAATGGGTTAGCAAAGGAAGAATCCATTTACCAGCAGGCCAGGAAAAGGACAATGATGCTGCAGGCCCCAAGCACCTCAAAGAAGAGAAGCGGGAGAAATCCTTAGCTAACGGGTGGGAGTGGAGTGATGACTGAAGCACCAAGGAGAGAGGAAGGAGAGATTGAATATGACATGCATCCATGGCCTCTATTTTTAGAGTGGAGATGAGCCTCTCAGGGAACTTACTTACGGGCCCAGCTCCTTGCGGGTGCTTCCTCCCACCCTGCTACCTTCTTCTAGGTAAAGGGGAAGAGTTGGAGAATGACACCACTCCCTGGGCTAGGGAAGGGCAAAAGGACCAACATAAGGCCAAGAGCTTCTCAGACTCCAAGGTATTCATCATTCTTAGCTTAAAATAAATCGGTATTCCGGGCCCAAGACTGGTTTGGAGATCCTCAGGGTGTTCTGGTTGGGGTACTTTCAACTAGCAGACAAGGTGATAGAGGAGCCAATATATAGAAACCATCTTTCGCGCATTTATGTAAAGGCACATGTCAGCCTTACAGAAGAAGGAAGGAGGAATAAGAATTCTTTCTCTGAGCCTTTAGCCATTGGGAGGATGCACAACAAAGCCATAGAGGAAGTGAGACAGTGGGATGGAGACTGGGCATAGCAACTCATGGATGTAAGTTTTGTGGATTGGGCCAGAGTGGTAGTACAGAGGTAGGATGTTTGCCTTGCATGCAGCCGACCCAGGTTCAATCCCCAGCATCCCATATGGTCTCCCAAGCAGCACCAGGAGTAATTCTTAAATGAAGAGCTAGGAGTAACCCCTGAACATTGCCAGTTGTGCCCTAAAAACAAAGTTAAAAAAGAATTGTCAATATAGAATTTTCTTCTATCATTGTGATTTTGAACCCTGTGAATGGTATTACTTTAAAAAAATAAGTAAAATTCAAGCAAAGAAGTGTGTCCAAAGTTCATAAATACTCTGTTTGAGGAATGGAAGGATTATGACTCTAGGCAAATTCTGCCCTTCACATATTGATTATTGATTGTCCACCCTGTCCCAAAACTTTGGTTCTGGTATATAGGAGGCATGAATCATGAATTGCTGCTATTTTAAAATCTGTGTTTTCTATCCCCTACAGAGTTTAACAAAACTCTATACTTAGCAGGCCTCCAGTTATTCAGTGATCAAATGAATGATTTAATTAAAGAATAATTTCAAGAATCTGTATGCTGCAGGGTAGAGAGATAGTAGGGGTGGGGTGGGGGAAGGTGCTTATCTTGAATGCAGCCAACTTTGCTTCTATCCCCAGCACCACATATGGTCCCAATCCCTTCTTCCCTGCCAAAAAAGAATCTTCCAGTTCAATGGTGCTTTCCTACTTATAAGATTTAAAGTAAATTTCATTATTAAAAATTACCTTTCTTCCCAAGTATTATACAATGACTACATTTTCAACATTTACTATGAATGGGACTGAGTCTCTACCAAGCACCTGATTAAAACTCAATATTTTATTTTACATCAGACTTTCATTTTCTTCGTGGCCCATATAGGCAGGTTGAGGCAGTTAGTGAAGTGAAATCTATGGACGTTATTCTGTCCTTAGGAATGGTGTATACCTGAATGCAAGCCTGCAATCTCCTTGAATACAAATATCCACTACAGGGAGAATGCATTTACAATCCATCAATGACCCAACAAAAGATTTGTAGCCAGAATGTATAATTTCTCCAACTTAACATAAGAGGACAAAAGAAAACCCGTAAGTGCACGAAGGACCATGGCTGTAGCTCAAATGGTAGAGCACATGGCTGGCATGGCAAGGCTCTGTATTTAGCTTTGGTTCCACAAGGCCCCATGAGTACTGCAGGGGGTGGCCCTGGTGACCTCTAAGTACAGTTGGGCCTAAGCACTGTGCTGCTGAGACAAATATCACTCAGAGTGGCTCCACACCACTTCCATCCCCCACTCTACTCTAGGACCACTACAAAATAAATAAAAGGACAAATGCATCCTCAGGGGGACTCATGACCATCAGGCTTCATATAGCAGTGCTGATGGACTCTGTGATGCCTGGCATGAAGTCCAGAATCTTGACAGCTAAGCTCTCTCTGGCCCTGGACAAACACCTTACAAAAGCTGCTTGGTGAACCTGTGAAAGGTGTCCCACATACAATCACCATAATGACTCGTATATAGAGATCATGGTGTCATAATTTAATATTAGTCTATAATATTAAGAGAGTCTCTTGCCCACGAGCCTGGCTGTCTTCCCCGGGGTTCCTCAGAGGGGATGGGCTCCAGCTTCCCTCCCCACCCCGAGCAGAGCTCCCGGCAGCCGAAGACCTCCGGAAACTAGCCACAGCAATGCTCAAGCCCCTCTCCACACATTTGGACAAGCCTCACACATGAAGGTACCGGCAGAGGAACCCAGGTGTGTGTAATCCCATCAACGGCCAACATCCAGAGACTTAAAAGCAAGCTCCCAGAAGATATCTTATAACCTACTTATCCCTCTGGGAGAAACTGGCAAGCTACTGAGAATTTCTTGCCCACATGGGAGAGCCTCACAAGCTTTCCATGGCGTATTCATAAGCCAAAGCCAGTAACAAGCTGGGTCTCATTCCCTTGACTCTGAAAGAGCCTCCAATGTGGCATCATTGGGAAGGCTGAGTAGAGAGAGACTTCTAAAATCTCAGGGATAGGATGAACGGAGAGGTTGCTGAGGCCGTTCGAGAAATTCGACAATCAACGGGATGATGATGATGATGATATAATATTATAATTATATATAACACTAGTAATATTTACCACATAATGACATATTGCATATTAACTATTAGAAAAATATAAATTAAAGTCACACAGAGACACCACTAGACATAGAATGGGGGCAGATCACTAGGTTTGGCAATATGTGAGCTTCGTGATATTGTGGAGCAATTGAAACTCAGACCTTGCAGGTGAAAATGTAAAAATGAAAAGCAGCTGAAGAGTTTCTAATATGAGATGCTCCTGACGCAGCTATTTCAGTCCATTACTACCCTAAAACTTAATGTCCATGGAAAATTCAGGAAACAGGACAAAGGCCTAAGCTTGTGTCCCTCCCTTGCTGTGTGTGGGCCCATTTTCTATCATCAGTTCTCTTTCCTATTTTTGCTGTCTATTTCCCAGTGGGTTTATGAATTTGCATGAAACAGCAAATGTGGTTTCCATGAGATGCTGCAGCTGCCGGGCATACCTTTTAGAAACACACTGGAGTTTATTTTACTGATGCACAGGCCGGCACACAGTAAACTTTGAATTAATGAATTCACTTAATTCCAAACCTGTCATCAGATGATCCAATAATACATTTTATGCTCTGCTAATAATTACTTGTGGCGCCTCTTTTAGCTAGTCTATATGAGCAGAGTGTCAAAAAGGAAGCAGCAAGCTCCATGATGGTCCAGTAGTTGAGTGCCTGCCTTGTAGGCATAAGGCCATACATTTCATCCCTAGCTTGCTCTGCGTGTTGCCAAGTGGGATCCCTGGCAATGCCACAGTGATCCCCAGTGCCCATACAAAGTGAACTCTTTGACACACCATGGCCAAGTGCATGCAGACATCACATGAAGTGTATGACCCTCACACATTGCAATTGACAATACCAATAAAGAGAAGTAAAGGGGGGAGTGAACAACAGAAATTCAGAACAATAGAAGTTCAGATCCCCATGGGTGAGAGATAGAAATCAGAACTCGAAAGCGATTGTCTGATTGAACCCAGAGGAGATTTAATGCAAGGAGACAAAGGCATTACACACTCTTCTCTGTGTGGAACATGTATGTAATATGGAGCAGAATAAGTGGTTCTTATGGGCAACTATCCTTAGCAACCCACCAAAAATCCCCTCAACATTAACCTCTGAAATGGGCAGAATCGTGGTGTGTGAATATCATGTATCAGTGCAGAGGAGTATGCACTATTACTCTCCGGGATATTCTATTTGCTGGCATGAAGACAGAGTGGAAAAGATGGCAGAAGGCAAAGAAAAAATTGGAAGAAAGAATTGTGGAACAGACTCTTTCCCTGGAGGTCTCAGGGCTCATCTCATAATTATTTTGTTCCATCCTCCCCAGTGAATACTGAATTTCTGAAATAATGCTGGGGTTCAGTTGGTATAGTCCAGTCCAGTGAGAATTGAGAATAATCATTTATTTCACAAACACACTACACTGGACCAAGAACAAGAAAACATTTTGGAAATAAAATTCTGCCCCACATCCCAGGAATAGATGAATATTCCAAAATCACATTTCCTTTTCTGATTTCAAGGGGACTTTCACAATTACCTAACCTTGGAGCGTTTCAAGTCTGTTTACAATGTCTTGGACGGCTATATTTTAAATATTCTTGTTTGTTTTTGTGCCATATGTGGTGGTGCTCAGGGATTAGTCCCGGCTCTGTGTGCAGGGCTCACTCCTGGTAGGGCTCAGGGGACCGGAGGGAGTGCTGGGGATCAAACCCACGTTAGGTATGTGCAAGACAAGTGCTTCATCTGCTGTACCATCTCTGATCTGAGTCACAATTTTTATATTTATTTTTTTATTAAAACACTATGATTTACAAACTTAGTTATAACAGTTTTTCAGGCATACAATCAGATCAAGAGAATTAAGAAAATTTAAGGGGTAAAATCTTTAAATAGAAAATATTTTTTAAAAAATTTAAATTTTTTATTTAAAACATTTAAATAAAAAAATAACATGTTTTATCCTAAGAAAGGAAGTATTGACTTTATATTAGAAAATATTATATTATGGATAATACTTAAGTGGACTGAAGTGATAGCACAGCGGGTATAGGGTGTTTGCTTTGCATGCGGTTGACCCAGGTTTGATTCCTCCATCCCTCTCAGAGAGCCTGGCAAGCGACCGAGAGTATCCTGCCCGCACAGCAGAGCCTGGCAAGCTCCCCGTGGCATCTTCGATATGCCAAAAACAGTAACAACAAGTCTCACAATGGAGACATTACTGGTGCCTGCTTGAGCAAAAGCTTGTGCTACAGTGCTACAATATTTAAGTGTCTACACTAATATGTAATAGATTGCAATAAAAAATCCTTGTGGATGAAAAAAACAGATAAGGCCTAGAACATTCAATATAAACGAAACCATAATTCATTATTGAAAATGTATAAAATACCTTAGCAAGTTAAGAGTAAACACACTTTTTCTGAATCTAGTGGAGGGCACCCATAAGCACCAAGAGTGAGTGCCATCCTCAGTGCTACATGTTGGGAAGTTTGTTATGTTCTTTAAAGAGTATCCTTTAATGCTCCTTGTAAAACTTTTCTTAAGGTTATGAACTCACTAGGTTGTTGCCTGTCCCTGAAGCTCTGTATCATTTTTTCAAATATGAATGATAATCTAGTTGGATAAAGTATTCTTGATAATGTCTTTATTTCGTTGACATTTTGTACTGTATCTCTCTATTCTCTTCTGGCTTGAAGAATTTAATCTGATAGGTTTACTGTGAGTCTTACGGGATTTTCTTTGTATGTAGCACCCTTTTTGTTTTTGCTTTTTCCAATATTTTTTCTCAATCTTTGTTTTTTTGTCATTTTGAGTACACATTGGGACCCATGGCCTACAATGGCACAATTAGGATGAGAGACTGTCTGAGTTCATCATGTTGACCAAGATCATCCATGGTAACTCACAGTTCCAGAAGGCCGAATTTAAACGCTGGACATGGGAGTCTCCCGGTGGACAGTTCCACAATGAAATTGACCACATCATATTCAATCGAAGGTTTTGCCTGACTAATGTCGCTGTTGTCCCCAAATTCCAAATGGGATCAGACCACCGTCTCCTTTGTGCAAAATTCTACTTTACAAAGTGGGGAGAAAGGTTTGCAAAGTTTAATTTTAAGAAAGCAACTCCCAGAATGACCACCAACTGGGAGCTCTTTGGCACTATTGAGGCAACGTGGGAAGATGCTGTCCTTGACAACATCGACAAGGAATACAATTGACTGGTTCAGCACCTCCATGACTGCTCGAAGAATGCCAAGAGTGAGAAAGCCACAAACAGACGCCTGTCTTTGGAAACTCTCAAGCTCATTCATCAACGTGGTTTGACTCAAGTCTCAGGCAACCACAAGCTAACGTCCGAGCTCACAAATCTGTGCAGAGAAGTAGTAAAAGAAGACCTCAAAGAGAGAAGAGCAGCAGTGTTGGCCAATGCAGGAGAAGCTGGGAAAAGTATTTGAAATGCTTGCCTGTCCTTCGCAAACTACAAAACCAAGATGACTACCGTCCGACATCCTGATGGATCTATCACATCTTCCAGAAAGGCAACGGAGAGGATTATTCACAACTTCTATTCAGATCTCTTTGACAGCCATGTCTACCTGCCCACATACCAAATTTCACAGAATGGATATATCGTTTCCAAAGTCCTCCCTTCAGTAATCAACATGCCATTTCATCAGTAAAGACTCGTACAGCACCCGGTCCAGACAAGACAAGGTCAGAACCGAACACCTGAAGAATCTGCCACCAGTACTCATCAATACACTGGGTCGGCTCTTCACATGCTACCAGTCTGAATGCAAGTTTCCATCCCAGTGGAAAACCAGCAGGACCATTCTGTTGTACAAGAAGGGAGACATCCACGACATCGGCATCTATCAACCAATCTGTCTGATGTCTGTCCTCTACAAGTTGTTCACTTGTGTCATCCTGAATAGAATAGGCAGAACACTAGATGAAGGACAACCATGCGAGCAAGCTGGGTTCCAAAAAGAATTCAGCACAATCGACCATATCCACACAGGGACCAAACTCATTGAAGTTTCGTGAGAGTTCAAGATGCCACTCTGTCTAATGTTCATTGACTTAAAGAGGCCTTCGATTCTGTTGAGACTGTAGCAGTCATCGAAGCCCTGGCCAAACAGGGCATTCAAACTCAGTACATTAAGATCTTCCGCTAGCTGGATTACGGATTCACCACCAGGATCTCACCATTCTACAAGGAAGTGATGGTTGACGTAAAGAGAGTGGTTTGGCAGGGCAATACCATTTCACCGAAACTCTTCAGTGCCACCCTCGAGAACATCATTCAACTACTGGAATGGGAAAGAATGGGAGTGAAGATAGACGGTCGGCAATTACACCACCTCCGCTTTGCTGATGATATTGTTCTCATAATGCCAAACATTAGTCAAGCGGCACGAATGCTGGCCAACTTCGACCGAGAGTGTGGAAAGGTCGGACTGCAGCTGAACCTCAACAAGACGATGCTCATGAAAAACGAACTAGTCCCTGATGCTCCATTTGCTCTCAATGGAACGAACATATCTGAATGCAGCAGCTATGTGTACCTGGGTCGAGAACTCAACATGAGGAACGACTTGGCGCCAGAACTGTGCAGGAGGAGGAGAGCACAGTGGAATGCCTTCAAGAGCATCAAAGAAGTGGTTAAGAAGATGAAAGACCTCTGACTCCAGGCACATCTTTTCAATTCCACCATTCTTCCTGCAGTAACGTACTCCTCAGAGACCTGGGCCCTACACAAACAGGATGAGAACACTATTCGGGTATCCCAAAGAGGAATCGAAAGAGCTATACTAGGAGTATCATGTCTCACTGTAGTGAGAGAAGGAATCCGGAGTTCCGACCTCCGTCGACGATCAAGAATCAGGAACACTGTCTCGTTTGCCAAGACATCAAAAATCAGATGGGCTGGACATGTAATGCGATTCAGAGACAACCACTGGACTAGAGCAATTACTGACTGGATTCCAGGGAACGTCAAAAGACTGTGTGGCTGCCCACCAATGAGATGGTCAGACTTCTTCATCAAAAGCCTGAATGAATGATTTGAGGCTCTTCCTGTCCTTGGAGCGAGCAGATATCATTGGGCTACACTAGCACGCGATAGGGATAAATGGAGATGTTACTGGCGCCCGCTCAAGCAAATTGAAGATCAACGGGAAGACAAGTGATACAAGTGAGTACAATGTACCTCACAGTTTTCCTAGTTGAGTCTATTTTCACCGGGACCTTTTGGTCCTTTTAGATCATGATGCCTGTATTCTTCAGTTCTGGTAATTTTTTTTTCTTTTTTGGGTGACACCCATCAAATGCACAGGGGTTACTCCTGGCTCTGCACTCAGAAATTACTCCTGGTGGTGCTCAGGGGACCAGATGGAATGCTGGCAGCCACGTGCAAGACAAACGCCTTACCCACTGTACTATCACTCCAGCCCCAGCTCTGGTAAATTCTTTTTTATTTTTTGCTTTTTGGGTCATACTCAGCGATGCTCAGGGGTTACTCTTGCCTCTACCCTCAGGAATTACTCCTGGCGGTGCTGCGGGGACCATATGGGATGCCGGGGATTGAACTTGGGTTGGCTGCGTGCAAGGCAAACACCCTACCTGCTGTACTATCGTTCTGGCACTGGTAAATTCTTATTGGTAGTTTCTTTAACCATTGTTCATCAGATTTGCCTTCCTGTTCTTCAGGGACTTCAGTGATTCTTAAATTGTTTCTCTTGAACTCATCACATCAGATTTGCCTTCCTGTTCTTCAGGGACTTCAGTGATTCTTAAATTGTTTCTCTTGAACTCATCACATAGTTCTCTGATAGGCAGTTTATTTTCCATTTTGTTTTATAGAAGTTTCTTCCATATCATCTTGGAACTCTTTGATCTTTTGCTCAGCTGCTATTAATTGCTGTTCAGACTTTCTGTTGAGATTTTTATATCACCTACCATATGCTTCAGTCATTTCTAATGCTACCATCAGGATTTTATCATTTCAGCTCTTATACTTTCTTGTGCTTTGCTGACTACCTGTGCCATTGTTTCTTGGCTTCATTTTGGAAGTAAAATTCTGCCCCACAACCCAGGAATAGATGAATATTCTAAAATCACATTTCTTGAACAGCCTCACAGTGGTGTTACCGAAGTCCATTGTCTGAGGATTTTCTGAGCTGGTTGGTGCTGGCTGAGCCTTCTGTGGTATTATTTTCACTTACTGAGCTTGCTGGGCTTTTACATGACTTCCCCTTCAGGTTTGCTCTGCTCCTACTCTGTTGTAAGTAGTGTGAAATTTGGAGGAGGTTTCAACTTGTTGAGATCCAAGAGCTGTGGAGCTGGGCTCATTTATGTGACATAGGAGGTCAGTTGTTTAAACTGCTGGGAAATCAGCCCCCTCCCATGTCCTTTTCTGAAAAGGCCTCGGAGTTTTCAGCCTGGAGATCGATCTACCTGGAAGGTATGACAGCTTGTTGAGCTTCCCCCAGAGTCACATTTTAACAATTTTTTTAAAGACCAAAGAGTTTCCATCAAGATCAATTTTTCTCTTTCCACAATCAATAGTATTAAATTGCAACATCACACCTGATTATTAATTTCACCTTCATGTGATAGAAAATTAAACAATGACTTTTGACTATTTTATTCTTCTGCTGTCTAACTTCCACATTTAACAGTAGATATGGGAGAGGGGAACCCCGTTCCACTTTCTTTAAGAAATATCATGTGATCTTGCTACAACACAGGCCGAAGTTTGAAATATGTATCACTAGTACAGACATTTCCTCTGTGTAACTGTCCAAGTGATTGTTCAAATTATCAAATTAGAATCATTTCAGTGTTCTTCATTCACTGTTCTCTAATTTGTAAGGCAGAGTCACTCTGTTATTGTGACTCCTGAAAGTTTTAGTAAACCATATTACTTCATGCGATTTTAGAAATCAACTTCCTGTTCCGGGATATGTGACAGAGCTTGTTTCTGAGGGTTCTCAGTGATTCTGAGCAGAGCCGTGGGGCCACTGAGAAGGATCTGGGGAAGCATTGCTGGCTCTCCTGAGTCCACCTTTCTGAGGACCATCAACGCCTATGTGACTCTGAGGTATCCGCTGAACCTTTGAGTATTGTTGCAATTTCACACCTCGGTGTGGGATAAAGAGATAGCACTCATCAATCAGACACATAATTTTCATGAAGTTACCGAATAACCGAATAATGGTCTTACGAAATGTGCTGCGTTGCTTAGCAATGCCACTACATTCTGAGAATTGTGTTGGTAGGTGACTCAGTTGCTGTGTGAGTGTCAGAGGGTGTAGTGATAGAAAGCTAGCTGGTGTGGCTGGCCACAGCCCTCAGAGAGATGGAAGAACGTAGTAGGATCACTGTTATATATGCAGTGTGTTATGGTCTAAGAGAGCCCAGCAAGCTACCGAGAGTATCGAGCCTGTGTGGCAGAGCCTGGCAAGCTACCCGTGTTTATTGGACATGCCAAAAGCAGTAACAATAAGTCTCTCAATGAGAAACGTTACTGGTGCCTGCTCGAACAAATCGATGAGCAACGGGATGACAGTGATACAGTGATGGTCTAAGATGTCTAGTCAACACATGGCTAGACTTGAAATTGGGAGTAAATTTTCTCACCACACAAGTTGTCACCACAAACACACACATACACACACAGGTGATTAGTTGAGGTGATAGATATAATTATTACTTTGATTATGGTTATGGAGGAGGAAAACTTTTCCCTTTCCCCTTCTATGTTCTTGATTGAGACATCCCTTGCGACAAAGACAGATGAACAGGAGCAAAAGAATTTTAATTTCATGCTTATGAAAAAAAGTTAATGTAAAGCCACAACTTTTTTTTAATGTAAAGTCACGAAGATAGAAGTCTTAAAGAGCCAGGCCATTGAAGCTTCTGTGCCAAGCAGAGCTAAGGAGAAGGGCGCTGGGGTGTGGATATTTAAAGCGGAGGAAGATCCTGTCTGTGCAGATGGGAAGACCGCTCCCTCAGCCCTGCCCTTTCTTTCCACTTCTGAAAAGCCTTGCTCACAATGACCATGCTGTCTGCTACAGCCCCGTGCTGCTGGCCCTTTGTTGCAGGATTACAGTCCTGTCTTTGAAGGCAACAGGAAATGGGTCTGTTGAAGAGGATCCCGAGCATGATTTCAGAAGAATGCCCTGTGGAGAAGAGCCTGGCAAGCTACCGAGAGTATCCCGCCTGCACGCTGGCAAGCTGCCCATGGCGTATTCGATATGCCCAAAACAATAACAACAAGTCTCAGAATGGAGACGTTACTGGTGCCCGCTCAAGCAAATCAATGAACAACGGGGATGACAGTGCTACAGTACTACTGTGCCTTGCGGAGGCTGACTTTGAAGTCGGGACAACGAGGAAGGTGCTAGATAAATGGACTCCTGCTGGGCAGCCACCCCTGCAGGTGGAGTGGAGCCCTGGGCAGCCCCCACACAGTGGGACCGGCGTCATGTGAGAGCCTGTCTCAGTGGGGCTAATCCCGCATCCCTGATACCTCCTCCTAAGTTCTTGTTACGGTCCCATCCAGCCTATGGTCAGACAGCAGCTCTGCAGGGGTGCAAGGGGCTGCTGCAGTCAGGAACCCCTTCTTCTAGGAGTGACTCCTGGTTTCTCTACCAGTCTCTTACGTCAGGCTGTCTTTTCCTTTCCTTTTATTATATGAAGGCAGCATGTTTGTGGGCAGTCAGTGAAGAACCTGTGCAAGCTCACAGATGTTCCTCTGCCTTTAGAAGGAGAGAGGTAGATTAGGAGACATCAAGCTAGCACCCAAGCACGTGGCTTTGTGTTCTGGGCCAGAGAGGACTGCACTGGTTCCTGGATTCGGTGCTCAGGTGCAGATGATCAAATGCTCAGGTGCTCTGGTCAAATGCTGTGGGATCGGGACACAGAACCTGAGGCATGTTGATATGGGTCATGGGCTTAGCGATACAAGGGCCTTGGGAAGACAAACAACCTCACCTAAAGAACTAAAGAACCATCACTGCAAAAAAGGACTATCTGCTCATGGGCCCATGAGGAATCTTCCAGACCCTGCGTCTTACCCTTAGCAGCATGGACCTAGCTGGAACCAGGACAAACCCTGGCTCCAGAGCTGTCCCATCTAGGGCGCAGACTGCCCTGGGAAGTCCCTTCCTGTGATAAGAAGCAAGAAATGGGGTCAACATACTCTCCCATGGGTTTCTAGTTCCTCCCTGGTTGCAATTAAGGGAAAGGTGCCAACTGGGTCAAGCACTTCCTGGTTCAGGCAGGCCCTCAGGCAGGGTGGAGGTATTGGCTCAGAGAAGGAAGTGACGGCCCAGAAAAGGGTCCCAGAGCCTATGAGCCCAACTGACACTCACCATGTTTAGCAACACGGCAGCAGTACCCCTCCACAGAGCAGAGTGGCCAGCAGAAGCAGCAAGGGTCCCTGATAGAACAACTGGAGTGGCCCATGCAAGACTCTGTGCTCTACAAAGCAACCACTTGTCCCTGGGGAGCAGCTTCAAGGGAAAAGCAACCCTTCCTCTCTGCTTGGCTCCCCTGCTCTGTGTTTCTACCTTCTGCCTCATTGCATTCCTCTTGTACCATCACCTGGTCCAGGTAGGCACAGACTGTGGGCCTCCCAGACAGCTGGGAGGGAAACCAAAGGCAGCTCTGGGACGTGACTTCTTGCGTGCTAAAGCAGAGTCTTCGACCACAGGTCCATGGACCGGGACCAGGCTGCAGGTGGAGAAAGGTAGAAGACCATCTTGGTTCTTCCTGCTGCTTTGTGGAGTAGTTGGCAGGACAGGCAGGTGGCATGTGTAATTAGGTAAAGGAACGCTGTTGGGCAAGATGATATGCCCAACAGGAATTTCACCTCATGTTCTTTTGATTTTGTGTATGTGCCCTGCTGGAAATGGAACCCAGGACCTTGTGCATTTGAAACATGCATTCTACTTCAAAGCCCCATGCCCTTCTCCCCCACGTTTTTAAACTGAATCACCATGAGATAGAGCATTACAAAGCTCTTCATAGTTGCGTTTCAGTCATCCAGTGTTCCAACACCCATTGCTCTGCCAGTGTAATTTCCCATCACCGGTGTCCCCAGTTTCCCTCCTACCCCTTCAAGCCACCGTCTACCCCACCTGCCTCAATGGCAAGCACTCTATTCTCTCTCTTATTTTAGGCATTATGGTTTGTAGTACAGATGCTGAAAGGTTATCATGTATATTCCCTTATCTACTTTCAACACTCAGTTCTAGTCCAAAGTGATCATTTCCAACTAGTCTTGTCATAATAGTCCCTCTTCTATCTTAATTACCCTCCATCCACCACACCCATTGATCAGTATTCCTGGCCCATTTTTCCCTGGCCTTGGATATAGTTTTATACTGTTATTTTCTGTATTTATCCCACAAATAAATGCTGTCATTCTAAATCTGTCCTCCTTCTTCTGACTCATTTCACTCACATGATACTTTCCAAGTCCATCAATTTATAGGCAAATTTCATGATCTCATTTTTCCTAACAGCTGTGTAGTATTCCATTGTCTAGATATAATAGTTTCTTTATCCATTCGTCCCTCTCAGCCACTCAGGTTGTTTCCAGATTCTGGCTATAGTGAATAGTACTGCAATGAACATAGAAGTGCAGATGGTATTTCTGCTGTGTGTTTTTGGACCCCAGGGTATATTCCCAGAAGTGGTATTGCTGGATAAAATGGTGGCTCAATTTCTAGATTTTTGAGAAATGTCCATACTGTTTCCCAAAATGACTGGACCAGTTGGCATTCCCACCGGCAATGAATGAGAGCCCCCCCCCCCTTTTTAACAAGCTTTTTCTCCCCTTGGATATTTTCTTGGCTTTCTAGGGATAATTAATGAAGCAAAACCCAAATATCATAATTAAACTGTAGCATTGTAGCATTGTTGTCCTGTTGTTCATTGATTTGCTCGAGCGGGCACCAGTAATGTCTCCATTGTGAGACTTGTTGCTACTGTTTTTGGCATATCAAATACGGGTAGCTTGCCAGGCTCTGCTGTGTGGGCGGGATACTCTCAGTAGCTTGCCGGGCTCTCTGAGAGGGATGGAGGAATTGAACCTGGGTCAGCCGTGTGCAAGGCAAACGCCCTACCCGCTATGCTATTGCTCCAGTCCGTCCTAATTAAACAAGGGCAAAAATTCAAATAACATGAAAACACCAAAATCACACAAATTTCTGTACTAGAACCATCCTGGGTTGTGTGTGTGTGCACGTGTGTGTGTGTATACAGAGTCTAGTACAGTTTGGTGCAGTTGGAAAAAACCAGCTATCTGTCTGGATGCTGGGGGTGGAGGTGGGGTGAGTGAAGATACTGCTGAGCAACTAAAGTGATTATTGAAGTAACTCAGGCAACTGCATGTAGTTGAGGGGACACCTTTTGTATTTGTGAAGTACTGTGTTTATTAATTTTCCTACACACAGAATTCCTCATGCGACTCAGTTCACAGGGAGCAGAAGGTGTGGTAGGGGCACTGCATAATTCTGGCTAATAGGATGGAAAGATAACTCAATGGATTGAGCACATATGAACAGTCTGGGT
Organism: Sorex araneus; assembly: GCF_027595985.1. Classification (NCBI taxonomy): domain Eukaryota; kingdom Metazoa; phylum Chordata; class Mammalia; order Eulipotyphla; family Soricidae; genus Sorex; species Sorex araneus. The sequence goes on along the minus strand of NC_073313.1, from coordinate 13,293,530 downwards.
TCGATCCCCAGCACCACATGGTCCCCCGAACATTGCTGGAGTGAGCCCTGAGCACAGAGCCAGGAGTGGAGTGGCCCCTGAGTACCATTGCCCCTAAAGAAGAGAAAATGAGAGATAGAGAGAGATAGAGCGAGGGAGATAGATATAGAGAGAAAGAGACAGGGAGTGAGAATAAGCATCAAGTATCAAGCAGAGGTGGTGTTTAAGAAAGAAAGTTCTAGGGTTTTACCTTAAAAACCAGAGGGGAAGTCCTGGGTGAATAGGATGGAATTAAATGGAATTGAGTCTTTCTTCAGGGAGACTCAGATATGAAATTGGCTTTGGCTGCTCTGGCCGAGAGTCAGGTAACAGCCCCGTGCAGCCTGCAAGGCAGAAGCGAGGCAGCATCCGCTTCAGAGAAGCACTCGTCAAGCCCCAAGAGGGGTGAGCAGGTCTCCCTCACGCCGCAGATCAGGCTTCTGAGGATGTGTCTCTGTGGCCCGAGAAACCTTGCAGGTGGAGTCAGGCAAAGCCTCTCGGGCTCATCAGGCATTTCATGCGCCCTTAACTCCCTAAGAATCAAGGCTGGGGAGAATCAGCCAGAGTTAGAGCTTCTACTGGAAATCACCAGTCTCCCAGGGAAACCGACTTCCATGGCGGGAAAGCGTCTCATTACAGAGCATGTGGTGCTCCAAAAGGAGAGAGAGTAAGGGAATGTGCCTGCCACAGAGGCAGGGGGTGAGAAGGAGCGGGGGTGGCGGGAGGGACACTGGGATCATTGGTGGTGGAGAATGGGCACTGGTGGAGGGATGGGTACTCGAACGTTGTTTGATTGAGACGTAACCATGAAAGTTTGTAAGTCTGTAACTATATCTCATGGTGATTCATTAAAAATTAATAAATAGCACTGTAGCACTGTCGTCCCATTTGCTCAAGCGGGCACCAGTAATGTTTCCATTGTGAGACTTGTTGTTACTGTTTTTGGCATATTAAATAGGCCACAGGGAGCTTGCCAGGCTCTGCCATGTGGGCAGGATACTCTCACTAGCTTGCCGGGCTCTCCGAGAGGGACAGAGGAATTGAACCCAGGTCAGCTGCATGCAAAGCAAATACCCTACTCGCTGTGCTATCGCTCCAGTCCCACATTGTTTTAATTACTACAGTTTTATAATACAGTCTGGAGTTGAGGAAAGCTATGCCTCCTATCTTCTTTTAATTAATTAATTAATCAATTTATTAGTGTCATCCTGTTTCTCAGTAATAAGTGTATAAATAAATACAAAAGAAGATGGAAGGCATAGCTTCCCTCAATGCCAGACTGTATTATAAAACTGTAGTAATTAAAACAATGTGATAGTGGAAAAAGGGGGAAAAGCATATGGTGTTTGTCACATAAATCACCATCTTCCTGTGGTGTGAGTCCCTCTTCTTCCTTGAAGCCCTGGAACCCTCTCCCATTCCCTAGCTCAAGATACATGCCCTTAGTTCACCTCACTGGCTTGGAAAACACATTGATATAGATTCACCCTATGCAATAATTGAATTTGTGTGTTGGTCTTACTCTGTCTCCTGAGTTGGTTGCTCAACCACCCCGTGAAGAGCCCAGAGTGTTAGAGGAAATGTCCTCCCCTACCTGACAGAGCAGAACCCCAAACTACAGCCTGTTCTGCAAACCCCAGTGATGCCTCACTTGTGAGATCTGAGCAGCCACTGAGCCCTGATCCCACAGGCCATCAACCCAGCCACCGTCCACATGCTTAGATCTGCCAGGGCTCTCTCTGCGCAGTCAACACTTGAAGAACAGTGGCTTGAAGAACAGACATGATGAATGATGGTTACATCCCCTTTCCAGTCCTGGCTACTCATACCCACACGGTCCATTTTGCCACTGTCTCTCTGTTGTCTCTTTTTCTTAGCTCAGACACATATTATAGTGGATGCTTAGCTGGCATTGCCATGCGTGGAGGGAATTTCCAGTAAGGTTGTCATGAATTTCATCTTTTATTCACTGAAGCAGCAAAGACCTCAGCAAGATGTAGTGGTGGAGAGGGTGTTCCTGCTATCTCCTGAGTTCACTAGGGCTTATTTGAATGAACAAGCTTGAATCCAGTTAGTAGGAGAAAGGAAAATGAACTGTATGCTTGGAGCATCGGCATGGATGCTCATTCTAAAATGGATGAAAAAAATTTTTAAAAAAATGAGAGAAATTTATCCTGTAGAGAGAGAGCAATAAGATAAGTACCTCCAATAGAGGGAGACTGGGGCTGGGAAGGGAAGGGCGGTGGGATGGAGGATGGTGGTAGGGAAACGGGGGACATTGGTGGTGGGAAATGTACACTGGTGGAGGGATGAGTGCTGGATCATTGTATGACTGAAATCCAATTATGAACAGCTTTGTAATGGTCTCTTTCGTGGATATCCAATTAAATTTTTTAAAGTAATGTGGAGTTCTTGCCCAATTCAATCAGATTAATCAATGGCTGAATAAATAGCAGTACTCCTACATTGAAAAAAAAAATTATCCTGAGCTAAGGGATGGCTTCACAGAGTTGAAGACTCATGATTTAAAACAAAACCCAACCTGCTCTAAAACTACATGCTTTCCCTAGAGACAGGCTTCTCTGACTTATGTAAAGGGGAACTCTGGGGACCTGGCTTTTCCTAATTTTCATTTGTATAGGTAGTTATAGGAGGGTAATAATTTGTATTGGAGTTCAAAGAGTCTCAATTGATTTCAGCTTCAAATAATCCAGATGCCCAAGTGACAGGTCTTGAAAGACCTGTTCTGGACCTCTTGGGTACTCCTAGCCTCTGTAAGTAACAAACGCCCATATAGGAGCCTCAGTTTATGGGTGCAATATTCTGGGAAAGACAAATCCCATGTAAATGAGATCTAATAAACAGCATCCCCATAGATTCAAAATGAGTTGGCTTCAGTAGATTTAGGTGCCTTTTTGTCCCACTTCCCTTCTCTTTTTGTTGTGGTGATGACAAGGTGTCATACACATTCGGGCACTTAATTTTATTTTATTTTATTTTATTTTAAATGTTTATTGAATCACCATGTGGAAAGTTAAAAAGTTCTCAGGTTTATGTCTCAGTTATACAATATTCAAACACCCATCCATTCACCAGTGCCCATAGTCCACCACCAAAAACCCCAGTATACCCCCTGCACCCGCCCCCCACCCCCAACTGTATAACCGATGAATTTAACTTCATTTTCTCTTTACCTTGATTACGTTCCATATTTCAACACAAAACTCACTATTATTGTTGGACATTCCCCCCAAGAAAGATATCCCTACTACCAAGGAAGCATTTGATAATTAGTTTTCCATTAAAAGATTGTATGTTTTCAGTTTTTAGAAAAGGTCTCACAGTCCTGCATCGCGGAGCTGTGTTAGTTGCTGCTCAGTGTTGCCGGGGCTCCATCTGGAGAGGGTGTGGTGGCTGTACCTCCTCCGTCCGGATCCCCAGTGTTGCTGGCCCGGTTTTGGGTCCGAAGCATTCTCCAGCCACGTTGCTCACCAGAATGCCCGGTTGCTTCTCTGTTGAATGTGGCAAGATGGCGCCGAGGGTGGGTCGAGGGCGTGACTTCCAGCGGCCGGGGCCACCTGGAGGCTGGGCTGGCGCCGCCCCCCCCCCCAGTCAGGCACTTAATTTTAATTGCAGTTTGTACACTGGACAGATATGCACCAGAAAACACACACACTTTGTCATGGCACCACAGATCCCAAATGGGAGTACCACTGGGATCACCCTCAGCAAATTGGGTGTGTCGGGATTTGAACCCAGGCTTTGTACCTGAAAAGTAAGCACTCTATCCTGAACTGGGCTGCAATGCCATGATTATTGTACTGAAGCTCAGCTCAGGTGTCCCTCTGAAGGATGAGAGTAGGTCAATGCTACCATTTTATAATTTTTGCATATTTACCACATAAAGTCACGTTCAACCTATGTGATTAAATAATAAGAGGTTTCAGTCGTAGCAGAGCAATGGATACTCCCAGTGTTTAAATTTTTGTTCCAGGTCAGCCCTGTATCTGTTCAGAATTTGAAATGTTACTTCTTTATTTATACCAGTGTCAAATATATGTCATAAAAGGCTTCCCAGAGTTCTCATGTGTCTAGTATTAGTTATCAATCGTAGGCTGAATTATTTTGTCTCTAGTGGCATTAGCAAAACATTCCCCAAACTCCCATTTTAGAGCCAGTGTTAAAAAAGGGGATAAATCTAGGGCTAGAGAGACCTCAGGCTGCTAAAAAGTTTTAATTCACTTTTGGGTTATAAATAACAGCAGCAAGGCTTGTTAAAAGCAACGATAGACAAATGAGAGAAATAGTGGAAATCCGTATTTTATTTTCCTGTGCTTTACTCAACACAGTGAAACAAAGAACTGGTGTTCTTGCTTGTGGCTTCCAGCGCCATCGCTGTAGCATGCAGAGACCAAGGCTCAGAGGCCCATTTTCCACTTTTCTAGGGATTCTGGTTTAAATGGCTTTTATAGCCAAAGACCAGAAGAAGCAGAGAGACAAGGAAAAGGGTAGTGCCCCCAACTGTGGGTCCACATGATTCTAACATTATTTACTTCTTAGCTATAAAAGAATTACTTTATTAATGCAGCACTTCAAATTTAATATTGTTAGTCTATGATTTTCAAGTCCCTAGGTGCTCCCCACTAGGTACATAAGCCTGTGGATTTAATTCATTTTTCTTCTAATTGGCAGTGTTGGCTTTCTAAAGCTAAGGGAACAAAAGCTGAGGAAAGAGGCTGGTAACGTTCCAATTAAATACATTCTAATAATTTGAAAACTAGCTTTTAAGGCATTAAGACATACAAGATTGTGAACAGGAGCTGCACTCTTTTGTTTGTCTATTTCCCCGGCAATAATTATGTAAGGAACAGCATTAAATGCAGTGACAAGCAATTTGGTTTCATTTTAGTTAGTAACCCTTGGTGTCTAGGACCGACAGAAAAAAGGCATTAAAAGATCACCTCATGCTGCCTTGAGGCAGGTCATGGTCTGAATCATCTAGAACAGATGTCCTTTCCCTCCTAAATTATGGGGTGGGGTGGGAGGAGGAACACAGCTTAAATAGATGAGCAAGAGGTTTCAAACAGGAATTTGACTCAATTTCCACTCATCCCTCACTTTTGTCTCACTTCCCCAAATGACCCTCATTTATCATGTTATCCACCCAAATTCGAGAGAGAAAAGAGGAACACAGAGAGTCAAAGGCCAAGCTTTCTTTTGCTAAAAATGAAATTCCTGCTGTATTTAGTGTAGTTTTACATCAGACACTTCACTGCCAGTTTCTGTTACAATGTTTCTCATATTTATAATGATAGGATGAGGGTAACATGGCTGATCACATATAATAATATTCAACCTATGTGATTAACAATAAATATACCACGTACTAGTAATATAATTAAAATATTAATGTTTAAATTTTACAGTGCTTTTCTACCTATACAGTTTGTCTCTGAATTTTCTTCATTTCACCTCAGCAAGCCCACGTTTCATAAGAAACTAAATTTCAGGAAGCTAAATGACAGTAAAAATCACTCAGCTAGAAAATGTCAGTACCCTCATCCAGGGATCAGCATCAACAAACTGCTCTCCTTGGATCAAATCACTTGTTTATGTATTACTCTCCATCTGAAAGTGCTTTTAACATGATTAAATGGGTTTTTATTGGAAATAGAAAGAATAATCTATGACAGATAAAAAGTACATGAAATTTAATCTCAATGCCCATAAAGTTTCATTGGAACATGACATGACCATTGTTCACATATTATTGTACATCAGCTTTTGTGCTGTAATGGTAAAATTGAGTATCTATGATAGAGACCATATGGCTCTCAGAGCCTGAAATATTTAGTCTGATCCCTTGCAGAAAATATTAACTCCTTCTGTACTCCAGTCTTAAAATTGTACTCTTGAATATCTTTTACTGGATACAAACATGAAAATCAATAAAAATATCATTCACTGGATGATAAAACAATCTTCCTGCAATCTTGAAAGCAAAAGGTTGTGAGTTACCGTTCCCAGTGCTGCTACATGCCCCGAATGTGATCATGGCAGTCCTGCTGTTTGAGCCTGACTGTTCTGTGACTCCTGGAGCTGCAGAAAATTTCTGGGTGCTCTATACTAGGCATGTGTGTGATCCCCAGTCATCACAACAACAAAAGTAAGAGAAGAGGAAAAAAATTTTTTGAAGGAAAAGCTCCATCATTCAAACTTGTCATTGACTTTGCCACATTGGCAGTTATGTAGTCAAACCCATGAGATGACGTCACTAAAACGGTCATAATCTTTTCTAAGGAAGAGGGGGTATGGGTTAAGCAATTACTATTGTTAGTGTGTCCCCAAATATTATGGAAGTATTTAATTATTTAGCACCTTTAAAAAAGGGAAGAATATATCATTACTAAATCATCAATATTTCATGAAGCATTATGGGATTTTTAATATGCAAATCTGTCTACCGCAGTAGTTGAAACTTCATTGAGTGTTATTTTATGGGGATAATTAAGTATGTCTATTTCATCACATTAGTTTTGGAAAATTTTCCCAAGCTTAACCCTCACCCTGCCTTTTTCAATCTTTAAGTGGTTGCTTCTGAGCTGCCCACGGCGCTCTCATTCTCAGAAAGACATTCTCTGACCCATATACCATTGCAGTGACACAAGGCATTTGCAGAAAATGCCACATGAAAATGACTTTTAAAAACTAAAAGTGAATACTTGCAGTCCCAGAATGTCTTCCCTTTCACCAACACCTCAGAAGGAAACTTCTCGATCATTAGCATGAATCATCACTGTGCATGTCATTGGGGGATATGGATGACATATCAGCACCATGCAGAGAACCTGAGTGTGGCTTAGTGGAGACTTCCTGAGATGTCATAGTCTGGAAATGGGAAAATGACCTTTAAAAAGCAGAGGTTTTTTATTTTGATGAAGTCCAGTGTATTACTCTCTCCTTTGGTGGGGGAGGGGGTTTTAAGGCTTTATGCGCCCACTCTCGCAGAAGTTTATCTATCTCAAGACTGTGCAGATAGTCTTCTGTGTTTATTTTTCCATTTCGGTTGGTGATACATTTTGGAATGCTACTTTGCAGTGATGTGATGTGACACAAGAGTCAAGATTCTTTTTTTAAAAAATATATAGTTATTCTAGTGTCATTTATCGAAGAGGCATATTGTGGTTTTATACCTGTTGTTTTAATGAATATCAAAACTTGAAAAGGCCAAGCCTTTTGCCCTAAGTTATATATGACTATCCAAATGACCCCAAACCATGTGCTCTCTTTGTCACAGATCTTTCCATATTGGTTGTAAATGTGAGAGTCATCACCAGTTCTTATGTTGGTTCCTTTCTCCTAAGTTATAAGAAAAGCATAGCATTCTGCTATCTCACTGGTCCCCTTCTTTCTCACATGTGGCACATCCAATTCTACCATCAACACTTCTCTATGGCCACGATTATCTTTTAAAATGTATAATGTATTCAATATAATTAAATGACTGAGAGAAAGAAAAAAAGCACGAGCCCCAAAGGCTCACTATCATTAAAAAATAAGCATCTTTATGTGAAAGAAAAGGTTGACAGGCAGTAATTGAAATAAAAATTTTCCCACAGAGGCCATTTTAATTCAAGTAGGTGTATAGGAGACTCAAGGGATGAGATGGTGATGAGGGAAAGTGGAATTATGAAGATTTTCAGATTTACAGACTATGTCTAAGATGCCTGTGCCCACCCTCTTTTGAAAAGTACATTAGAAGTACAGTTTGTCACATAAAAAGGTCACTTGGTACCAACTCAATAATGAAGAGAAATGCCCACGTGGACCTTGAATAGTTTGACTGTACTTGGTTATAAAATAATTGATCAGATCATAAGACTGTGCTTGAATTATATTTTTAAGACTACATATACATGGACAAAGTTTAATGATGCTCATGGAGAACTTAAAACTCCCTAAACATATTACACTGGACATTATCTGAGTGAAGTATATTTGAAAGGAGAAAAGAGACCAGAATAAACCAAGCAATGGAAATGAAAGATGAGGGGCTGGAGCGATAGCATAGCAGGTAGGGCGTTTGCCTTGCATGCGGCCAACCTGGGTTCAAATCCCAGCATCCCATATGGTCCCTGATCCCTGAGCACCGCCAGGAGTAATTTCTGAGTGCAAATCCAGGAGTAACCCCTGTGCATTGCCAGGTGAGACCCAAAAAGCAAAAAAAAAAAAGAAAAAGAAATGAAAGATGAGAAGGCTGGGGGAGGGATGTGAATAAATTTTCCAGTCAACTTATTCTCTTTTTCAATTTTTAAAGTTTTGAAATATTTTTAAACTTGTTCACAATAATTTATTACATTTAATATTCAAACAGCAATCCCATCACCATTACACCTTCCCACCACCATATTTCAAATGTTTCCACCCCAAATCCCAAATCCCCTGCCCCCAAAGAAGAACCTAATTAAATTATTTTGTATTGCATATTATGAACAATCTGCTAAAAATGATAAATGATCAAAAAAAAGTTTCCTTAGAGGAAAGTGCATGAAGACTGTTGTACTTCATCATAGAGCCATTAAGCCCTTCTAAAAGAGATTGCTAACTTTTTGTTAAAGGTTGAGCTGTGTGGTGTGCTACTCTTGGTACATCAGTGGTATAAGATATGAGCGACCTACTTTGAGTATGAGTGACTGCCTAGTTACTGGAAGCACAGGGAGATGTGGGGAAGGTCACCGATTTCTGACTCCATGTGAGCCGGGAGATTTCAGTCACAAGTTCTGCATACCTGGATTTTTTCTTCAGATTCACTTATGGGCGAGGCTCATCTGGACCTCTGGGGAGTGGCCATGAAGATGAGAGTGACTGAGTTCTGGAATCAGCCCATTCTTAAATGAAATCAGCCACTAGTTACCTGAACAGAAATACCTGTACCTCTTTAGTGAAAGGGGTGGCACCCTTAGGTACTCAAAGTTGCTAAAGGAGAAAGATATATAGGAAGGCAGTATAATTGGATCACCTATAGTTATCCTCATGGTCTCAACAGCTCAGGAGGTTGATTTCTTCCCACTGATGTTAAACAACCACTTCTTATGTGTCCGGGACAAGCCTACAAGCATCATCAGATGGAACCTCCACCTTGGGCAATAGACTTACTTATGGCTTCCTTGTAGGAGCCTCACCCCTTACTCCAACTCTGTCGTAACTTGAGTCACATATACAAGCAACACCTCCATGGAAAAGGTTAAATGAAATGAATAAAATTAAGTTTCATTCTATATTTTACCTAGCTCAGTATATCCATACTGTTATTTCAATGTATAATCACCATAACTAATATTAAAGGGTTACTTTACATTTGTCCTTTTCATACAAAGTGTTCAAAATCTCACATGCAGAAGGAAAGGGATAGAGGATTAGACACAGAATAACTGCTCTCAAATGTAGTAACTAAAGGTACACAGTAAGGGAGAAACCAATGGCTAGAGGCAGCAGACCAGAGAGTTGGTCCACACAAATTAGCTTTTCTGGATGCAGTTAGATGGTGGGGTAAGGTTGGGGCACACATTTGGGACCTTAGTGGAGGGAAGTGGCTTCCCTGATGATGAGTGTGGTATTGAAATGGTATATGCATGAAACTATCATTAATAGTACTGTAAATTACAGTACCTTGGTAGATATTTTAAAAATCTGATATACAACTCACACACTGGCCTTGCTCCACAAATCTCAACTAAGTCTCCCAGTTTAGCATGCCAATCAGCTAAACTTTTTGGAATCACTGGTACCCACAGCTGAAAACTCTGAAGTCCCACAGGAAGTGAGCAAGCCAAATACCCACCCAGCCAAGCACCCTCACCTACAGCTGTGCTCAACTCTACTGCTTCATGAATATTCTCTGCAGAGATGCCAATGTGCAAATAATTTAAGGTATGCAGTGCCCAGGCTGAGAACTCTGGTGTTTTTTTTTTTTTCAGAGTCAGGGTGAGTAGACTCCCCTCATGCTCCCATGCTTCCAGAAACCTTGGCAGACATGCCCACCACCCATAGTCACTGCCATGTAGACTCTTTAGCCCAGACCATAGATCCTGAAGTCTCTAGAATGTATGGCCACATAGGTGGCCGCACAACACCTCCTAAAGCAACAAACAGCTAAATAAATCCTTAGACAAACACTTAACTCTGAGATCAGATAAAACAATTTTTACATAAATTGGAGCAGGTAGGGCGATTGCCTTGCATGCGGTCAACCTGGGTTCGATTCCTCTGTCCCTCTCAGAGAGCCCAGCAAGCTGCCGAGAGTATCCCTCCCACATGGCAGAGCCTGGCAAGCTACCCATGGGGTATTCGATATGCCAAAAAACAGTAACAACAAGTCCCAGAATGGAGATGTTACTGGTGCCCTCTCGAGCAAGTCGGTGAAAAACAGGATGACAGTGGTACAGTGCTACAGTGCAGTGCTACATAAATTGATTTTTATATCTATTAATTTTAACATCAAAGCTTTGCTATCTAATCCATTTTCATTCTAGAATTATATCAACATTTATGGCTTTTTCCTACGTTAAAATTAGTAAAATAATAAATCTGACATGGACTTCATACAAAGAGCCTTCTTAATTTGTTCTGGCCTTATTTCCAGTACTCAAAAGTGGTAATGGGCTAATGGTCCTATTATTCTATTATTTTAGCTACACCAACCATGAATCCCAAAGGACTCTAGAGCCCAAAGATCAAGACTTTCAGAACCAAAAGACAGACTGCCCCAAAATTTGCATTTGGTCAGGAAAACTTTACATATTCAGGTTGAATCCTGTTACTTTATAATCTCTGTATTAAGGCCAGCAGAGCAAATTTCAATAATAAAGTAGGATGCTTTTGGAATTTGAGAGCTCCTTAGATGTTCTTTGTAATGGTATTTGATATATTATTGCTTTCTAAATAGGTATAAAATTTTTCATAACTAATATTTCATATATTTTGAAATACAGAAAAATTGTCATGTATGTTTTCTCTTTTTTAAAATATTAAATGCATTCTTAAAAAATAAAAAAAATAAAAATTATTATCAAAAAAATGTTCGGATAGGTTTTTAAAAAGATGTCCAGCATAGGAATTTTCCAGTATGTGTCAAGAATTAAGACTAATATGAATTAAGGTTAATGGAGGCCCTGTGACCCTCAGAAGAAAGTCTCACTATTACCTTAGAGACTAAAGAGGCAGAGATGATCTTAATTCATTAAATTCCAAAATCATCTAATACTTCAAATATATTTAAGGTTATCTCCATAGATAACTCTTGTGGAGGGAAGTCAGAGACAGCTGTATGGCAGGACAAACACCTAGAGATAGGTTATTTATCATATGAGTAATCCTCTTCACATCATGTGAAGTCCCTTTCATCTCACCTTATACTCTATCCCATTCCTTAGCATGAGATATAAACCTGCAATATGTTCTATTTCCTCTAGAATGTGCAGGTATTGGGCTTGATCGATTGTTTAGCATTTTAGGCATTTGTATTACATGCAGCTAACTCAAGTTCAATCTCTGGAACCACATATGTTCCCCTAAGCACCACCCTGAGTATAGAGCCACAGAGCCAGCAGAGTCAGGTTTGACCCAAAAACTAAAATAAGAAAAGAAGAAAATAGAATGAATGTATAGGCATGAACATTCTCCATATGAATAAAATTAAATTTGGTCTTTTCTCCAACTCAACTGTCTGATATTCATTTATTTGCTTCACCACCCAAGAACACATAGGGTTGAAGGGCTTATCTTCAGTTCCCTGAGAGGCTCTAACAAAGTTATCAACAAAACTCATCATCTTCATCCTTCAGGTAAAAAAAGGCAATGTCTTGGTCCCAGCAATATCTTATATAAGATCACACAGACCAGGAGGTTAAGTGCTATACCCTTTATCTTTTTCAGTAGAGTTGTCCAGGCAAGATTTGCTTGGTATAAATTGCTTCCCAAAGGTAGCATTTGTATCTTGTCCTACACGTGAATAATAAGCATTATTATGTAAGGCATTACATTGGTTTTATAAACTATTAGCCTTGGTTGGTGTTATCAGTAAATTCTTATGTTCTTAACTATAAATGCCACTCATTATGGTGTGACCAAATGATTCATTTGATTGTGCTTGCCAGTGAGAATTCAATCACATTTCACCTTTTAGCTATGTTCCATAATGAACTTGTTATTTTTCATGCAGTGAGAGCCAGCCTAGTCAAGAATTCTAGGGCTCTGGAGAAAATGCTCCAGGGATGGAGACAGACATTCAAGTCTTATCTCAGGAAGACAAAAGCCATTTCATTGTTTAAAAGCTTTCCATTTTCCTCTTGGTTTCCCTGGTTACACTCAATATTTTGGGTTAATGGATGAGAAGACTGGAGGCTCTTGCTAATATGCTGACCTTTTCAATCAATAAGTTTAGCTCCAGGCTTTCGTGCAGCAAACTCTCTTACCTACTCCTCAGCACCCTGTATATAGAAAATGTCTGACTGTATTTATTAGGTTAGAACCTTTTGTACCTCGTCAATATCCCTACCTTCCCCACCAGCCTGGAAGGCATGGTTATATGAAATAATTATTTTAATCTTTGTGGACTTGAAATTTTACTCTAATTCCCAAATATCCTAACATTCCAAATAGCTCTTTATTCTCATAAGGCTACTTATAGGAAATTATTTTTAAGGGACTGTGGTCTATGTGATATACCTATTCTTAGTCAAGCAAGATTTTTCATTATAGTCAAGATTGGTTGACCTGTCCATGTAGCAAATAGACTAGTATATGATAAAGCCTTATAAATTAATGACTAGCATGGATTTCCCCTTCACTCCACCCTTTTATTCCAGTGCCTGAAATCATGAGAGCCAATAGTATAGTTTATCATGATGGAAGCAGATTTTACACTCCTAAGTTTTAAACCTTGACTTGCATCATAAAATGCTGCAATGTGATTGATAATGATTTTAATGGAAATTGACCATTTTGTTCTGGTAAAATAAAAAGGTGCATGGATTTGGAAACAGTGGATATAGGTCTTAGTTCTACTGTTTATAGGTTGGGAGGTCCTGAATGAGCTACTTAAATTCAGAAAACATTTGCTTAATCCCTTAAGCAAAAATGTCAATATCTATTAATTATGACTTAATTTTAGGATTGCATGGCATGTTTGAAAAGCATAACTTTATAGTACCTTAAAGAATGTAAATGGGGCGGGGCTGGAGTGATTGCACAGCAGGTAGGGTGTTTGCCTTACATGCAGTCGACCTGGGTTCAATTCCCAGCATCCCATATGGTCCCCCGAGCACCGCCAGGAGTAGTTCCTGAGAGCAGAGCCAGGAGTAACCCCTGAGCATTGTTGGGTGTGACCGAAAAAGAAAAAAAAAGAATGTAAATGGGATATACCTTTAAATATCTGCAAACCAATTGATTATAATAGAAGGTGGAAAGAATGGCAAGTGCAGCAGTCATTATGAGAACATTTATAAGTGGGGACCATTGGGTCCTAAAGTTGAACCAACAGAATGGTGTCTACTTAGAAATAATGTGTGCACTGTGCTTGTTTATTAGATTCTTGTGTCTGGTTTACAAGCAGTTCTATAAGATCAGAGTAAAATGAGGGAATTATGATTCTACAGAGAATTGAGATGATTTAGAAATCACTGGAAATATTTTCCTAATGCATGGGAAATAGCAGAAAACTTAAGGGCTGGAGCCCTGCTTTGTATACAGGAGGCCTGGGTGTGATCCTTATACCACATAGTCCTACACGCACTTTCAGGAGTAACCCCTAAGCTCAGAGCCAGGAGTAGCCCCTGAGTACCAATAGGTGTGACCCAAAGCCAAAAAAAAATTAAAAGTGTAGGTAGGATTTCTAGAAATAGAACTCAATAGTATTCAATGCATCTGACTTTTTTCTTTACCAGTCTGGAAAGTTACCCAGGGAGGTCTTGCACAGGCAGTATTTTGATGGAGGAATAATAAATATTTCACACCACTGAAAGAGTCTCTTTTATTCCTTCCTAGTTTTATTTCATTAAAGCACTGTGACTACAAAGTTTTTCATAGTTGGGTTTTTGATGTCCAAAAAAGATTCTTAAATATTTTGGGGAGAGTATAGAAGTTACTGGTCTTGTGGAAGTCAGGAGAAGAAAATAGTTTTATTTTTAAGTTCTTAGTTGGATTGAAAGAGGTTGAGCCTTTTTCATTTCTGGTTATTATAATATTATAATAACTTCACATTCATATCGGCTCATGGTTTTTTGGGGGATTTTTATCTGATGGTGATCAGATATTGTGTGAAATATAAGCAAGTATGAGATCATAATGGTCTCCTGACTCTGCCAACTAATGCATGAATCAGAGCATTGTAGTAAAAGTGAAGGCATCTTGGCCACCAACACTGCCCTCTGAAGTTATCCTCAGCAACTGTGACGGCCCGGTGACGCTCCCTGCACCTGTACTAACATTTTTCAAGAGCCATGCGCTCCTTTCTAGACCTAAATATCAAATCACCTGTGCCTTATAGTAACTATGGGCTCGCAACTCTACCTTTGGAATGGGTTTGGGGGTATCAGGTTTGTAGACTTCATGTACTACCAGATAACAGTTTGATTCTGTTTCTGTGGACTTGTTTAATACTTTATTATTGTGTGTGTGTGTGTGTGTAGCAAAAGATGTTTGCTCATGCATGTAGATCCTAAAAGGGTTCTTGGACAGTTAACTTCTAAATCCACAAGGCACAAATTAGTGGTCACCTTGTCATGGGTTGGAGAAGCGGGTCCCCAGTAGAAGTCCGTCTGCTTGGTGACTCATGAAATATTGCAGGTCAGCTGACTCTTGGGGTCTCCTGAAATGTTGGCTCACAGTTATGTTGCTGGTGACTAATGTGAAGTGGGGAGTGAGGGAGATGGAAGCCTTGAAAGCGGGAGTGCTACCATATTTCTTCCTTCACCTACCTCAGTCACCTCAGAGCAAAGTGCCTGGGGTGGGGTGAAGGCCAGGACTGGTAAAGCACCTAATGTGCCATGGACACTTGTGTCCCAAGAGTCCCACCAGGCAGCCAGGACACTGCACCTGAGATCCATTTGATATTTACAATAAGGATGCAAGTTCCCATCACCCATTTTCTTGGGGAGCTGTGAAACTCAGGCTGGAGTAAGGAATTTGCTATTTTCTTTACAAAAACTTTTTTGAATCACTGAGATAGACCCTTAAAGACTATTAATGATTAGGTTTCAGTCATACAGTATTCCAATACCCACTCCTCCAACAGTGCAATTCACAGCACCAGTGTCCCAGGTTCCCTCCCGTGACCGCCTCCCCACCCCTGCCCCAGCCTTCCCCTATGGCAGACACTTTTCTTCTCTCTCTCTCTCTCTCTCACACACACATACACACACACAAACTCTTTCTCTCTTCCTTTTGGGCATTGTAGTTTGCAATACAGACACCGAAAGGTTATTAAGAATATCCCTTATTTTTTGCTGAGAAGTTTATCTTGTCCTTTATTTTTTTTTTGAATTTTTAAATATATTTTATTTTCATAAGGTATATTACAATAGTTAATTGCAGATAATATTCAAACACCAATCTCACTACTGAGCACCTTCCCACCACAATAAGGGGGAAGTGTGTGAAGGTTGTTGTATTTCATTCTGGAGCCATTTAAACCCTTATATAAGGGAATATAGCAAGTATGTTAAAAGCAGACAAATGTGTGCTACTTTTGGCATATAAGTAGGCTAGAGTATAAGAGGTCCAAAAAATTCTATGTCGCTCTCTTCCAGGAGCTTTAGTTTATAGTATCTGGGTCTTGGCTGTGGATGAGATTACATGGCGCCAGAGGCAGTTTGTGGGTGTGACTACTAAACTACTGGAAAACTGGGGAGTTTGGGGAGGAGGCCCAGTCCCAATCCAAGTGGGCTTGGAGATCTCAGTCACAGGGCCCACATACCTGGTATTTTTTTGCTGGTTCTCTCTTGGGTGAGGCTTGTCGGAGCCTGTGGTGGGGGGCCTTGAGCATGGCGGTGGTTGCGTTCTGGAGGTTTTCGGCTGCCTGGGTTCTGCTTGGAATGGGAAGGGAAATTCAACCCACCCCTCTCCGAGGTGCCCCAGTGAAGACAGCCTGGTGTGGGGTCAGGACATTCTCCCCCCTTACCTACTTTTAACACTCAGTTCTTTATCAATGTGATCATTTTGACACATTTGTGATTGATTCCAATCATTGACAAGTCCCCCTAGTCCCTGTTTTCCCTGGCTGTGGATGTCAGTCTTATATATGTATATATTTATATATACATATATACACATATATCTTATGTATGTATACATACATATATATAAGAAGACTGATTATCTATCTATATCATAAATGAATGCACTACTTCTGACTCATTTTGAACTGGGACACATTTTTAACTGAGAGGTATAAAAAGAGAAAGGGATAAGTGATCCAGTTCTAAGCTTTACCTTTTATTATGAAGACAGAAATCTTGAGCTGGGTTAAACTGGTGGAACAATCAGTGTTTTAGGAGGGAAATTAAGTAGTATCATGAATAAGCTCCCAAAGAGGAAATTTGCTTGATAAAAAAAATACAACCTGAGTGCCCAAGAACAGTTGAATGGATAAAGAAACTATGGCAAATCTACACAATGGAATACTACTCACCTGTTAGGAAAAATGAAGTCATGAAATTTGCCTATAAATAGATGGACATGGAGAGTATCGTGCTGAGTGGAATTTGCTATTTTCACGAAAGGAAATGTCCCTCCTGACCTCTGTTTAGTTTCCCAGGTTTGTCATCTATCCTAACAAAAATAATTCCAGGAGAGATGAATACTGAAGTAAGATAAAATTATTTAGGAAATTTGAGGGAAGAGAAAGAGGGAGGAACACTTTCAGAAGAATGTGGGTTTTTTCCAGAGAGAAGGGAGTCCAGTACATATCCCAGATAGAGATGTGAGATGCATAGGTGCTTCAGTAGTCGAATTCTCACCTGTCAAATAGAGATGCGAATCCCCAAGGTGAAGAATGTGCCTTCCAAGCTGGAGATGGCTACAGCCTTCAGCATGGGAGGTGTACTCAGAGTACACATCCCGAGAGGAAATGTGGGAAAATCCCCGAGATGGAGATTGTGTACTGCTTGCCTCTGCAAGGTTCCTTGTCTAAGGGTTTCCTCAAACCTTTCACAGGGTTGGAGCAATAGCACAGCGGGTAGGGCATTTGCCTTGCATGCAGCCAACCTGAGTTCGAATCCCAGCATCCCATATGGTCCCCTGAGCACCACCAGGAGTAATTCCTGAGTGCAGAGCCAGGAGTAACCCCTGTGCATCGCTGGGTGTGACCCAAAAAAGAAAAAAAAAACACCACCAAGTGAAAAAATAAAACCCTTTCACAGGGTTGCCCCAAAAAGTTGCTTGCTAGGGTGCTGACAAGCAGGAAAGCTTGGAATTGCTGATGGGCTCCTTTGACATTCTTATCTCAGCCTTTGTTTCTGCCTGAATTTTTCTTCTCTGAGAGTCCTTCTCTGGAGGTGGCACATTTGCGTCTCAATGGCCTTCTGCATGCCTCTAATGGGTTCCTATGACTCTAAGGCATGGCTGTAAGCATTTGGGGGGCTTTGTGGGTTTTCCTTTGATTTCCTTTTTGGGCTATTCCCAGTGATGCTCAGGGGTTACTCCTGGCTCTGCACTAGGGAATTGATACCTTAAGTGCTCAGGGGACCATATGGGATGCTGCGGATGGAACCTTGCTAGCTAGATGGTGTCCAACAAATGTAAGAGGCCAGTAAGAATTGCCTCTGTGATCTCACAAGATAGGCTCTTTTTAAATTAGGCTGCTCAAGCCCTCTGTCATGTCCTTAAAAAGCCACACATCTAGAGACTACATTAACCATTTAATTTATTTGAACATACTCCGAGGAATAGGCAGTGTTTCTGTTTATAGATTTGTAAGATGTATCTTCCTACATAACAAATACTTCTTTCATACCAATTTATAAAAATTGGTAACTCATGGGGTCTAGTAAGGATTATGCACGTTTCTGCCTTTTTTAAAAGCCTAGATGAAGGTAGAGACTTTCATTTCATGATATTTCTTTTTAAAATTTAGATCCTCTTGTGTAAAAAACTAAAGCTCGCCGAGGGGCGCATGCACTCTCGGGCTCTCCTGGCGGCTCTGTCTCACGGCCCACGTTCGGTGCTCTGGAACCGCTGTGTATGGGCTGGATCGGGACGACTGTTGGCCAAGGACAGGTGAAGGAAGAACGAGGACCAAGCTGGTTGCTGATTAGTTACCGTTTATTCAATCTTCCATCTTTCTCATCTCCCGCACTCCCAGCTCCGGCCTCTCTCTGGATCTACTGCTGCCACCCTCTTCTCTAGTCTCTCCTCCTCTTCTCTCTCCCACCTTCCCTCTAGGCTACACCCAGCCAGGTAGCAAAATCAACATAAGAAAGCCCTTCCTGAGGGCAGGGCATTCCAAAGCCCTTCCTGACTCTTAAGGTTTTTTTTTCCTTTCCTTAGTCCAAACACTCATTAACATCTTAATACTAGTTATTTTTGTATGGACATACATAGCAAGAAATACATTGAGGCTTGCAAGGCAGCTCTGCTGGAAACATCTTGCCACAGGCTCAGACTACAGCACTCAGGCCAGATTAATCATTCCTCACCCTAGCAGGGTCCAAATCTAGTTATCACTGTTTGGATCATGACAACATTTGTCCATGATCAAGCTCTTAACTTATAGTTAAGCATTAGGCACTTTGGCCAGGCCCATCTCGATGCCAGGATAGCACACAACTCACCGCTTGCCCTGGGTCCGTCTCGTCCCTGGTCGGGACCCTGCTTTTAGGGGTGCTAGGAAGTAAGGGCAGCTGAGGCTTAGGTCAAGAGAACAGATGCCCAGGAGGAAAATATCATGTAGAGTCAAATAACTCCCAGGTTATAAAAGCATAGCGTTTGCTAAGTCTTCTGTGTCCATACAAAAAGGACATGGCTCTGAATAAACTATGCAAAGGACTCAAGGAGAAGAGAAAAACAGTATCTGCAAGTCAACAGAACACTAAGAAAATAGTTACAAATAAACACAGGAGTGGGAGCACTGCAATGGGAGTAACCCAATAAACCTAAACTACCTGAAGCTATGTTATCCTACACTCTTGGAGGTCAGAAAGACTGTATGACACTTTCCCTTCACACAGCCAACGCTGGTTCTTTCCCCGGCACCCCATATTGTCCCCTGAGTCTGTCAGGAGTAATCCCTGAGTGCAGAGCCAGAAGTCATCCCTGAGATAGCCGGGTGTGGCCCAAAACCAAACTAAAAAATAAAACAAAAACCAAAAAAGGGAGGGGTCTCTTTTTGCCATTTCTACAGAGGGACTTTGTTTCACATTCATCTTCACAGATGCTTAAAATATTTAGAAGGAAAAATGTTTCTGTCAGGCAATAAAGGCTAGAGATTGAATAAGTTTCTTGCTTCCCTGAAAACTGCATCATTTTTTGTGTGCATGTTTTGAATTACAAACATTTATTTGAGCCAAGATAACCACTTCCACTGAAGAAGGAAACTGAAATCAGTGGGCCCATAGGTGACTTACATGAGGCAGAGGGAAGAGAGACACCCACTTTCTTTTTTAAAAAAAAATTTAATTTTATTGAATCACTGTGAGATAGTCACAAGCTTTCATGTTTGGTTTACATTCTCACAATGATCAAACACACATCCTTCCACCAGTGCACATTCCCCACCACCAATATCCTGGGTATAACCCCCCTTTCCCACCCTCCCCCTGCCTCCATGGCAGACAATGTTCCACATACTCTCTCTCTACTTTGTTGGGATGGTCTTCTTTGAAACTCCTTTTCTTGACCTTTGTTCCTGCTGGAGCTTCTCTTGGAAGGTAAGTTCAGTCTTCTGTGGTCTATGATAGCTCCAAATAATCATCTTAGTTCTTATATCCATAAGGTGAGTCCAGACAGTCATAGGGCTAACTGGTTATTACTTTCCAAGAATTCCATTGCCATAGGGTCTCTTCCCTGTCTAGTTGCCCACATCAAAATAAACCACTGAATTTGGTCTAGCCAAGACTTCTGCCACAAGCTCTTAAATCTGAGTATTTTATCAACAAATATAGAAGTTGATTGTGGTTTTTGAATGATGATTTTCACTACACGGAAATAATTGCACTTTGGGGGGGCTTTATGTTGGGGGAGGTCATACCCAGTGATGCTCAGGGGTTACTCCTGGTTCTGCACTCAGGAATCACTCCCAGAGGTGCTCAAGGGACCATGTGGGATGCCAAGGATCAAACCTGGTTCGACCATGTGCAAGGCAAATAAATGTCCTACCCGTTGAACTATGGCTCCAGCCCCTATAATCGCACTTTTAATAAGCTGGTTCCTATGCATCCTATTTTTTGTAAACAGGTTTGGAGAAAAGAAACCATCCACCATCTTATTTTTACCAATCAAAATCATTGGGTTGAGACTAAAATGAAACTTTCTGAGCAAATTGGTTGTAACAATTGCTCTGTTATTTATGAAATATGAGTGAGCGTCTGAGAAATAAGCTCTCTAGTTGATGGACCGTGTGTTTTACTGGCGCTTTCTTAAGGCTGCAGCTCTGAAAGTAAATCAATCACTGAAAGAAGTACCCTGAAATAGGGAACAAATTGTGCATTAGAAGACTCTGGAATTATGAATTCCAGTTTACAATGGAAACGTATAATTCAGAAACATGCTTATTGGGAGGACAGACAATGTATGAAGTCATAGGAAGGAAGGGCAGAGATGGTAGAATCATTAACAAAGAGCTTCTGAGCCTTCTGTTGAACAACACTGAGCTCTTTCATGAATCAATTTTTACATTGTCTTAAGCTTCCAATGGGTGGAGGGGCTGCCTGTGGGCACTTTGGGAAAATTACAAAATCTCAACTTGTTTTAGCAAAGTTTTTATTCCCCCTTGTTCTTCATTTGTTATTCCTGGCCATTCTCCTCCACATACTCACTGATAACGGTAAAATTTCTTTCAAGTTCATGCCATTTCACCCCATTCATCACCCACCTCTGTATCTTTTTTTTATAATTTTATTGATTCACCATGAGATATAGTTACAAGCTTTCATGTTTTTGTTTTTTTGTTTTGTTTTGTTTTTTGCTTTTTGGGTCACACCCAGCTGTGCACAGGGGTTACTCCTGGCTCTGCACTCAGGAATTACTCCTGGAGGTGCTCAGGGGACCATATCAGGTGATGGGAATCGAACCTGGGTCAGCCGCGTGCAAGGCAAACACCCTACCCGCTGTGCTATTGCTCCAGTCCCAAGTTTTCATGTTTGAGTACAATCACACAATGATCAAACACCCATCCCTCCACCGGTGCACATTCCCCACACCAATATCCCCAGTATACCCCTATCTTTCTCACGCTCCCACTGCCTCCATGGCAGACTATATTCCCCATATTCTCTCTCTCTACTTTTGGGCATTATGGTTTGCAATACAGATACTGAGATGCTATCATGTTTGGTCCATTATCTACTTTCAGCACATATTTCCCATCCCGACTGATTCCTCCAGCCATCATTTTATTAGTGATTCCTTCTCTATTCCAGCTGTCCTTTCCCAGCCTGCTCATGAGGCAGGCTTCCAGCTATGGAGCAATCTTCCTGACCCTTCTAGCTACTGTCCTTGGGTGTCAGTCTCGTGTTATGTTATTTTATACTCCACAAATGAGTGCAGTCTTTCACCTCTGTATCTTTTACAGTGACTTCCTACCACTCATGGAACATTTTTGTTCCTTGATCATGAGCTACATCTCTTTCCCAAGCATGTTGTCTTCCTAAGTGGCTTCAGCAGTATGAAGAATGTACTGCCTCAGAGACCACCATCTGATATCCTTTCTCTTTCCAACTTCCTTCAGAGAAACTACCTCATCCTCCATTCTCAGTCCTTATGTAGCATGTCATCGTCTTAGTCTTAAACTTATTTATAGATTATTTGATTTTCAGGATTCTCCCTTAGAATATAAAGTAAACTTCATGGAAGAGGGAACACTCAATTTATCTTTTCCCTAACACCCATCACAATACCTGGCATGGGTTATGGTCAAATACCTGTTGATTGAAGGAATCAATCCCTTATCACGAAGCATAATGTCAATAGAAATGTGCGGGGGCTGGAGTGATAGCACAGCGGGTAGGGCGTTTGCCTTGCATGTGGTCGACCCGGGTTCGATTCCCAGCATCCCATATGGTCCCCTGAGCAACGCCAGGGGTGATTCCTGAGTGCAAAGCCAGGAGTAACCTCGTGAATCACCGGGTGTGACCCAAAGAAAGCAAAAAAAAAAAGAAATGTGCATGAAAACAGAAGAAAAGGAAAATGAAAAAGAATTTAAAGCTTACGATACTACTGGGAAATTTTCTTCTCAATATTTCAGAGTCTTTAGTTTATGACCAGACTTGTGCATCATGAACACTGAGGTTTGGCAGGCACAGAGTTGATGTGGGGTATTGTAAAAAATAAAATGATTGATGAGCTACCCAGGCATGGTCCCTGTGGTAGTTTTATTTTTTTAATTGATTAATTGCTAGTGCCAGGTATTATACCCCCAGGTATTGGGCATGCAAGGCAGACACTTGACCACTGAGTCATCTCCGCAGCCTCTTTGGAAATTTTAAGGTATAGCTGCATAGTCTTTGAAACTATTTCCTTCAAAGGCTAGAGACTAATTACCCTCCTTTTCGGTGATACTCAAGTGATAATTGAATGGTACTTCTAAAAGAATATAGCAATAAGTGATGAGACTTATGAGACTAGATATTTTCAACAGCCTGACAGTTTCCTCCATGCTCTGTCTCTCAAATCTTAGCTGCCACGTCATCCACTCAAAACGAGGTACTGAGCTCTCCTGCCATCAACCATGAGAATGAGTTGCCTTGAAAATAATCTGTCAGCCCCAGTTGAGCCTTTTGATGATGGTAGCACCAACCAGCATCTTGATTGCAAACTCATGGCAGATCCTTAGCAAAAAATACCTGAATTTGTGGCTCTTGAAAGCTGAACTAATGAGTATTGATTATTTTGTCTACAACACTTGTGGATAAATTATTACAAAGTGGTAACTAATACAGGTCCTCACAGGGTCATTATTTAGGTCCAATAGACATGTTTCTAGGTGTGGGAACTTTTCTCCTGTTTTTAACCTGCCCAGGAGTATAAGTTTTCAGAGAGTGGAGCAATAGCACAGCGGGGAGGGCATTTGCCTTTGCACGCAGCCAACCTGGGTTCAATTCCCAGCATTCTGCATGGTCCCCTGAGCACCTCCAGAAGTAATTTCCTGAGTGAAAACCCAGGAGTAACCCCTGTGCATAGCCAGGTGTGACACACACAAAAAAAACAAATACAAAAAAGAGTATAAGTTTGCATGCGAGTAAAAGGCCCCTGATATTGGTGGGTGTGATATATGATTCTGCTTCTCCATGCTGAGGTTTTAGACCTTTTAGGGCTTTTGCTTGATATGTTTTTCTATATGTGAGAGGAGTGCCACTTGACTAATGTGTTTCTAGTGACATAAAGACCCTTAGGAAATGATTAATGCTAGAATAGTTCAACTCAATAAAGGGCTGCATTTAATTCTGCAACTAACCTATGATATAGGTACTAACTGATCAATTTCAAAGATGAAGAAATTGAAATTTAGGGATGTTTTCAATTTTAGATAACTCAATTTGAAAAAAATTAAATTTAGGTATGGTTTAGGAATGAACACAAAAGAGGAATATTAAAAATCTTGAGGGGTCTTCCTCATAAATATCCAGTGACTTCTGCATTATAGAAAAGACCAAGAAAGTGAGTCAATACCTTGGGAACACTAATTGAGGGAAGTTGACATTGGTGGTGGGATTGGATTATCTGCCTAAAATTCGACTATCAAGAATGTTGTAAATCATGATGCTCCAATAAAATTTTTGTAAAGGTTGGGAACACACACAAAGGGCCCAGGTTAAAGGGAGTAAGGTATTTTCCTTGCTCCCAAATGAGACCTTTTCAAGGGTTGCTTCATGAAAGGCCATTTGAATGCCTAATCGAGCTGACATAGTTCCCAACTCCTAATTCCCTTGAGGCCTTGAAAATTCAGCCAGCTAATGCTGAAACAATGGGTCTACACATACTCACTTTCCTTTGAACTTCTGCCTCCTTTGAAGGAAGCAAACTGAGATGTTGAAGGGCAAAAGTGACTGCTCTTCATGTTTTCAAAGATCCTGGGAGCTGGTGTACGTAAAGGGCTGTTTGTAGCTCTACGTTGTATGTCAGGAATCTAACAGACACCATCTGGGAAGTTACGTGACACGATGGAACCTGATACTAGGGTAACAGACACACCAGACATGCTGCTCTATTCTCAGTACCTCAGCCAAAGAGCCTTCACGGTTCTAGTGGGATTCAAAAAAGAAAGCAACAGGGATCTGAAGCCAAATGCATCTTTGTTGCTCCCTTAGTCCTGTTTCTGCCGCTAACTGCCTGTGGACCTTTACACTGAAACTCAGTCCCTAGCCACAAACGTATTTTCTCAGATCTTTTTGAATTCTGACAATTTATGATCCCGTGATTCCTCTACTAAGTTCTGAGAAGCTTCAATTCCGTAAAGTAAAGAGATTTCACTGGCTTTATTCAAAGAGGTCAAGGCATAAAGAAAATCATCCAATACCTCTCCGGGTTAGCCGAAGGCTGGATAAATAATCAGACCACTGACAGACTGCTAAAAAGAAAAGTAAAAAAGAATTTACTAATAGCATACACACTCCCTGTATACGTGGGAGTTGTTCAGCAAAAATGAGTAACTCAGTCACCTTGCTGGTTCAGAGACCATCTATAAATAATAGACCTTGCTAGAATACATGGCATCCAGAAGTCAGTTGAGAGAGTTTCTGAAAGAAGGCACAGTAAAACAAAGGCATGAAGGCTGGAGTTCTAACTCCTCTGCTGAAAAGAGATGATTAGTTCTTCCAGTGAAACCCCCTTAAGGGAGAGGTTTTATGTATATACATTTTTCAGAGGCCACCTCTATCTGTCTTCAGGGCCACTCCAATGAAATTAAACGTTGGCCAAGACACTTACTTGGAGTAGGCATTTTTTTATTCCGTTGCATATACTTGCACATGTGAAGTGTTTTCCTTGGTAAATATCTCCAAGTTTTCTCCATTAACATTGAGTTTGTGAATATAAACTATTAAATTGTGATGAATTGAATGAACTTGATTTTCCTTTGTTCTTCCTGGAAGTTAGCAAGGGAAATAATGTGTGGCTTTTTTATGAATGATTCCCAACAGGTAATATTATGGAAGATCTTTGGTCATTTAATAAAAGAGAGATGTTCATATTTAAGGAAAATGAAGTAATTCTGAGTAGATCATTTTAAAAATAATTTCTTTCTACAAATAGATTGAGTACTACCTATGTATTGAAGAAGGGAATCAGTGTTTTTTGTAGCTCAATTATTTAATGAGTCAATACAGGTTACTGTCACTGTCCCGAGTCAATACAGGTACAGGTAATATTTTACTTCATTATTTTCTCGCTGGTACATTTCCTCAAAGTTAAAAAACACTTAGAGAGTCTCTTGCCCGCATGCCTGGCTGCCTTCCCCGGGGCCCCTCAGAGGGGATGGGCTCCAGCTTCCCTCCCCACCCCGAGCAGAGCTCCCGGTGGCCGAAGACCACCGGAACCTAGCTACCACCGGAACCTAGCTACAGCCATGCTGGAGGCCCATCTCCACACGTTCGGACAGGCCTCATGCATAAAGGTACCGCAGAGGAACCCAGGTGTGTGTAATCCCATCAACGACCAACATCCAGAGACTTGGAGCAGAGAGGGCTCTCACCTACCCCCTCTGGGGCATCCTGAGGGGGCATGAAACAGCCTGACCCAGTCTCAGTAGCCAAAATCCTCCAGAATCCAACCACTGCCACACACAAGGCCATTAACCGCCCCCCCCCACCCTCAAGAGCATTTGCGGCCGCGAGACACACCATAAGACACTCTCTTCCCATTCTTCAAGAGTACCGCATCACATCTGATGGTGTCCAAATAGTAGGTAACAAATCATCACTGTATAACTGTATCACTGTCATCCTGTTCTTCATCGATTTACTCAAGCGGTGCCAGTAACGTCTCCATTCATCCAGCCCTGAGATTTTAGCAGCCTCTCCTTACTCGTCTTTTATTGGAGGCTCTTTCGGGGTCAGGGGAATGAAATCTGTTATTGTTACTGTTTTTTGGCAGATTGAATATGCTACGGGTAGCTTGCCAGGCTCTGCTGTGTGGGCGAGATACTCTCAGTAGCTTTCTGGGCTCTCCTAGAGGCATATATATATATTCATATATATGTATATATACATATGTATTCATATATATGTATATATAACAAATCATAGAGGGATATATATCCCTCTATGATTTGTTGCCTACTGTCTGAACCCCATCAAATATGGTGTGGTAATTACAGAAAATGAGTAGGGAGTGTCTTATGGTTGCAACCAAACGAAGAGGAAAAAATATATCTATATATATATATCTCTATATATATATGCATACATACATACTTTTCATACTTACAAAAGCTCACATCACTCAATCTTTAACAATATGTTAGGGATATCCTAAAGAATGTCTTAATGGCTCCTGCCAAAATAGAACAATCTTCACAGTATTTCCTCTATGGATACTTTTTTGTAGGATTTTCCATGTTTTTTTTATTACAGACAATACAGAATATAGTATTTCGGTTGTGTTTTGGGACAGGGGTTGGGGTTTGGGATGGAAACATCCCAAATATGGTGGTGGGAAGGTGTAATGGTGGTGGGATTGGTGTTTGAATATTGAATGTAATCAAATATTGTGAACTACCTTATAAAATAAAATATTTAAAAAAGAAATATTATGCAGTACTAGGGATCAAATAAATATATTTATATACAAAATATATATATTTGAAGCATTTACTGAATTCAGAAACTTCCTTTGGTAACTTTGTGACATTATCCAAGAGGCTTAACCTTTCTGAGCTCCATGATAGTTACTATTGCATATTGCATATAGAAACAGATGGAATGGGATGAATGGACTTAGCTCATTTCTGTTTCTCGAAACAAAAAAAAATTGTCGAGTATTATATGCGAAATGAAGTATTCTAAATTTCCCAGTTGTGGCTCAGTACTGTCTAAGCCGATCCGCTCCCTCCTTTTTGTGTGATAACCAAAATCAGATAACAAAATAACATAAATACCTCCAAAGGGGTACTTTCTTTGCAAATCCAATGATTTAAGAGTCATTTTGATTATCGACCATTTCTTTTCCTTATATGGTGATTATATTACTTCCCACTGCCTTTGAAACCCACTTTTTCTCTCCCAAGGATGAAATTCATTGCATATGGAAAATTGAATAGAATTTTTCCCTTAAAAGTTACCAAAACTCTGGGGCCAGAACAAAATGATCAGAACTTTACATAGCAGACAAGGTTCTTGGTTTGCATATACCCAACCTAGGTTCAATACACAGTCACTTATGGTTCCCCAAGCCCCACCAGGAGTAATCTCGAAGCACAGAGCCATGAGTAAGTCCTGAGCATGGCTGGGTATAGCCCCCAATTTTTTAATTGCCACAATGTATCCTCAATGCTGCCATGAAAGATAAAAATGGTGAATCTTGTTGAATAGTGACAAGATTCATATGTGGTCCCTCTACATGTGTATTATTTTTCTGTATATACTCTCACTGTCACTGTTATCCCATTGCTCATCGATTTGCTCGAGTGGGCACCAGTAAGTCTCCATTGTGAGACTTGTTACTGTTTTTGGCATATTGAATACACCACGGGGAGCTTGCCAGGCTCTGCCGTGCGGGCAGGATACACTCGGTAGCTTGCCGGGCTCTCGGAGAGGGATGGAGGAATCAAACCTGGGTCGATTGCGTGCAAGGCAAATGCTCTACCCGCTGTGCTATTGCTCCAGCCCCATGGTGTTTTTAATAAAAATTAATTAAAAAAAAAGAGATGGGTCACATTTGTGAAAACCATAGTGAATGCCTTTTTCTGGAGGTATAAAGTGGCTCTCCACATAATCAATTTGGTTTGAGAGTTTTTATTTTGGTGTGTCAGGGTGGGGAGAGCTGTGATTTGGGGACACAGCTGCAGTGCTCAGGGGCTATTCCTGGATCTGTGCTCAGAAGTGACCCCTGGCAGTGCTCGGGGGACCATATTCGATGTTGGGAATCACGGGGACACAGAGCCTGTGCTTTGTAACTGAGCTACATCCTCAGCCCCCCAAATTAATAATTAATGTACATACTAGATCTAATGATTTTGGCACAAAATAATAGTATTTATTTATTCTGGCTTTGGGGCCACACATGGCAGTGATAGGGGTCTACTCCCGGTGCAGTGTTCAGGGGTCACACTTGGTGGTAGTCAGGAGATCACGTGGTACTGGGGATGGAACTCAGATCTCCTGCATACAAAACATGTTCTCACACCTGTTGAGCTATCTCTCTGGCCCAAGCAATGCTATTCAACAGAATTTAAGGGGCAGAAAATCATGCTAGGAAAAGGTATGCTGATAGCTGCTATATAGATTTTATGGGCCTTGCACCCTGATTCCAACATTTAAGTACTTTGAAAGTTTCTCAATTTTCTCACAATAGCTAAAATTGTAGGCCTCTTTCTCACTCTCACTCTTTCTAACTTCATCTTTCTTTTATTGAACCAGGGTGAGATAGTTACAAAGCTTTCATGTTTCAGTTTCAGTCATACAATGATCGAACACCCATCCTTCCACCAGTGCACATTCTCCACCACCAATGTCCCCAGTATTACCCCCACTTTCCAACCCTCCCTCTGCCTCTATATCAGATAATTTCCCCCATATTCTCTCTCTACTTTGGGGCATTATGGTTTGCAATATAGATACTGAGAGTCTATCATGTTTGGTACTTTATCTACTTTCAGCACACATCTCTCATCCCGAACCATTCCTCCAACCATCATTGACTTAGTGATTCCCCTCTCTATTCCAGCTGCCTTCTCCCCAGCTCATGATACAGGCTTCCAACTATTGGGCAATACTCCTGGCCCTTGTATCTACTGTCCTTGGGTGTCATCTGACTTCATTCTTATTAAACAAATTCCTCATGCTCTCAGAGAGCAGACTCCATAGCAGGTCTTTATAGTGCCTGCCGGAAGAAGCTCTGTGTTCTTGCCCATAAAACTAAGACCTGGGGGCTGGAGCAATAGCACAGCGGGTAGAGCGTTTGCCTTGCATGTGGCCGACCCGGGTTCAAATCCCAGCATCCCATATGGTCCCCTGAGCACCGCCAGGGGTGATTCCTGAGTGCATGAGCCAGGAGTGACCCCTGTGCATTGCTGGGTGTGACCCAAAAAAAAGCAAAAAAAAAAAAAAACCAACACTGAGACCTGGATTGTCCTGTGATTCAGAAACACAAATAAGCACATTTAAGACCATACAGTAAAAGGGTAGCTGGCATTCCCAGTTGCTATTTTCTCTCCCCCACCTCACACATACTGCAACCTCAATTTTAGCTTAATAAAGATGCAAATATATTAATATATATCCCCATTAGTCAGGCAGTGAAAATAATTAATGACTGCTCATATATACTGATAAATGTTTATGCCATTACCAATTGCCATAGTATAAATGCCCTCACGTTGTCTGATTGCAAACTATTGACTATTATCACTGAACATGGAGGGAGATGTAGAAAGGAACACCATGTGTTACCTCCACTGTGGTACAGATCCAATAGATCAATAATATCAAGGACATAGGTAGTGGTAACATTTTGAAGTGACTTTTATTACAGAAGAGTTACAAATGGCGTTCCTTTATACCTCCCACCCAATTTCCCCCAATTTTAGCATCTTAATAGCCACGGTACATTTATCAAAGCAGAATCATGTTGGTACAACCCATATCTTTTTGTGAGATATCTAACACAAAGTCAACTGAGCACGATGCCTACTCCATGTAGTCTATATGATGACTTATAAGGAAGTACCATGACTCACTATGTTCAGCTCTAGTTACATGAAGAACTATAGTAAATGGGGCAAAGAGATCTAAGGGTTTTAGGCATTTGCCTTGCAGGTGGCAGCACACAGCTAGGAGTAAGTCCTGAGCACTGCAGGTGTGGCTCAAACCCACAAAACAAAACCAAAAAACACATAGAGTTTAGTCAAAATCTACACCTATGGGATTCTGTTGCTCTGGTGGATTTCATCTACACTGTTTTTGTCAGGGCAGCAACAAGAATTTTAAAACTTTGAAAATAGGACAAGATATATAGCTGAGTGGTAGAGCTCTTGACTTGCTCATGTGAAACCCTGGATTCCATCTCTGGTGCTCACGTACTCACACACACACATACACACAATTTACAAAAAGCTTTCGATAATAGAAAAAGCTGTAACCCTACAGGAGTTGTTAAGAAGAAAATAATGTGAACTGGTTTGAATTTCTAAAAGGTTATTATGAAAGTAATTAAAAGGATGCATCAGAAAAAAGGGGGTGTACTTCTGGGAATATATCCCGGAGAAACAAAAAAGTATAGTCAAAATGACATCTGCACGTATATGTTCATCGCAGCACTGTTTACAATAGCCAGAACCTGGAAAAAACCTGAGTGCCCGAGAACAGATGACTGGTTAAAGAAACTTTGGTACATCTACACAATGGAATACTATGCAGCTGTTAGAAAAGATGAAGTAATGAATTTTGCATATAAGTGGATCAACATGGATCATGCTAAGCAAAATCTGTCAGAAAGAGAGAGGCAGACATAGAAAGATTGCACTCATCTGTGGAATATAAAATAACAGAGTAGGAGACTAACACCCAAGAATAGTAGAAATAAGTACCAGGAGGTTGGCTCCATGCTTGGAAGCTGGCCTCACATGCTGGGGGAAAAGGCAGTTCAGATAGAGAAGGGAACATAAAGTAAGCTCTGGTCGGAGGACCCGCTCAGGAGGGGAGATGCGTGCTGAAAGTAGACTATAGATTGAACACGATGGCCACTCAATACCCCTATTGCAGACCACAACACCCAAAAGGAGAGAGAGTGAGAACAAAAGGGAATGCCCTGCCACAGAGGCAGGGTGGAGGGTGGGGGGAAGGGTGATGGGGTTGGGAGGTGGGAGGGATACTGGGTTCACTGTGGTGGAGAATGGACACTGGTGGAGGAAGGGGTGCTCGAACATTGTATGAGGGAAACTCAAGTATGAAAATGTGTAAATCTGTTACTGTATCCTCATTGGTGACTCACTAATTAATGAAAAAATAAATATATATTTTTAAAAAGTAAAAAAAAAGAAAAAAGAGGGTGCCTGGAAAAAAAATTCATTCAAGCAGAAAGAGGGCTACATGGGAGTCTGAATTAAAGCAACTGTAATAGTGATGGAGAAGCCAGGATTATTTCAAGAGATTTCAAAGGAAATTTAAACTATAAGACTTGGTAGCTGATAGTCAACAGAAGTTCGGTTCTTGACTTCAAGGGAACAGCTGTAAGCAGAATGGGGAGCAGGTGTCTAGTCCAGCTTCTGACATGTCTGATGAGCTTGTGGAATCACTAAGAAGCATGAGTGAATCAAATTCAACCTCAGACAAATATCGTTCCCCACAGTTTAGACTAGAAGATCCCTTTGTTGGGTTGAATTTCTTTTTCTTTTCTTTTTGTTTTGGGGCCACACCTGGCTATGCTCAGGACTTACACCTGACTCTGCTCTCAAGGACCACTGCTGAAGGTGTTCAGAAAGTCATATATGGTAATAAGGATGGATCCCAGGGTGCTGCATGCATAGTGAGCACCTTACCTGCTGGACTATATCTGAAAACCAGGGTTGAATTTCATACACGAAAGCTTCTTATCTTTAGAGAGCAAATAGAGATCCAAGAGAGAGGCCAATGAGGTTCTCTCGAAGTGTAATTTCTGTCCCTCTACTCCCGTTTTCTCTGAAAACAAATAAGTATCAAAAGGAGTAGAAATACCCTACACGCTTTCTTCCTGCTTGTCCCATAAAGGACACGGTTGGGCTGAGCAGTGTTTTCATCCCTCATGGAACTCCAAGATGGACGCCATCTGTGAAGTGTCTCTATGCTGGCCTGCACTTACTTGGAATGTTAAGCCACTCACTTGAGTCTAATCTGATGCATGACGTAACACTCAGCTTTCTGAATTAATCATCCCAGCTGTTAGACCCTCTGCTCTGTGTGGGGGGTTCAAGCCTTTCCATCTGTTCCTGGGGACTCCCCACTTATTGCTTCTCTGCTTGAGCCTCCAGCCATGACAGATGGCTCTTTCTCAGTATTACAGATCATTTTTCTCTGATCGGTGTCTCAGCCTCAATTTGAGCTGAACATTTTAAATGACCTCCTCACTTGCATCACCTTAGGCATTTTCAAAAAAGTAATTTAACCTCTGTATGCACATAGAGACATGTATATAATAACCAGAATCTACATGCATACATAACTTCATTCTTCTTAAGTTTCACAACTTCAGCTTCATAAAGAATATTTCTGTAATACTCAGATTTGGGGCTGGAGTGATAGCACATCGGGTTGGGCGTTTGCCTTGCATGTGGCCAACGAGGGTTTGATTCCTCCACCCCTCTCAGAGAGCCCGGCAAGCTACCGAGAGTATCTCACCCCCACAGCAGAGCCTGGCAAGCTCCCCGTGGTGTAGTCGATATACCAGAAACAGTAACAACAAGTCTCACATGGAGACGTTACTGGTGCCCGCTCGAGCAATTAGATGAGCAATGGGACTACAGTGCTACAGTGCTACAGTGCTACTCAGATTTGAACTGGTTTCTCTACACACCAATTATGGCATAAAAATGACAGGAGTTCTTACAAGTTGGGGATCACCCACCACATTTACAAGTATTTGAAACCACGAAACTTAAATTTACCAGTCCCAACTGTCTATTCCATATCCTACTGCTCTGGCTAGTCAAGTCGCATCATTTTGGACTCTGAGAACACTTCTGTAATTACGCATTCAAGTGCCAACAATGTGGGGCTTCTCAGTAGTGCTTGACACAGCCTGTCAGCCGAGTCTCGGCATCACAGCTAAAGTCCCAAGCCAGGGGAGATACTTCTCAAGAAACTGTAGAACAGGGGCCGGAGCTATAGCACAGCGGGTAGGGTGTTTGCCTTGCACGCGGCCTACCCGGGTTCGATCCTCGGCGTCCCATATGGTCCCCCAAGCACCACCAGGAGTAATTCCTGAGTGCAAAACCAGGAATAACCCCTGAGCATTGCTGGGTGTGACCCAAAAAGCAAGCAAAACAAAACAAGAAACCGTAGAACAAGTTTCTTAATCAATTTTTACCACACCATCTCTCATTCATCTTTAGGACTTAAAGATGAATTTGACATAAATGCTTCATTTTCTTGAAGAAATTTCAACCATAGTACTTTCTTTTTACTTTTGTTTGTTTGGGGGGGCTACATCTGGTGGTGCTCGGGGCTTACTCCATGCTCTGTGCTCAGGGAGCACTCCTGGCAGGCTCAGTGATAATATGACGTTCCATGGATCAAACCCAGGTTGGCTATGTGCAAGGCAAGTAAGTGTCCTACCCATTGTACTCTCTCTCTGGTCCTCAATACTATTTTCTATTTATTATGCTATGCACTGGTTTTGCTTTTTTCTAATAATAGTAGCAGTAGTGATCCTAGGCCTAGTATCTAAAATAGTCTCTTGTATATTCTTTTTTGGGAGGGCTGTTTGGTTACAGCAGGCAGTGCTCAGGGTTTACTCCTGGCTCTGCACTCACGAATTACTCGTGGCTGTGCTCGGGGAACCATATAGGATGCCAGGGATCAAACCCAGGTTGGCCATATGCAAGGCAAGTGCCCTCCCCACTGTACTATCACTTTGGCCCTTCTTCCATATTCTAAAGTAACCTTTATTTATCATACTGTTATTAAATATTCTATTAAGGTGGTTCTTAACCACAGTAGATTTTGCCTTTAGGGGACATCTGGACAGGTCTGAAAAGTTTGGTTTTGATAATTTGAGATGTGGGTCCGGAGCAAAGCTACCTTTAACTCGTGGTAGAGGTCAAGTATGCTGCCAAATGTCCTATGGTGAGTTCACAGATTAGCTTCCCCCTTCCCCTCCTCTCTACCCCCCGGGCCCCGCTAAAGTAAAAAAAAATTCCTGGTGTGAGCCATACTGAAACATGACTGTCCTTATAAGTATTTGATTATATGCTAATTGGACCTTAGGCAAGTTATTTAGCTTCTGTGGTTGAATTTCTTTCTTTTTATTTTTTATTAGTGAATCACCGTGAGGTACAGTTACAAACTTATGAACTTTCGTGTTTGCGTTTCAGTTATACAGTGATCATTTACCCATCCCTCCACCAGTGCCCATTCTCCTCCACCAATGTTCCCCATTTCCCTACCACCACCCTCACCCCATCCCCCCACCCCACGTGCCTCTGTGGCAGGGCATTTCCTTTTGTTCTCTCTCCTTTTGGGTGTTGTAGTTTGCAATAGAGGTATTGGGTGGTCTTCATGTTCGGTCTATAGTCTACTTTTGGCATGCATCTTTCAACCCGAATGGGTCCTCCCAACATCCTCTTCTTGGTGTTCCCTTCTCTATCTCAGCTGCCTTTCCCCCCAGTATGTGAGGCCAGTTTCCAAGCTGTAGGGCAGACCTCCTGGTCCTAATCTCTACTACTCCTAGGTGTTAGTCTCCCTCTCTGTTACTTTACATTTGTGGTTCAATTTCTTAAACTGGTGTCAACAGTAGTATTTAACCCAGATATTATGAGAGGATCAAATGAGCTAACACTTAAATTAGGAAATAGTATTTGGCATATGTTAACAATTCAGATGCTAGCAGGAATAAGAGTTAATAGCACACAAACATTATAGTTTTTAACCAGAAGCTGTTTGTTGAATAATAAAAAGCAGTTTCCTGAATATGTAGCTCAGGGAAGAGCACTTGACTTGAATGTGTGGATTATCAGCATCCCCCCCAATCACACAAACACACATGCCTGTATGCAAGCACACACATACACATACTCACATTGAATCTTACATGGTGTACATTTCTTCCTGTAATATTAAGCATTGTCGTAAACTCAGACTTTCACAGCTATAAACTGGCATTAAAAAAAATTGGTCCCTAGTACTGTAGGGCCTGAGTTAGCTGAAAGTATTATCTGGAGAGCTCCTCAATCCCTTGACCACCATTGGGAATACCCCTCAAAATAAAACTGAAAGAGAAAATGAGAGAAAAAACTTTGCAATTTTCAGTGTAAAAACGAATAGTGGAATAAAAGCTAAATGTGCAATATTAGAAAGTTAAATCATCGGCTGGAGCAATAGCACACTGGTAGGGTGTTTGCCTTGCACACGGCCAACCCGGGTTCGATTCCTCCATCCCTCTCGGAGAGCCCGGCAAACGACCGAGAGTATCTCGCTCGCATGGCAGAGCCTGGCAAGCTCCCTGTGGTGCATTTGATATGCCAAAAAACAGTAACAACAAGTCTCACAATGGAGACGTTACTGGTGCCTACTGGAGCAAATTGATGAGCAATGGGATGACAGTGACAGTGAAACATCAGTAGCGCTGAGACGGAGAAGCCCAGACCTACTGGATTATCATGAATGGTACCTCTGCCATGCTAATAAACTCCCGTATTCTTCTGAAAGAAGAGCTGAAGAATTTGTAATTCAAGAGTCAGGCCACTTTATTTGTAATTCTTTGGCTTAAATGATAGTTTGCCCAGAAAACCAACACTTGGGATTTTATCTTAACTGCATTCTGAAATCCGGTTGGAATAAAGGAACTGACATGAGGCAAAAAGATAGTCCTTTTGGTCCGATTTCTATCTCAAATTTCTGCCAAATCTTCCCAGGTAGACAGGTCGAGGCTGACAACTCTGGGACCTACTCGCAATGGGGGGACAGAGTCCCCTGTCTGCAGAAAGGCCCAGCAGTCTGAAACCACAGCCAACACTGTACGACAGAAATAAGGCCCAGCTCCACAAATGAATTTCATCAAGCTTCCAAGCCAAATTATTCCAGCCCTATAGCTCCTGGACTACATGCATATCATCTGCACAACACCTTCAAATTTCATAGTATTGTCAGCTCAGTAGAAGCACAGCAAATTTGACAGGAAAGTTGCATAGAAGCCCCCAAACTCAATAAGAGAAAATAATAACACAGAAGGCTCAAGTAGCACCAACCAGCCCAATACATTCTCAGGCAATGGCTTTAGTAACACTACCGTGAGATAGAACAATGATCAGAAATGGACACTTATTGATCTAAGGTTTGATCGTTCCATTTCCCTTTGTGTTATAACAAGCATTAGGAAGTCAATTTGTTTGTATCTGCTAAGAGGCTGGCTGAGGTGGTGGGTGTAAATCTGGGAACATTGGTGAAGGGACGGTCACACTGGTGGTGGGATTGGTGTTGAAACATTGAATTCCTGAAACAACTGGATTATGACCAATGTGATAAATTTTATTATGCAGAGTTATAATACATTTTTAAAAATAAATAAAATAAAAATGAAAAACAATAGTTAAAAAAAAAACAAAGAACTTTCCACATTGCAACTTTGTAGAGAGAAAACATTTCCCTTTTCTTCTTTCATCCCCAAAGGTCATGCTGCCCCTGGAGTATAACAGAGGAGCAGGCCCTCTTTTGTACATTCAGACTACTTTGCAGTTAAATGTAGACAAAGAAAAGAACCAGATGATATTTCCATGCTCTCTGGCCAATTCCTAATAAAGTTTCTAGTTCTAAGTAAA